>NC_053160.1:53359807-53668140 GCF_016835505.1 Polypterus senegalus
CAGTGTGTTTCTTCGTGCCGGTCCCAAGCCCGGATAAATGGGGAGGGTTATGTCAGGAAGGGCATCTGGTGTAAACTTTTGCCAAATCCATATGCAGACAGATGATCCGCTGTGGCAACCCCTAACGGGAGCAGCCGAAAGAAGAAGAAGATGTGTTGCCTCCTTTGCATGGTAATATGCAGTTACACAAATGCAACTATTGTTATGTGGGTCATTTGTAGGGGAACACTTAACTTTGCAGAATCTCCAACCGGAAGTCTGACATGCATGTCTGCTTTCTCCCAAAAAGAAAGGAAACTACGTCACCATTAAGCCCAAGCTCCTAATTCTTGTCTCTACTCTGTCCTGTATTCTCACGCTGAAACTGTCCTCCAGTTCCAGCTGTGACTCTATTGACTTGTGAGGCAGAACAGACGGAAAGAAATAAGTGACTGTCTTGTCTTAAAATCTTCACCAATTAATTCTACTGATGACCTTTGCAGGGATCTGAAAATTTTTTTGTTTCATATTTAGGTCTCTTTAAATCCCATCAGACTACAATCACCATAATGTCATTTTAAGGTTTATGAATATTATGAGAAAGTCAAGCCTTATCTTTGAGACCAAGGTAGTTCCAAATACCCTCATTGATCTCAGTGTTTAAGCCTTAAGACCCATTTCTGTAACAAAGCTACTCTTATTAAAGCTACTGCTACAGTTATTCATCCCACATGAATGGTATCTGCCTAAATTCAAATTGTGCTCTTCATCATGTCCAGCCTTTAGTGTTTCATTTGCATTATCAACTTTTTCCCAGCTATACCTCATGAAACATAATCTTCCCGACATATGAAATAAGACATCAAAATGTTTGAGAAACAATAACATCAAATATGTTAGATGCAATGCCAGTCTATTGTATTATTTTTTTTTTAGATAATCTCTATTGCAGTGTGTTGTAGAATGGCAGTGCAGGGGCTGGGCAGCCTGCTGACCAAGGTCAGTGCATTTACTTTGTGTATTCTAAGAGACTGTGGATCCCAGAAATTTATCTCTGCAATAAATGTGTCACCTGGAGTTCTTGTTTCCTTGATTCTTTTAAAATATGATTATTTTCTTTTCATTTTTTATTAGCCTAATTTATACTTGCATATTCTGAATGTCCTTTCATATACATTAAAAATCAAAAAAGTACATGCAATTTTACTTTAGTTGTGTGCATGTTCTTAAGGCATGTTAAATAAGAAATATAAATGAATGATTTTATTAGCAACGTTTCAGTATATTTGTGCTGAGATATTTTATTTCTTTTGTCTTTCCTTTGACTTCTCTAGAAGTAACAAATGGCCCCTTATCCTTGGATCAGTCAAGAGATAAGTTTAAAATGGGAGAGGTTTTTTAGAAAATAACAAATAGTGAATATCAAGCAGAAAACCTATTTTTTCCATCTTCAGATGGCGTTCATTAAAATTTTTGCTAAATTAATCAGTTATTTCCTTTATCATTTTGACTTTAACATGGAGGAATATGAAAAGTCTTGGCCTGTAAGTTCAGTTCCTTTCAAGCGTCATCTCAGTTCCCAACCATGCAAACTTGTTAGTGTGTAGGCACACAACATGGCATATACAGTACGAGGCCTGTAATATACTGCCATCCAGACAAGGGCTGTTTCCTACTTTACACCGACTGCTCTTATTGATAGTATTTATTTCTCCACAACTCCATAGATGTACACTACATATCTGCTTTTCACCATTCTCTCGAAGGACTTCTTATGCTAAGAGTCTATATTATTACTGAGGCAGGGCTCATTCAGCAGCCTACTTTTCGTAGACTTTAATGGTCTTTTGCAGAATGATATGTACTTTTTATCTTTGTTGAGAAGAAAAGAGCCTTATTTCAGGCCATTTATTTTATCTTTTTGATTTTTAAATCCTTAAAGCCTCTTTAGAATAAATACATACAAATACAGACCTAAATAGAATCCCTTAGGTGATGAAAGAAAAACACAGAATTCAACATTTTTAACATATCTACATTTTTAATTGTTTTTGCCGTTGGGGCTGTAATAATCTCAGCCTTCTGAAAAATTGCATTGTGTGAGAAGTTTTCTGAATTAGTTGTGAAGCTGTTCCTGCAGGCTAGAGGCATTTTGCCTTGTTCTAACTGGTGCTTGCTCCTTTAGTTTTGCCAGACCTCAGTGGTAACGTCTCTTGCAGGAGCTTTTCAAAATCCCACAACTTAGTGAAACATTTAAAGAAACATACTCACATATTCTTAAATCACATTCAAGATATGTGAAAAAAAAGTATTATTATTATTAGCTATCTTTAAGTTAAATATGTTTCGATAGCCACCTTATTTTACTTGACTACTCACCATACAAACAGATTCAAACATTACAATACAATACAATAAAATTTATTTTTGTATAGCCCAAAATTACACAAGAAGTGCTGCAACGGGCTGTAACAGGCCCTGTCTTTTGACAGCTCCCCAGCCTTAACTCTCTAAGAAGACATGGAGAAACTTCCAAAAAAACCCTAGTAGGGAAAAACTGAAAGAAACTTCGGGAAAGGCAGTTCAAAGAGAGACCTCTTTCCAGATAGGTTGGACGTGCAGTGGGTGTCAAAGAGAAGGGAGTCAATACAATACAATACACAGAACAGAACAGAAGTAATCCTTAATACAATACAATAGTGCAATAGAAATATTACAAGTAACAACAACAACATTTATTTATATAGCACATTTTCATGCAAATAATGTAGCTCAAAGTGCTTTACATGATGAAGAAAAGAGAAATAAAAGACAAAGTAAGAATTAAAGTAAGGCCCGATGGCCAGGGAGGACAGAAAAAAAAAAAAAACAAACTCCAGACGTCTGGAGAGAAAAAAATAAAATTTGCAGGGGTTCCAGGCCATGAGACCACCCAGCCCCCCCGGGCATTCTATCTAACATAAATGAAACAGTCCTCTGTATTTAGGGTTCTCACAGAAGGACTTGACGATGATGGTCATGTAGACTTCTGGCTTTTAATCCATCAATGTAGGAACATCACAGTGCTTTGATTAGGTGGTGATAGCGGGAAAAGAAACAGAAAAGAGAGTAGAGGTTAGTACAGATTTTAGAGCCGCCATGAATAGTTATGATAATTAATTGCATATAAAGAGTATCAGGATTAGATTAAAATGAAGTTATGAGAAGGCCAAGTTAAAGTAATGAGTTTTTAGCAGTTTTTCAAAGTGCTCCACCATAGGTGAATTCCTATTGGTAGGCTATTCCAGATTTTAAGTGCATAACAGCAGAGCAGTACAGAGTACAGAGCAGAATTCAACAGTAGATGATATCACATCATATGATATGGATGTGTTCAGAGCCCTTGAGACCTCGGCCATCAAGCTGCCTCCCCCTACTGGTCATTCCACAGCTGAGTTAGCACTAGGCCAGCCAATCCAATGAAAGAACCCCTCTACCCGACGGTTCAACCCTCCAGAGGATAGTCAGAGATGACTTTACCTTAGGCAGGCAAAACAACTTGGCAGGTGGGCAGTGGCACAAAGTGCCACATATGAGTACCGAGAAGAGAAACACAAAAGGTGAGGGTTAGTAACAAACTAGAACATAGATCATATTACTTTTGTTTTAGTGCTAATAATCAACAACAGAGATGCAGTCTGTACAGTTAATCAGCAGCTTTAGTCAGGATATGCTAAACTGAAGTAGTGCGTCTTCAGCCGGGATTTGAAAGCTGAGACTGAAGGGGCATCTTTTATAGTAGCAGGCAGACCATTCCACAGTTTAGGGACCCTGTAACTAAAAGCACAACCTTCCACTGTTATTTATTAATCCTTGGAATAATCCTTGGAACATTACATAATGGTTTGTCAAGGGCAAGGACACTCCATGGTAGACAATGCTCCTGCACAAAACCTCTAAATGATAAATTGTCACGTATAACATCCTAACATAATTTCTGAGTATGCCAATGTGTGATTAGAAGAGTTGGTAAAGGGTAGCAGAGCTGACAACAGAACTTGAAAATAAAGTGCCACTCTGGAAAAAACTCTAAAAAGATTTTAGAGAGCACTGTAAGGTCTGGAGGTGTCTGAATTTCTGTTCAGAAAGAGAGGGAGAGAGACAGAGGGAGAGGGGAGAGAAATTGCAGAGGGGTGTAGAGGTGGACTGGTGAGGAGCCAACAATTTCCCACCTAGTTACTAGAGAAAATTACAAAATATTATGAGAGGTAGTACATCACCCTCTCTTAGAAAACACACAAGGAGAGTTGTGAATTATTTTAATGTCACAAAGGGATCAGGTTGTGTGGGTACCAGAAGCTGGGAGAAGCAGGTGTAGTTTAGGTTTCCTGTAGCCAAGAACCATGACTGATCTTGTGAATTTTGGAAAAGGAATATAAGGACACCTCATGCCAATGTTAATTGAAGCCTGGAACTGAAGGGAAGAATGCCTTAGAGATAAAAAGTGAGAAATTAGAGTTTTGTAGTACTTAGGTATTGGGTAATTGTGCCAGAAGATGCATAGCTACTTGATATACAGGTGCATTACATTTTGATAGCTAAAACAAGATGAGTAGTTAGAGTTATCATTTAATTATTAACTTTGAATTTATTTCTACTCTTGCGTGCTTTCCAAACTAAGCATGCTTCTTTTCATTACAGTATACTTTGGACTTTATGGTTGAAGGGCAAAATGCAGTATTGGTCAGAGCTTCAATCAGCTGGAATCTTCTTTCCTTTTTTTCAGGAAGTATAAAAGATGGTTGAACACAAGAGATAGACTCAAATGGAAATGAGGGACCAGACGTTTTGATGTATGACTGGCTAAAGGTGATCAGGTGTTGATGCAGGAGCAGGTGACAGTCATAAGGGTGACCTGTAGTCAGTTCTCAGTTTTCAGTGGAGAAGGCTTCTGGTTTACACTCCAAAGGATTACAGATACACTCTGACTTGAGCAAAAGAATTATGTCCACATTGATGAGGAAGGTGGAAGATACACCAACAATACATGGAACGAATGTGAGAAGCACATGCACTGCTGGTCAAACCTGACACACCAGAGGGAAAGTCACTTTAGAGTGGAATCTTGTTTTAGAGAGATAATCTTAACTGTATCTAAGCAGCTTCCTCTACTTTTTAGGTCACCCTCTTAGGTGCCTGCACCTTAACAGTGTCACAATGTTAGCCAATTTGATCAATTCGCCAAAGATCAGGAGTGGGCTCATCATCAGGTCCTTCCATGAAAACCCTAAATACAAAGAGGACTGTTTGATTTATGTTAGGTAGATTGCCCAGAGGGGACTGGGCGGTCTCGTGGTCTGGAACCCCTACAGATTTTATTTTTTTTCTCCAGCCTTTGGAGTTTTTTTTTGTTTTTTCTGTCCACCCTGGCCATCGAACCTTACTTATTCTGTTAATTAATGTTGACCTATGTTTATTTTTTATTGTGTCTTCTATTTTTCCAATCATTTTGTAAAGCACTTTGAGCTACATTTTTTTGTATGAATATGTGCTATATAAATAAATGTTGATTGATTGATATGGAAGCATTCCCAACATAAAAAGGGAACACTAAGATTAAATATATATATATATATATATATATATATATATATATATATATATATATATACACACACACAATACAGTATATCTAAATACATACATACTTTATATATATACTAGGGTGACCCGCCTTTAAAGGCAACCGACTTTTAAGTTGAGCACGTCTTATTGAATTTGAGCGGTATTACTTTAATACTGGTAGTTTCTGTTATTTTTGTGATGAAAATTAAACTTTTTTTCTGTATTGAGGTTGCCCTTTTGAACCCCCCTGATATTCACTACACGGTGAGGCATTTGTACTCCATCAACATTAATTATTTCCAGAGACATAATTTTGTCTATTTTTCCAGCGCATCGTGCACAAAAGCAAGGGAACGATGGGAGCACCAGAACTCTGCTCACATCATGTCGCTTCGTACCGCAAGCTGCAAGTGGTAAGTCTGTGATAAGCGGAATACCGCTACGCTTTCCACTCACAGGACGGAAGGACAATCCCGACCGCTTTTATATAGTAAGAAAGAAGAAGAAGATATCGCACAGTCTGGAGTAGAAAATCATCTTTTACCTGGAAAAACAAAACTACAAATCCCATCGTGCATTGCAAAATGGACGAGGCGTGTGAAACTCCGCGCCTGCGTAGCACTCACGGGACGGAAGGACAATCCCGACCGCTTTTATATAGAAGGATATATATATAAACAGACATCTAACACATATATAATAAATTCATAAATAAAAAAGAAACAAGCAATAATATAACATTTTATCAATTTTTGTAAAAACTTTCAGATCTTAAATCTAGCAATACCTATGCATTTTATTTACTGTATATTTATAGTTATTTCGAAGTGCCTGTTCCAGACAATATCTTTGCCAAAAGCAAACTCTTTTGAGTATCAGACTTTTAATAGATCATGCCAAGTAAATAAAAATAAGTAAAATAAGTCATCTACTGCCTTGCCGTTAGGAGACCCAGGTTCGCTTCCCGGGTCCTATCTGCATAGAGTTTGCATGTTCTTCCCATGTCTGCGTGGGTTTCCTCCGGGTACTCCGGTTTCCTCCCACAATCCAAAGACATGCAGGTTAGGTACATTGCCGATTCTAAACTGTCCCTAGTGTGTGCTTGGTGTGTGGGTGTGTGTGTGTGTGTGCGCCCTGTGGTGGGCTGATGTCCTGCCCAAGGTTTGCTTACTGCCTTGCACCCTGTGTTGGCTGGGATTGGCTCCAGCAGACCCCCGTGACCCTGTAATTAGGATATAGCAGGTTGGATAATGGATGGATGAAAGTCATCTACAAAGTGTCAAATACTGTACATTGTTTTTATGATCCCGAAGTGTTAAAATTCCGTAAATACCAGACCAATTGTTGGCTCAGCCTGTTCTTTTCTCTGTAAATCATTTCTGAATTTATCCTTTAAAACATGTTTTCTCTAAAGTACTTTGATAAATGCTTGAAAACTTTATATTTTTATAAGTACAGGCCATTTAAAGGCTGTCAAAAAGAAAGACTAGGTGACCTGGGGCCTCATGCATAACGCTGTGCATAGAATTCACACTAAAACATGGCGTAAGGACAAAAGTGGAAATGTGCGTATGCACAAAAAATCCAGATGCATAAATCTGTGCGTTATGCCTCTTTGAATATGCAAATCAATATAAATAGCCCTTAAGCTCAGCGTTCTGTGAAAAGGCAATGGCAAAAGCACGGGAGAAATAAAAGAATTTCAGCGAATACCAAGTGGAAGCAAGGAAAAAGGTATTATTTGTTGGTTTAAACAGTGTTATAAACAACAAATGGAAGTTGATCAAGTGACATAGAGTGTTGGGGAAACTCGAATGCTCAAGTTCACAAAGTCGCACAGTGCCCGAAATAAAAAAGAAGTTGTCAGATATCAAAGTCGCAGTGAAAAGGCGAGTTGTAGCCCACCGCCTGAGTGTCATATGAAAGCTTATTAGGGTACAGAGAAAAAAAATATGGGGAAAAAAGCATGAAATGTCAACTTTAATCTTGAAATTTCCACTTTAATCACGTGGTTTATTTTGTCAATAAAGTAGATCATAAACTTCATCTTAAAATCGTTTAATTTACTAGTTTCTCTGTTCCCATCGTAACTAAAGTAGCACATTAAATGCTTTGTTTTGTATTTGATCTTCTATGTGCTCTATGTGTGTGAATCACTACGTGCTTCTTAAACGGGCTTTCTCTTCCTCCGACAGGACACAGAATCCATTACATTCGTGATATTCGTGAGTTAAAGCATGTTATTAAACATGGGAACACGGTGGCGTAGTGATTATTCATGTCTCACGCAAGATGCTTGCTGCGCCGTGCACGACCTTCGCTGAAATAATTTATTGCAGCAGTACTGTCTCTTTCAAACGTACTAACCCCCAATTCCTGTCCTTACTTTTCTTTCTCCAAATACCCAATTGCCACACAATCAGCTCTGTAATAGACATTAAGTCATCTGTAAGCTTAGAACTCCGATTCTTCAAAACTAAACATTAAGGAACATTAAAATATCTTCATAATACATGTTTAATTACTCTATCCATCTATCTTTCCAGTGTTGCGCCAGCCCCAGCAAGAATACAGCGCGAGGCAGGAACAATCCGTGAACAGAGCGCCAGCTCCTTGCTAGCGCTGCGGCACCGTGTCCTCAAATGTTTAATTATTAACAATATAGATTATTTAAATGAAGTTAAAGTTTTATCTGTATAATATAATAAAAATATTTTATTGCATTTCATCTTAAAAATATCATCCATCATATGTAAATACACACCTTATAAAGTGGCTCAAATTGTGCAATATTATAACTGTATCGCAAGTTTACAGTGAGGTAATTGTACTTATAAGTACAAACAGTTCTACAAGGAGCACTAGATGGCCTGATTGAGTGCGTTTATCGTTCTTGGGATGAAACTGTTTCTGAACCGCAAGGAAATGCTCTGAAGTGTTTGCTGTATGAGAGCAGTTCAATAGACAGCATGGCTGAGGCAGCGTGTGCTTGATGCTGTATAACGATAATTCTCTTTCCAATCAGCTGCTGTACAGTTCTGACTCCCCCCTCAGATACAGTTATATAAATACTCCGGGTGGTGCAGTGAGTGTAATATGCAAAAAGATGATCTGCTGTGGCAACCCCTAATGGGAGCAGCTGAAAGAAGAAGAAGAAGGTGCAGTGAGAGTAACAATGCTAAAGCAGCTATGGCATTTAGAATAGTTTGACCATTCTGTGGACCATTATATTGTTACAGGTTAATTACAATCAGATGCATTAAACTAATAAACAATATGTGGTTAATTTCAGTGTATTTATAAAGCCGCGTCAGGGATGTGGATCTAAAAAAGAAAGGGAAATCACACTGGAACAATAACACTGCTTTGACCCTGGGTGCCGCCAGTTTGCAAAACTGACCAGAGAACTTGCATATGCCGAGCATTTAGTGTGTGGCTTTACGCCAAGTTTAGGTTTTATACATCGCGATTTGAGCATGGAAACGGGCTTACACAACAGTTTTGTGCATATGCACCGTTTATACATGAGACCCCTGGACTTCAAGATCAATCACAGGCCAGTGTGCCACCATACTATTCACTTGTAAATAATTAAGAGGAAGAAACATGATATGCAGTAAGAACATTATTGGAGCAAACGGTAACAAATGATAACAGAAGGTATAAAAGTAAAAAAAAAAATGGTTGTATAAAATTTAAATTTGAGATCCCCCTGGAAATTTATGTCCTTAGACATCATGATTAAGATGTGCTAACAGTGGTACAATATACCTTGTTTTATTTCAACAAATATATATGAAAATAGTTAAATCAAGAACAGAATTATAATTTTTGCTATATTCTGAACATACTTTACTGTATGTGACATACCTGTAGTGCATGTTACAATAAAAAGTCTTTTATACTGTGGAATTACTAATCAATATTTCAAGTCAATTGGCAAATCAATATCTAGCACAAGCTGCATCAAACAGTGAATCAAAACTAGCTATATTCAATATTCCAATGTGGATTAGGGTGAAATAATTGCATACTGCAAAGCTTAAGATAAATAAAAAATGATGTCAAATGGAATAAAGGATATCTGAACATTTCAGACACCAACCGTTTATGTTGCAAAAGTAATCATTAGAATTAAGCATGACATTTTTGAAGATTTAATAATAAAACTGCAAAATAAATGTTTATACTGTTGAGAAATTAAAAAAGCTAATGACAGTTCTATCAGACAAGCAAAGAATTATCACAAAGGGCCTTATCACTATGTACATTAAAAAGGCAAGTTTTAATCCAAAGCATACATGCCAAGGTATTCAGTCTGAACTCTTGCTAGCAAACATGCCATCATGGATAACCTATTGAGGACAAAAAATAAATACTCATACGTGAACTTAGAGAAGAGGGTTTAGACCTGCTGGTGAGTTTCAACATTCTAACGCTGTAAATAGAAGACAGACAACATGTCAGAAAGTGTTGGGTCATCACAGGTTACACCATATCATGTAGAGTGTAGGTTCTCTCTGTAAATGGTGTATGTAAAAGCTTATGAGGTGTTTGCACTGTTGCGTCTATTGTGCTGTGCTGGGTCACAGATGATGACACCTTCCTTCCAGTGTTGCTTTTATAAGGCAGAAGGACTGAAAGAGGCGGTAATGAAGGTGGAGTTTTGGTGATGTTACAAACTCTCCTATTGGTCATGGTCTTCCTGCTTGGAGCAGCAACAAAGGAAACCATTGTCACCTTCTGCATATAAATTAGAGTGGAGTTCAAACATCTTGTACTACCTGGTTGCTCCAAACTACCACATCTAAAGCGATATTTCTCAAACTGTAGCCAGCGGAGTTACCAGCATAACTTGCCTGGGTCTTCTGACTTGTTTCTAGAGAAGCAAGTAGGTTTCAAGAAAAAAGAAAGAAACATGTTTAAAAAGGTGCAATTTCCAATTGCAAAATATATTTTATATATTATTTTTATATATTATATCGTGTCTTTGACATTTTAAATATAATTTGACTTGTTATGCTTATCTGTAATTTTATCTGCTTGGAAATACTATATATCATGTTTACTTAATGAGTCAAATCATTAAATAATGTATTTCTCTGTATTTGTTGCTGTGCTCATTTGTCACTTGTAACATTCTGGAGGCTAAGATATCTGCTTCACAGAAAACTATACTTGAATCATTACACTATTAAATGATTTTTATTTTTACCTCATGTGACTTATCTTAGGTAGTTAATTATCCCCATTTTATCCCTTTTTTGCCTCATACAATATGATTTTAAGGTGATTATACTGTAATATAAATTGCTAACTTAATTATGTGATTATATGTCTTCAAGCTGTGCTTTTTTATTGCTTAAGTTACTATCAGTAGAAGATAGTTAATGAGATCTCCAGAGATGTATGCAAATTAGGTCTCTGTCATATCTTTACTTGTATCTTCCAGGTTTTTCGTTCATTAGTCACTTTGATAATGAGTAAAATCCTTTTAAAGTTCTTCTCATTAGGAAGTTTGTTTCCATATGGGGAAGTACTACAGGTCATGGTTTTTATCTTTTCTTTTGGTTTGCATCTTAAAATGATAAAGCATATTGGTTTTCTAAAAGAAAAACAAGACAAGGAGTAGCTTTACATGCTAAGATTACGGTATATTGCAGAAGATTTGTTCTAAGGAGCATCTACATTAAAAGTGGCCAAGAGCTACTGCTTTTTCTTTGAGATGTTCTAAATGGTTGAAAGTGGCAGCTTATATAAAAGCATTAATAATTTATCTGTCCTACAAAAACTATTAAAAACAATTCCAACTTACAGTGAGCATTAACATATTTAAAGTATTTATTTCTTTACTATAAGAAATCTTAAAAGTTTTTCTGGGTCTAAAGAGATTTCCTTACCACATTAAATTTTACAGGTGATGTAGTGGGCAATAGGGTTATGTAGTACACTGGAATGAGCTGGACATTCCATGTTGGTTGTAGACCCAAACACTTCTAGGACAGAGCATTAAAAACCCAACTGACTCAGGATCCTCCTGAGAAGGGGTGCCCTATGAAAAGGAAAATGGAGAACAAGAAGGTGGCTGCAGAGTAATGATGTGTAGATTCAGACCACTGCAGGGTTACTTGGGAGTTGTAGTTAGGACAGGGAACCTGGCCGCTGAAGGGAGCTCTAGTGAGGTGGCCCAAGGTCTTTAATGAGGTTCTGGCTAACCCAGAGGTTCTCTGAAATGCATGTGTGGCACCAGAAGAAATCCCGGGACTACCTTTAAAAAGGCATCTGCAGCCTCTTCCATGTAAGTGTTGAATTAGTAACAAGAACTTTACCTGTCAGAGTGGAGAAGGAGAAAGAGGAGAAATGCATTAGACAAAGAAGGTGGGAGGTGAGAAAGGAGAGTGCAAGTCATTGGGTTTAGATGCCAGTTTGTGGGGCTCAAGGGGCTTAGTCTTTATTGAGTTTCTTTAGTATGACCTTATTTTGCTGATTCTTTGTATTTCCTCCTTGTTTTCCTTCATTTTTCATGTAATAAAAATGTTTTTTGAAAGGTAATCTTCTATAGCGGTTATTTTGGGTACAGGACTATTATTAAAGGTGGTCTCCTATACCAGTAATTCTGGATATGTGGTCTATTCACAAGCAGCTTCCTCTGGTCACACTGCATTTTTGTAAAGTACACCTGCAATATTATAATTTCTGTAGTTTGCAGAAGCAGAAATTTAACCACAAATGCCTCATAAAATTTTGAAATAGTCACAATGTTTTTTTTTACAATGCCATAAATAAATGTAAAAGGAATCCATTAATATCTGGAAAGGAGACATGGTACATAAAATCCGGCATTCTGTTTAATGGAATAAATAGTAAGAATTATAGATGGGTACATCAAGAAATGGCTTAAACATAAAGTTCTGGGAGATTACATTGGAAATGATTTCTTCCTATAGAAAATTTCAAAATGAGGTATCATTTGTTAGTTTTTATAACCTAGTTTATTTGGTGTTACTAATGTCTAAGAGACAGTCATTAGTGGTGAACAAGATACTTGCCAATTCAATGCAAGCGATACAAAAAACTATGTCTTCAGTCACATATAATTGTTAACAATTTATTATCAACAATTGTTTTAACATGTTTTCAGAATATTAGACGAAGTTGTACAGTGGATTCGTAAAGTATTCAGATACCTTCAATTTCTGCACAATTTACTGTGTTGCAGTAACCATCCCAACCATCCCTGTGGTGAAACATGTTGATTACATGTTGATTACATCTTGCCTCGAAAACATGCATATTGTAATCTTTCTGGTTAGCCAATAAAAGATGTCATTTTGCTGAATGTCTGGCGTTAACAAGAAAATTGCAGATAAAAATAAGGACAGTGTGACATCTTCATTATGACTGTTGGCCAAGGTTTCCAAAACTGTGATTATGACTGATACTGATGGATCCTGAAGGATCTGTATTCCTCTCCTTGATTGTCACCTAGCCAGTGGTTCATCGTACTGAAAAGGGAGCTGAGGCAAAAGACAAAGCATTCGGTTTACCGATCAACCTACTGTACATTCCTACCCTCACCTATGGTCACAAAGTGTGGATAGTGACCGAAAGAACTAGATCGCAGATGCAAGCAACAGAAATGGGTTTCCTTCACAGGGTGTCAGGAAATCAGCCTTAGGTATAGGGTGACAAGCACAGACATTTAGGAGGATCTGAAAGTAGAGCTGCTGTTTACGTGAATCAAAAGTAGCCAGCTGAGGTAGTTCAGGTATCTGATTAGGATTTCTCCTGGACAGCTCCCTGGGGAGGTGCTTTGGACATGTCCTACCGGGAGGAGACCTTGGGCACACCCAGAACACTCTTGGCTGGCTGAGCTGGCCCTCAGAAGAATTGGAGGAAGTGGTGGGAAAAAGGGATGGCTGGACATTATTGCATTTCTGCTGTCATGACATGAATCCAGATAAACAGCAGTAAATGGATGGAAATTGCCTTGTTTTACTGTATGTTTCAAACTACTCTGTATCTTTATTTATCTGCATTATATAATAAGTAATTTATAAAGTTTATAATTGTAATTTTACCAGTTAGTATATTACAACGCTCTGAGATTGCACTCATTGAAGAGAAAAATAGACTAGATTGAACTGAACCTTGAGAGATGTGAGTGAGACGAACTGAAAGTGGAGAGGAAGACCTCAAAATTAACACAATCAGTAAGACAATCAGGCAATAAATAGAAAAGGCAAAAATGTAAATAAAAATGCATTTAACCATATTTGAACATGCTTAATACTTAAAAAGTGTTGACGGATTCCAAGGCTGCACTATGGATACATAAATGGATGGGTCGCCAGTCCACTTTATGCACATTTACTTAAGAGTAAGTGACACAAAGCAACTTTCCTTAATAAATACCTGTATGAAATTGTTTTTCCTGTACTGTATTGTATTTGCCGGCAAAGGTTTCTATTAAATGAAAATCACATTTGCAAAATGGCACAATATATTTTAATAAATAATATCGTATGTAGCCAGTTAAAATTTTACTCCACGAGGAAAGTCAGGTGAATAGACATGGTGAGAATTCTATTCAAGGAAAAAAAGTTTTATCAAAACAGGTTTGTCAAATTAATTTCATTTTTGAAGTAATGTAAACTCACAGTGATACAAATCAGGTTGTTTACCTTAGATTTCTGTGAAATGTTAAGACAAAGAAGACCTTACATGGACAAGATAACTAAATATGATTTCTCTGCCACTATAAGGACAGATGAGAAAAAGCTTCACCAGTCAATCACTTATATGGATGATGATAATGTAATGTTTATAATGTTCAAAAAGTAATCTATTTCTGTTTCAAATTGAGCCAAAATCTCTTTTTGAAACATTTTTAACAATTATTTTGTATAAGCAAGTATGCTCCATTAAAGTAATCTTGCTTAAATACTCTTAAGTAACATCCATCAATCTATCCATTTTGAAACCTGCTTCTGCAGGTCAGGATAATGTTTTTAATGCCACGAGAATGTTCATTTTTACTTGATCTACATACTTTATTTGATGGGTGTCTATAATTTGATTCAATTAAATTATTTTTGACTGGGTATATTGAATCATATTTTGAAGAATGTTAATCAATTGTGGGGAAACAGAAAACATTTTGTATTCATCCAGCCCAGTGAACGCTCTTTGACAGATGAACACCATAGCCAGAGGCTAAAAGAGTAAATGTTACACAGATCTGCATAGCGCAAAAGACTTCTGAATTTAACATGGCAACCACTGATATCGGAAAAAAACAAAATAAGAGAGAAAGTTTCTTTTTGAAATTTAAATACCCAGAATTCAAATGAACTGGGCAGTTTGAAGAGTATGATTCAGAACGTGTCAGTGGACTTAATAGACAATTAATGTACAATTAGCAAAAACTGCCAGTAATGCCTCAATGCTGAGTTTAGGAGTGTTATTTTTAGTCCGTTCCAGATGACAATTTTTGAATTGTGTACAAATTATTTTTGTGCTTTTATTAAACTGAACACATTTATGTGAATGGGCAAAAAGACAAAAACATTATTATTTTCATTAAAAGAAAAAAAGAAGATGGTATATAAATAGCTGAATATTTTCATTATGCACTCACTGCCATAAAAGCATTGTATTTCTGTATATTTTTGATAAATGCTGTCTTTTATACCAAGTGTAGATATAGGAATTTTCAAGGTACATGCATTGAATATAAATGCTTCTTAAGAAAGCCAGTACTGTTGTGTAAGGTGTAAAGCCTCTTTGGCCTTGCCTGCATCAATAAATCCAAATAGATATTAAATTTAATTCACATTCTTTATCCTGTGAATTTTTAGCTGACTGTGTTTGCAAAGATTAGATCAGACATGTGCAAACAGGCATGCATCCCCTGCTAATACTCCCACAAGGTGTACTGTATACCAGAATTTACAGGAACTCCTGCTGGGAATGGAAAGGATGGGATTAATCGTATTAGAAGCCCACAAGGAAGCAGCACAGAAAAGCTAACCTAATTATCAGTCATATTACTTGCATATGCGCTTTCCATGAACCCACTGGGGTGATTAAAGGACAGACAAATGTTGAACCTTAAGTGGCACTTGAGGCACAGTAAACTAGTTCAACGGGATATCTGAGACTGAATGTATCTGACACTATTATTTTCAACGTAGCTTCATAGAACAGCTATTTGACTCCATTTACTTTCTATCAACGTTTACGAGGTATTTTGCACTAGCAAATAAACTGCTTTTTATACTACCTCTTATTACATCCAAACATTCACAGATGCTGCCTAAGCATGTCTGATATAAAAAGGAAATGGTGGCAGCTGAAGCCAGACAAAAGACAAAGAGACCTGAGACTCAGACAGAGTGGTGTGTTTGTAAAGAAGAAACACAGAGAAAGAGTGGGAGAGAGAGAGAGTGAGAAAGAGATAGAAAATACTCAGCACAACAAACTGGTACTAATCTAGATTTCCATAAAACAGTACAGAATCTGGAATTCTCTAGGAACATAATGAAAGAAAATTAATGGTTTCATATTACTCTTTACACACAATTTTTTGCGGGGAGGGGGTGGGGGGGCTTCCTAAGTTGATGAGGAGTATGCATATTTACCATCCTAAGAAAGAAAGAAAGAAAGAAAGAAAGAAGTTATATTTTTTATGGAGTTCAAACTTTTTGTCTACAAGAGGGGGAGAAAATGAATAAGACCTTAGCATATATTAAAATTATTGAAATTAACTCACCTATAAGTATAAAAACCTTTGAAAACAGATAAATAACACATTTTCAGTGTTGAACCCCAAACAGTTCTTATTTCTTAAAAAATTTTAACACATCACAGCTTCGGACTTCATATACGAAGGAGATGGACCAACCATTAACTCTTTCTGGAATTTAACTGGAAAAACTGCTGGTCTTAATGTACACCTGCCATAATTTAATTTACTAAAAAGTGCCTTTTTTCATTCATGCTAATGGAATACTCAATCCAAAAATAACATATATATATAATGTTTTTTTAATGTTACTTACACCATGTAGTTTGTAGTTATGGGCAAGAAAACATTTTTAATATCATGTTTTCATACAGAATGACTGAAAATATCTCTGGAAAAAAGCAAAAAATTCTCACATTACTCGTGTTGCATAAATCACATGTCCGTTATCCAGCCAAATATTCAAAATTTGCCAAATGCATCAATTGTTTGAAAAAATACTTCCAGAACAATCATAAACAGGAAAAGTCATATTCCCATAATATTCTACATTTGAACTGAAGACAAGACTCTTGACCAATGAATGAGAGGGAGAGGCAGATCTTCAGTTCAAAAACACAGAATTTTAGAAATAAATCTTTCCTGTTTCTCTTCTATGCCGATTTTTCAGGAGGTATTAATATTTTATCAAAAAAATCATTTATTTTGCATTTTTAGATTATTTCACTCGCTAACCAACATGTAGATTATGCAACATGAAATACAGTACATGAAAATTCTCTCCTTCTTTCCATGGATGTTAAATTCCATTATATCATAAACTGTTTTCTCTCGTTTTTCATGAAAGCGTGAGATAAAATTTTTTCCTGGTTATCACTACAAACTGCATGTTGTAAATAATTTAAAAAATAATCATTTTGTAGGTGGAGTATTCCTTTAGTTTTGATCTCCAAAGCTGTTTAGAAATTGTAAAATATGAATACCTGCCTTTCAAGAGATATAATAAAAATAGTTTAAACTAAAACTTACAGGTCATTCCCTTTATTCAATCTAAATATCAAGGTCAGGTTTATTATCATGTACAATGGTGCCTTGGTTTGCAAGCATAATTTGTTTCGGAAACGTGCTTGTAATTCAAAGCACTCGTATATCAAAACGAATTTCCCCATAAGAAATAATGGACACTCAGATGATTCATTCTACAACACAAAAATATTCATATAAAAATGATTAATAAAAAGTACAAATACATAAAACAAATTGACCTGCACTTTACCGTTGAAAAGAATCATTATGCGCGCACACGTGGTCACAATGCTTTTGTATACAATATACGCTCATAAGGATGTTGACTATACGAGTGAGGCATGCTGACTGAGACCAAGCATAGGAGACAATTACCCACAATCCTGCAGTGAGAGAGAGAACCATTGGCTCAGTTGTGATGACATAACGCTCAGCACACAAAGCGTATACTGTCACACTTGGGTCACAAAGTTGCACAGGTTCACTCAGGGTTTTCAAGAGACAGATTCTTTATTCGAATATAGGCAGAACAAACACAAGTCTCTTTCAGGAGCGATCCGGGCGCACTGTCAAAACCAGTCGCCATAACTCCGCCTCTTGATCAAAAAGAACACAAAATCTTTCTCCTCAAAGGGTTGCGGCGGCTCAGGACTCCTGACTGGAGCGAAGAATGTCTGGGGGAAGAGAGACAAGGCAGTGAGACACT
Source organism: Polypterus senegalus (assembly GCF_016835505.1). Taxonomy (NCBI): domain Eukaryota; kingdom Metazoa; phylum Chordata; class Cladistia; order Polypteriformes; family Polypteridae; genus Polypterus; species Polypterus senegalus. The sequence goes on from NC_053160.1 coordinate 53,377,870, forward strand.
AGGACAGCCATTGTACGGTCTTTTAAATGTTCGAAGCCCTACGTGAGATGCAAATGATGGCTAGCAGCACATCCCACAAAGACGAGATGAAAAGCTGTGTTTGTTTCCCAATGTATCACTGTTTCAGGAGGGGTTTCGGCCTTGGGTCTGCGTTCACCGTGTTCACAATACATACTAATTGTATTAAAAGACCTCACTTGTTTATCAAGTTAAAATTTGTTAAAAATTTTTGCTCGTCTTGCAAAACACTTGCAGACCAAGTTACTTGCAATCCAAGGTTTTACTGTATAAATTAGACAATGGCAGTCTTACTTGCATATTTCCTTAAACCAGTTAACAAAATACAATTAAGTAAATAAAAAATACTAGGTACGCCGCATAATCAGGCCGGTTTTTTAATGATTTTTAAGCACAGGGAGAAAATTAACATTTGAAAAATCAGTAATGTAATAAATCAGCAAGAAAAGCAACATTGTAACAATGCACGAAAGGAACCAACACAAAATCGTCCGTGACCGTTGTCGTCTTTGCACAGTCCAGATGCACCTGTGACTCACATAGACTTTTCATTGCTCTGTGCGGTTTTGGCTGCTTTTCTTTAATCCACCAAGACACCTGACCACGGCAGTAGCGAGGTGGGAGGGGGGTGTGTACAACGCCTCTCTGCGCCAGGTAGACACACGCTCAATCTAATGCATAATTATTTATTGAACGCTAAACACTTCTGGAAAGACACGACGCATGTTTGTCTCGGATACGAATTGCTGTATGTAGCGTGTAAAACAGTTTGCTATGGTGCACGCGAGTCGTAAGGTCGTAATCGAAAACTCGGTTTTTAAAGACTGCTTACTTCATTGTGTTTTAACCTCAGTTGTAAAGGATTGTTTTAAGGATCTCATGGGATACCCCTCGCAAACCGTTTTACACGCTGCATATGGCGATTCACCTCCATGAGAAACATGCTTCTATGAATAGTCAACGTGGCTCGGAGGTGCATGTGGCCTCTACGACAGACGAATATAAATGACGCCGTTTTTTCTGTGTTGTCGCGTCCGTGGTGGTGGGCATGGCTCTGCGAGTTGTCGTCGTATCCAATGGTCTTAGAGTTGGTGGCCGTGGCTCCTCCCTGTGTGCGCCATAGGTGTCTTACTTGTCGGCGGCATAGTGAATTCACGCCCCTTCCGGCGTGCTTTCCATGGGTGTCTTGCCTTAGTGAATTATATATATAGATACAAAGCATGCAATATACAGTATATATAAACAAATTATACTCAATGAATGTAATATTTATTTGCAAGCATTATATATACACTGTTTTTTACTGTATGTTCTAATATTATGATTGGGTGTTCAGCAACCTTATGACTTGTGGGTAGAAACTCTCCCTGAATCTTCTGGTGTGAATGCCAATGGTCCTGTGCTGTTTGCCAGAATGGAGGAATGAGAAGAGCAGTTGTGCAGGATGGTTGAGGTCTTTAATTATACTATTTGACATTCTATGGCAGTTCCTAAGATGGTGTTGGTAATACATTGTCCCACTTTCACCACCTGTTCCAGTGGCTTACATTCTTGAGCTGGGAGCGTCTGCCTATCCTAGAAGGAGTGGGCATTGGGCAGGGCCTAGCGTAAGAACAGCACCACTCCATTGCATTGAACATCACACATACTTATTCTCATTAACACTTGTACAATGCACAATTGCCAGTTAACCTAAGCTGTGCATTTTAGGGATGGAAACTGGACTACCCAGGGAAATAAAGAAAAACATCCCCATCTAAATTAAATTATATAAATATTCTCTGTTATACTCATCACTCTTCAACCCACTGGACCTTCTGGATATTTTCAAACCTTCATATAGACACTGTGTTTGTGGCCATAAGGTGTGATAAACGCGTCATTTGGCTGTGCTGGTGGCTGCCTACACTTTTATTCAAAATTCATATTATACTGAGCTGAATGACTATTATTCAAAATCTTTCCTTTGTTTACAGAAATATTTCCTTTTTTAATTTTAACATCAATTAAAAATGGATATGCAATTACATTAATTACATAACCCCTATTTTTTAGAGTCAGACCTGTGATGACAGCTCCATTATCAATTCAGTACATAACAGATTAAGCTATAATAAATTTTGAAAAGGAACAGCAAAACAATTAATATGCACAGTCACAAAATAAATCTTTGGGAAAGGATCACAAAGTCTGGGACATCATGGTGTGTGTCTATGTGTGCGTTTGACAGACTTTAGCTTACATATAATTAAATGATGTAACTGGCACAAAGGACTTCCTGCCTGACAATATATTGTGGCATAAGTGGCACAAGATCTAAAATCACCCACTCATCCATCCTCTTGGCCAATTTTGTAAATCTTCTCTGTCCATTACAGGGTTGTGGAGGGCTAGAGCAAAATCAGAAGCAAGAAGATCATCAACATATACTGGTGAAAAAAGTTCTCCAATTTTAAATGGATAAAAGTATATCATGCAAATTGGTGGGCATCTACACCTTTTTATAATATGCAGTCATGAATATGACTATCAGCTCTCTCTACGAAGGGAACTATCAGCTTATCTCTTATGGGAAAAGGTTCAGATTTATTTACTTAGTTGTAAAAACTAGAGTACATGCTGAACTGTTGTCATAGTCAACCTAAAATGTTAACATTTGCCAGTTTTTTGTTAGGATAGGCTCCAGCTACCATGTAAACTCATAAAGTGTAAAATATGAGAGATTGGAAATTTTAAATGTCAATTTGAGCAAAAGTGAATTTAAAGGTCTACATTTAGGTAAAATGCATGTCTTTTGATGGTTCATTACCTTTGTTAATAATTAACAGTTGGCTATAGTGCTAATTATTCTATGGAGAATGGAGCTCATACTGTATACTGTCTTGATTGATGACCCATATTATGATATTACAAGAAATACAGCAAAGGGTGGAAAGGATCAGAATAGTTCAGATGCCACAAGTAATGTCCATGAAAATGACCGCAACACAAATGTTAGCAGCCACACATCTCTCCTGCTAAAGCAGTTCATGTCAGATGAATGGTCAATTGCCTTGCTAATGCTAGAGGTTGTGCATTACTTCAGCATGCAGAAAGTTAATTGCAGAAAGCCTGTGGGAGTTAATTTGCATTGCAAAAGGGCAAGCCATTTGAGGAAAAAAATAACACCTGTGAAGCAGAAATGAAAACATTTATTGCTGATTGAATGGAATGAGCCATAATTCCAAAACTACTAGATCAGCAGCTGAAAAATGCATTATTAGTACATTGGAGATAATGCATCTTGAGCTTAAAATCCTAAATCAACTAAAATTTGAAAAAAAATTAAAAAGAAAAGCACAGGGAAAATATAATCTATAATTTTAAAGATCACTTAACTTTACCAAAGAATAAAGATCCCATAAAAGGAAGCAGCAGAGGAGCTAACTAATGCCACTGCAAAAGTGCAGCGGATGTCTGAGAGTTTTATGACCCTCAGCAACTGTGGCTAAACTGATTGTATAACCTTAGGAGTGTTACGTAATTAGAGGCCTTGCCCCTCACCTTAATGCCATAATAAAAAAAATGCAAAGTGAATTACCAAAATTAACAGAAGTAACAAAGACAAAATGATTAACGACATTGATAAATGATAAAGAACAGTTAACAGAAATAAAACTCAAGTTAAATAACGTGACAATCTGTGTAGAGGGCACCAGACTACACAGCGGGTGTTGTGTAGTTCGGGACCGATCAGGGTAAGAAATGACAGATGTTAGACAGTGAGGCACAAACATAAAAAGGAATTTTAAATTTTCTGGGAGCCTCTCAACCCAACACTATTGGTAATGTAACCTTCTATTTATAATGGGAATGTGGCACAAGTGCAGCTCCCTGTGTCAATTACAGATATGGGCGATCCCACACCTGTGCACTTCAGTGCGGAGATGCCCATGCCCACATTGTAGCCAGGAACTGCTCCGGCCACACTACCACACCCCCTGTTTAAGCCGCGAGTGCGGCACTTATTTATTTAAAAACTGTCCATTCTTTTCGAGCCACAGACCCAGAATATCACATGTGGGTGTTTTACACAATCCTTGCCACAACTGACTCATTAAAAATAAAGAAGCAATATCCCAAAACAACAGAGAAACTTTACAATATTTTCAATGAGTAAGTCTCCAAACGAGAAAAGTAATAAATATATATATTGGGGAAGATGCTATTGGAAGGACTGTGGTTTGTGTAGTAAGATCCATTAAAATATTTACAAATAGAAAATTCACTGTTTATACAAAAAAAAGCCCCAAAAAACCCAATTCTCATAAATACTTCCACTAAAACTATATTATTACTAGCAGATATTTACATATATGCAAAAATAAGGCATAGGCCACTATTGTATGCCTGATGTGCTTTAAAGGCTGAGCTACACCAAACACTCACCACTACAACTCGGTCAAAGGATGACACCTGTAGGCAGGAAGTGCCTTTTATACCCAGCGCTGTTTTTGCTGACCAATAAGCTTTATGTTCCTACGTCACATTGCAAAAGGTTATTAAAAAGATTTTAATCCAAAATACAGAGAATTAGACTTACACTACCAGTTAAAACTTTGGGCACACCCAAACATCTTCCTGTTTTTGATAGGAATTGATGCCTTTTCTTAATAAGATACCTTAAATTTATTTTAGAATCCATCTGTGACAAGACATTACTACTGTTGCTAATGGCTATAACTACTTGAAAACACTGCTTTTTAATTTATTATATATATTTCTAAAGATCTGAGTGTTCCCAGAAGCATAGTGGCTTCAATAATTGTGAAATGAGAGAAGCTTTGGCCCACCTAACTGTTCCTACAGTTGGTCATCTGACCAAAATGAGTAACTGGACCAGAAAACTCTTGGTCAGGAAGGTGACCAAGAATTAGTGGCAAATAAATAATCTTAAGAAGACCTCTGCTGAGTTGGCAGAACCTGCTGGGATAAAGACATCTCAGCAGCACTCTATCAATCAGGCATTTATGGTAGATACCATAGATGGCTAGACACAAGCCACTGTTGAGTAAAGGAGATGTGACAGCTAATTTGGAGGTTGCCAAACGGCATTTAAAGGACTGATAGCATAATGGGAACAATTCTCTGATCTGATTAGATAAAAATGGAACTCCTTGGGCAGAATTTCAAGTACGATGTCTGGGAAAGACCAGGAACTGCTCATCACCTGCATGATGCAATCTCTTATAATGATACATGGTAGTCATGGTGGTAGTTCTCCATTTATTATGACAGTAACCTGAAGCATATAGCCAAGAAAATGCTTGAGTAGTTTCAGAACAAATCTGTCCTTGAGTGGTCCAGCCAAATCCCATACATAAACCCCATTGAACACCTGTGCAGAGACCTGAAAATGGCAGTTCACAGACACTTCTTATCCAATTTATCAGGAAAAAATTAATTAAGCAGGCTAAATCCAGGTGTGCAAATCATATAGAGACTTACCCAAGAAGAACAGAAGCTGTAATTGCTGCCTAAGGACTGAATAAAAGGTCTGAATACATATATAAATGAATGATTTCAGTTTGGGATTTTTTAGTAAATTTCCAAAACTTTCTGAAAAAAACATATTTTCGCTTTATCATTATGGGTTATTGATTGTAGATTGACGAGCAAAAATGGCAAATGCATCAATTTAAAGTTAAATATAAAACATAATAAAGATTGCAGAAAGTGAAGGGAACTAAACACTTTCTGAATCCTCTGTAATTTGCCTGGGGTGTGAACCTCATAACGATCCAATGTTATAAAATTCCTATATTACTAAACCCGTAATGCTGCACTTGTGTATTAAATTAACACTATTATTTACATTGTATCAGTGACTCTAAAACTGATAAGCAGATTATGAAAATTGATGACTGGATTTGGTATACAAGTTCTCTTACACTTTAAAAAAATCCCTTAAAAGTGTACATATTGAGCATTATTTTTGATAACATGGTATAAGTATAAATCTAACACTGGCAGTTTTGCAAGTTAAGTAATTTTCTTACAGTCATTCAGAGTGTCAGAAGTACCCTAGAAACCTGGTAATTACATTCCAGCGATTTAGCCACTAGACCACTATCAAGCATATACTATTATGCATTTTAGTATAATGTCTACACAGCCACATTAAATATTCCGTATGACAGTCATCAGTTTAACTGACTGATGCCCACTAATAGGCACGTCATTCATTTTAGAAAATTACAGCAGTGTTCTTACAACAACATTAGCATGCAATTTGTTCCTAATTCTACCTACAGCATAAAAAATGCTTCCTGGCTTTTATGGAATGAAACTGTGTCACTCTCACCATTCCACAATTTCTCTTGGCTATAGTATAAGAACACATCGGGAAACTGGCTGAGCCAGCAGTGTTTCCCTACATACAAAACAATTTACAATTGAATACCTGATGTCAAATTTGTTTATCAATCTTCATTGTACAACACAGGACTGTGAAAAGAACCACATTATAATACACACTGGATATTATAGTTTGAAACAAAGGCTGCTGCTGGAGATTCTTATTACATAATCATATTGTCATAAATATTTTTATAAGGCTTTTTATAATTTTTACCTAATCATATTGTCTTGCATATTTTTAGAATGCTTTTTGAGTATATTTATAGACTGCATAAAAATGACCAGGAATACTGGCTTTGACATCATCAACAAGCACCTTATCATTGGAGGTAGGAGTACAATTTGATGCCTCACAGGAACAGTTGCACAAGTGGCTAAATGTATCACTGTTAGCTTCTGATGCAAGTTATTCTTTATGTTAAAAATACCTGCTAAATTTTCACTAGGCATATCCATAAATCAAGATTACAGTGCATCCGGAAAGTATTCACAGCGCATCACTTTTTCCACATTTTGTTATGTTACAGCCTTATTCCAAAATGGATTAAATTCATTTTTTCCTCAGAATTCTACACACAACACCCCATAATGACAACGTGAAAAAAGTTTACTTGAGATTTTTGCAAATTTATTAAAAATAAAAAAATTGAGAAAGCACATGTACATAAGTATTCACAGCCTTTGCCATGAAGCTCAAAATTGAGCTCAGGTGCATCCTGTTTCCACTGATCATCTTTGGGAAGTTTCTGCAGCTTAATTGGAGTCCACCTGGACCTGGACACATTGGACATGATTTGGAAAGGCACACACCTGTCTATATAAGGTCCCACAGTTGACAGTTCATAGCAGAGCACAAACCAAGCATGAAGTCAATGGAATTGTCTGTAGACCTCCGAGACAGGATTGTCTCATGGCACAAATCTGGGGAAGGTTACAGAAAAATTTCTGCTGCTTTGAAGGTCCCAATGAGCACAGTGGCCTCCATCATCTGTAAGTGGATGAAGTTCGAAACCACCAGGACTCTTCCTAGAGCTGGCTGGCCATCTAAACTGAGTGATCGGGGGAGAAGGGCCTTAATCAGGGAGGTGACCAAGAACCAGATGGTCACTCTGTCAGAGCTCCAGAGGTCCTCTGTGGAGAGAGGAGAACCTTCCAGAAGGACAACCATCTCTGCAGCAATCCACCAATCAGGCCTGTATGGCAGAGTGGCCAGACGGAAGCCTCTCCTTAGTAAAAGGCACATGGCAGCCCGCCTGGAGTTTGCCAAAAGGCACCTGAAGGACTCTCAGACCATGAGAAACAAAATTCTCAAAAGATTGAACTCTTTGGTGTGAATGCCATGCGTCAAGTTTGGAGGAAACCAGGCACCGCTCATCACCAGGCCAATACCATCCCTACAGTGAAGCATGGTGGTGGTAGCATCATGCTGTGGGGATGTTTTTTAGTGGCAGGAACTGGGAGCCTAGTCAGGATAAAGGGAAAGATGACTGCAGCAATGTACAGAGACATCCTGGATGAAAACCTACTCCAGAGCGCTCTTGACCTCAGACTGAGGCGACGGTTCATCTTTCAGCAGGACAACGACCCTAAGCACACAGCCAAGATATGAAAGGAGTGGCTTCAGGACAACTCTGTGAATGTCCTTGAGTGGCCGAGCCAGAGCCCAGACTTGAATCCGATTGAACATCTCTGGAGAGATCTTAAAATGACTGTGCACCGATGCTTCCCATCCAACCTGATGGAGCTTGAGAGGTGCTGCAAAGAGGAATGGGCGAAACTGGCCAAGGATAGGTGTGCCAAGCTTGTGGCATCATATTCAAAAAGACTTGAGGCTGTAATTGCTGCCAAAGGTGCATCGACAAAGTATTGAGCAAAGGCTGTGAAAACTTATATACATGTGATTTCTCAGTTTTTTTATTTTTAATAAATTTGCAAAAACCTCAAGTAAACTTTTTTTACGTTGTCATTATGGGGTGTTGTGTGTAGAATTCTGAGGAAAAAAATGAATTTCATTAATTTTGGAATAAGGCTGTAACATAACAAAATGTGGAAAATGTGATGTGCGTGAATACTTTCTGGATGCACTGTATGTTGTCCCTTGTGTTAATATTTACTTTTTTCTCATAGGAGAAAAAAGCAAAGGCTCTAAATTACATAACGTACAATTTTCTGAAACCCACTTCGTTCAGTTCTTGGGAACACACACAAAAATTTCAAAATGTTGAAATCATATACTAATAACTACCATGAATGTTATTTGTTGTTGAATACAAAATCCTGGACAAGCAGAAAGTGCTAAGTGCTGATCTTTATACTTCTGGGTTTTCATGTGGTAGCAACTGGGGTGGAAATCATATACAAATGCCATCCAAAATGATGGTGCCCATTCGAAAACACAACACACAAAATATTTTTATGCATGTGAAAATGACCTCAAATCAATAAACTAATAAAAGAAATAAATTTAAATATTCCAAAAGCCCCTAACAGGCAAGAACAGCAAGAAAATGTAAAAAATATACATAACAGAACATTCCTTTTAACTCCTGTTGTTTTATTCAATCTGAGTAAGTATAGCATATAACAGGCTATTTGTCACTATTATGTTCTCAGCACTGGGTAAGTATGGTGTTTTTAATGGGGTTTAAGATTAATGAATCTTAACTCTTTCTATGATTTATTGGATTGATTCTATTTTTGACTGGACTGATTTTTTACTACTTTGTCTGAACAAATGAGCATTTCACTGTAGTATTATGATCTCTGTATTGTAATGCTTATATCTGAAAGAAAGAAAACCTCTGTTGCAAATAGAGTCACAATCATGACGATAGAGTATGTGAGACCTGTAACACAAGTCAAGCCTTTCACTGGCCTGTTCAAAACAGGCTCACCTTAAATCAGATGGGGCCCTAACTACTACCTCATGGCTTGGACTGAAGCAGGCCCCAAAAATGGGAAACTGGCTTCAAAAGTTCAAAATACAAAGAAAGACTCACAATATATGAAAATGTCTCTCAAGAGTGAGAAAAACCGTGAAACTCTGGCTTCTACAGAAGTCTCACTAAATATGTATAAATATATTTAACAAAAATGGAAAAGAATCTGCAAAATGCTCAAAAGAGCAAATAGATTTGCCTAAAAAGGCAACCTGCAGCAAACAGGTTTCAATACCCAATGTGAGGCCAAAATCCAAGAAAACAGAACAAGACAAATAAAAAAAAAACAGAAAATCCAAAGAAATAAGCAAAACTCACATAACTAAAAGGCAAACTCAATGATCTGTTGGCTGAGATTCCTTTTCTTTTTCCTTAAATAACCAGAAGCAGAGCTCAGGATTATCAACACACTTAAAGTGTGAGGGGCGCCATTTAAAGAACGTTAAGGAGCACACAGTACAGATGCCAAGAGAGATAACATCTTCAAACTGCTGATACTGAGTGGGCACTGTTACCTAGCGGGCACTATTTATGATAGTAAATGTTTGCTTGCTCCATACACCAAGAGGCGCGCACTCCTTAAAGCTGGTAATGCTTCTGAAGAAGTGTGTGCTTCGGACATAAGAACATAACAGAAATAACAAATATAAAAATAAAACACTCAGAAATTCAGACAGTAATATAAAAATCTCAAAAAAGTTATTGAATAAGAATATGGAATATGTGGCTGAAAAGCAAAAGCAGCCAATTGTATTTGTGTTTGACAAACGTTTTTACAACTGGTGCACTTTTTATTCAACCATCTTGGGAAGAAAAGAGCTGAGGAGCAACCTTCTGCCATTTTGCTTGCTAAAGACAGACAACATGATGTTTTTCATTGGGGTTCACTATTTTATGGTTCTGGTTGGAAAATGGATGGATGGATGGATGTTTCTTAGATGGTACGTTCCATTGCCATTTTGTGGTTCAGTTTCATAGAAGCTACTTTCCATTGCCAGGGTGGTGCATATCAGAGGTTGCGCACTAGAAGTCTTGCCAAGTGATATCAATGCCTGGACAATACTTAGGCCATCGTCACACATCCTTGTTTATATATATAAGGTTGTAAATAAACTTTTGTATGCATGTTATTTAGTGATGTCCTGGTATAAGATTTCTTTAACTAGTGAGTTTTGTTTTTCTCACAGGAAACGGGTTTGACATACTGCTGGCAATGCGGACCAAGCTCTGCCACTGGTTGTACATGGACCGAACAGCCCTTATCAGGGGGACCGGTACCCCATACTCCTGGAGCACCTCCCACAGGATTCCCTGAGGGACATGGTCGAACACTTTTTCCAAGTCCACAAAACACATGTAGACTGGTTGGGCAAACTCCCATGCATCCTCCAGGACCCTGCTAAGGGTGTAGAGCTGGTCCACTGCTCCGTGACCAGGACGAAAACTACACTGTTCCTCCTGAATCCGAGGTTCGACTATCTGACGGATCCTCCTCTCCAGAACCCCCAAATAGACTTTTCCAGGGAGGCTGAGGAGTGTGTGAATCACTCTGTAATTGGAACATACCCTCCGGTCCCCCTTCTTAAAGAGGGAGACCACCACCCCGGTCTGCCAATCCAGAGGCACTGTCCCCGATGTCCATGCGATGTTGCAGAGACGTGTCAACCAAGACAGTCCTACAACATCCAGAGCCTTGAGGAACTCCAGGCATATATCATCCACCCCCGGGGCCCTGCCACCAAGGTAGTTTTTTGAGGACCTTGGTGACCTCAGTCCCAGAGATGGGGGAGCCCACACCCGAGTCCCCAGGCTCTACTTCCTCATTTGAAGGCATTGTCCTGTTTGCTTCATCAGGCCGTGATCTTCAGCTCTCTCTGCATCAGTTCGCAGCTGAGTGTGAAGCGGCTGGGATGGGAATCAGCACCTCCAAATCCAAGACCATGGTGGAGTGCCATCTCAGGGTTGGGAGCGAGATCCTGCCCCAAGTGGAGGAGTTCAAGTATCTCGGGGTCTTGTTCACGAGTGAGGGAAGAATGGAGCGTGAGATCGACAAGCGGATTGGTGCGGCGTCCGCAGTGATGCGGGCTCTGCATCGGTCTGTCGTGGAGAAAAAGGAGCTGAGTCGTAAGGCAAAGCTATCAAATTACCAGTCTATCTACGTTCCTACCCTCACCTATGGTCATTAGCTATGGGTAGTGACTGAAAGAACGAGATTGCGAATACAAGCGGCTGAAATGAGTTTCCTCCACAGGGTGTCTGGGCTTTCCCTTAAAGATAGGGTGAGAAGCTCAGTCATCCGGGAGGGGCTCAGAGTAGAGCTCTCCACATTGAGAAGAGTCAGATGAGGTGGCTCAGGCATCTGCTTAGGATGCCTCCTGGACACCTCCCTGGTAAGGTGTTCCGGGCATGTCCAGCCGGGAGGAGGCCCTGGGGAAGACCCAAGACACGCTGGAGGGACTATGTCTCCCTGCTGGCCTAGGAACGCCTCGGGATTCCCCCGGAAGAGCTAGAAGAAGTGGCCGGGGAGATGAAAATTTGGGCATCTCTGCTTAGAGCTGCTGCCCCCGCGACCCAACCTCGGATAAGCGGAAGAGGATGGATGCATAGATGGAGTTTTGTTTTTATTGTCATCAGTTTTTCTAATTTTGACCCTTGCTAATTCTTCTAGTTATCTTTTACCTATTGATCCTTCATCTTTTACTCTCATGGCTTGCCAGTTTTCATTTCTAGGTAAATGTGACAATATTTGCAAGAAATCTCTAGGCAGCAATTTCACATATCTGTCATTAGTCATAAATATATTGTATATTAACCAACAATGCAATATCCTTAATTTCCAGACACTATTTGAAGAGACTGCTAAATTTAAATAAAAAATTACACACTTTTGCCCCCATCAACTCCAAGGCATTGCTCAGCATTGTACCCAATGCTTTAAGAATCTGTTAGGTTTATGCTTGCTAATGGAAAGGTTTGGGAAAAGATACTCTGCATTCTTTAAGGTGTCTCAAACCTTTGTAATATTCTCCTTTGCTGAGCGGTTATATAAGAGATGGTAACAAGGAATCCAGGAAGGTTTGCAGGAGACGTGGGAAGCTTAACCTAACTTAATGGAAATTGTGGCTCTGCTCCAAGATTGATTTGAGCTCATTTGGACATTTTAGAGAAAGAGTTTAATGCAACTCAGCTTGGCTTTATGATTGTGGAGTTGTTACACAGAATTTAGTATGTTGGTGGAGGTGTTGAAGGGGTAGAGTTGTGTTATGCTGGTAGCTCCCATCTCATTATCCAAATTACATGCTCACTGAAAACAAGAGTAAAAGTGCAGCAGAAGATGTTTCCTTACAGTGCAGTAAAAGTAAAAAAGATCAAACTGCATCATCACAATATGATGAGTAACCTGAATGGACCTCCTCAATCATAGTAGGGATAATCACTGATTCTGACCTAAACTTTAAATTGTACATTAACCAGATTACTAAGACTGCACTTTTTCACTTAAGAAATACTGCAAAGGTTAAACCTCTTATAACATTACAAAGCACTGAAAAATTGATCCACGCTTTTGCTTTAGGTCAGGTAGATTATTGTAATGCACTCCTAAAAGGACTACCTAAGAAAGACATCAATCAGTTGCAGAATTAATGCAGAATGCAACAGCGAGAATCTTAACTAGAAAAAGAAAATCTGAGCACATCTCACAAGTTTTAGCGTTGTTACATTGGTTAGCAGTGTTATGTAGAACTAACTTTAAAATACTACTACAGTAATGGTATATAAAGTCTTAAATAATCTTGCACCTTCCTATATTCTGGAATACTTGTCCCCCTACTCTCCAAGTCATAGCCTTTGATCTTCTAATGGTGGTCTGCTTATAATTCAAAGAACCAAGCTTAAAAGAAGTGGTGAGGTGGCCATTTGCTGCTATGCACCTAAAATCTGGAATACTTTACCAACAGAAATAACAGCAGGCTAATACTGTGGGACATTTTAAAAAAACTGCTAAAAAACACATCTTTAATTTGGCTTTTTTGAAGCTACTTTTTAATTACAGTCTAAATAGACCTGAAGTAGTGGGAAAAGCATTACATAAATGTAAAGAATTATTATTAGACTATATAGGCATTAAATTATCATATTCTTTAGGGATCTGCAATCTTTACTAATCTCTGCTTTTCTCTGCTTTCTTTTATGGTTTTTCACCATGCAGCCACCTGTAATGATGGAAATAAGGTGGGGGACTCAGCTGTCCACGAGACCCACTGCAGATGAAGCCTGGATGAATTAAGAACACTTATGTTAAGAAGAATGGCCGATGGAAGCTGGGTGGTCTTTTGGCCTTGGAATCCCTGCCGATTTTGTTTTTTTCTCCTGCTTAACTGGAGCCTTTTTAAATTTTTTCTGTCACTTGACCTTATCAGTGGACTCTTGTTCAGAGACTTACATTATGATATTATAAGTAAGGATGCTAACCATTTACAACCGTATATACTCATGTATAAGTCAGGTCTTGAAACCCAAAAAATTGATCATAAAATCAGACCCCGACTTGTGCGCCCGTTCAAAAATGCAACACATATTTTTTTTTACATCTTCTTGCCTCCTTCAATCTCGCATCAGTTTCTCAGTTGCATCGAATTTTCTTGCAGCAGCGCAGTTACTAATTTCTTTCAACACTTCAACAACATTTAATTTAAAACCAGCTTCATATTTTCTTCTGATCGAACGCTCCATTGTGGATAAGGGATGCTCTTTTGAAAAAAGGTATATAAGAGTGTAAGATACAAAAAACATAAAACAGTGCAAACGTTGCTTCAGAATAGTTTGGGTATTACCGTGTGGTCACAATACAGAGAGAGAGAGAGCGGTTAGTTAGGAGCACGTGCTGATACATCGCATTGCCGCACCCACATAGAAATAAAAGGTAGTGTGCTCCATGGTTACTCTCTCAGGTGGGCGTTAGCATATCATAATCTCTTGGACAAATAACGTGAGTTTTCCGCATTTGAATTATACAACTGACGTTATAAAATACCAGAAATTATACAGTAAAATCAAGTCCCGACTTATCCGCGGAAGAACTAATCCGCGAGTGTATACACCTATGTTTTATAAGATTTTATTACTTATTCATTAATATTCTTAACTAATCTTATTTGTTTTTTCTTTTCTTGTAATGTTCTCTTTGACATCTTGTAAAGCACTTTGAGATATAATGTGTGCATGAAAATGTGCTATTTAAATAAATGTTGTTATCGGTGTTGTAGTAACCCTTTAAAAAAAAATTAAATGCCCAGAATTCCCTCTCAGACAAGTCATTCAATCACTGAATAATACAATTAAATAGCATTCAAAATCACACAACTGAAACAAGAATGCAATGATGCATCATCAATATCAAGCAGCACAAATAGTACAACAAATACAGAGAATGCAGCAATGTCAGGCACCAGGAAAAGCTTATCTTGAAAAGATACCATTGAAAAGAGCTGCACAAATCATGCAAAGTTAAAGTAAAAAATTATAAAGATGGGTATGGTGCAATAATGAGAGCCAGGAAAAAACTCAAAAGGCAATCTTAAATTGTTTCACTTTCTATTCACAGCATAATTCATTTATTTTCTCCTATTCTTGTACATAAATGAGTTTTGTTCCTATGGCCATGGTATATGAATAAATGAATAAAAAGCAAGTAACGAATAGCATCTAATTTGTGTGCTGTACTACTCCATGTGCACAAGCTTTTTCAATGCATTAAATGTGTCTTTCCCAGTGATTTTCTTCTTGGAATTATAAAACATTTTTTTAATGAAAATCTTAGCCCGTGATTCAGCCCAGAAGTCTTCTTTGTGTCCTTGTCCTTTCTTTGATATCTTAGAAAGCCTCATCATGTTTCCTGTAAGTCTCTCCGTGCTGACTTGAATCGTGTTAAAGTGCTGTTTTGTCTTTAAACTGGAAAATAATGATTAACTGGCAAATGTTAGCGGTGTCCCATCTGTCTCAGTATTTAAAACAAGGCCAAAGCCACATTATTTTAACTATACCTACTCCCACTAGTGCAAGATTTGTTTCAAACGTTTTACTCATTGTCCAGTTATCATAGTCATTGCTTCTGTTATATTTATTATTTATATTTATAGACTGTTACTAATCACACTTCAGTTTCATTCTGATCTCCTTCATAGCCTTGCCTGAATTCTACCTGTAATCAAGTTACTTAAATGATGGGGCAAAGTCTTATGATATCCAGTGTTCACCTCAAACCAATGCTCTGTCGGACAGTTTTAGACTACCTGTGTCGATGCAGGTTCTGTTCCATGCTCCCACTTCCATTTAGGGAGCTCTTGAACTCAACACCGTTGGCAATGTAACCAGATGAGCTGGACAATGAGGGCACCAAACAAAGCAAGGGGAAAAGTGCAAAGTGTAGAAGTGCTTTTATTTAAAACTGTCAAAACCAAAACAGTGTCCAAAAGAAAGTGTAGTGCTCAAAACGGTTCAATAAATAATCCATAACAACAGGCTGAGATGTGGAGATTAAAATCCAATAAATAAATCAATTAAAATGAGGTTAAAAAAATGGCTGGAAGCAATACCTTCTTTCAAAAAAAACACAGTGCCTTCTTCAGTTAGCCGCTCCCCTGCTTCTCCCATCTGGGACCTGCACCAGGGAGTCGCCCTGCCTACTGCTGACTTCTCCTTCTGCTGGTCTAGAAGCTTCCTGATCCCTGGCTTGTTTAGCTCCTTCAGACCGACTTGGGTTCTCCACCGACCAGAGTGCTTACGCTGGGGCTTCAACCTCCCAAGCCTCTGACTCCCACTGTTTTATGCAGTGAGCCAACCACCTTCTGCTCACTCCTGCTTCTCATAAGTGCTCAGCAGGAGCAAATCCTAGAGAAGATTTTAGGGTAATTAATGAATTGAATTACTAAGGATCTAAGGTGTGTCCTGTCTCAGCAACCAAGAATTCCAAAATCATGGATTTCTTCATTTACAGCATGATTTATGGTACATAAATACACTGTTTAGAGAATAGCTTTAGTGCCAAAAAACAGTACTCTTATATGATTTTTTGCACTTATGTCATAAACAAGTACACATTTTCATGCTGTATTTAATCTGAGACATACAGTTAATGTGAGATGGCAGCAACAATAATGGGTTTAATTTATCCATATACTGTATATGAAAGAGGTGAGTGTTGCAAAATAAGAGTTTTCAGTAAGCCACAGTAATTTTTAAATTAAAATGAAAAATTAATCCTCAAAAAGCTTTTACCTTACTTTATTCAAATAATGTTTTAGATTTCACTTTGAGGCAATCAGAGTCCCTCAGCGGGCACTGCAGTAGACACAGAAAAAAGCCTTATGTTGATCTAACACTTGATAATGTGCCTGGCTAAGATGACATCATGCGCTAAAAGAAGTGGATGATGTAATGTGTATCTCAGTCAATTTCTGATACCTAATCTCTCTCTGATGGGAGATTAAGCAAGCAACTCTTATAAAGAAAACATGAAGTAAAAATGCATTGCTACAGTCTTTGTTACACACTAACGTCTGCTTTATAATTACCCCTTAATCAGATCCGTGTTTTGTAATATACTTGAGTACAATTATTTTAACTATAACCTGAACATTAGATAACTGGTTCTTATCATAATTCATTGTCATATGCAGAAATGATCATTTGTGCTTTTCAGATTTCTCCTCCTATGAACTTTCATCAGGCCATTTTTTATCTAACTGGAATGCTGAAACAGCTTTTTGTGTTTCAATTTACACATATATTGTCACAGGGTTCTTGCTAAGTGTGCTGTATAGATGGGGGAAGAAGACGGAGTATGAATTAAGAAATCATCGTGCCTGTTTTTTCTCCACTTATGAAGGAACATTGAAAGGGGACACTGAAAGCCATGCATTGCCTCATCCAAAAGGATAAGATGCCCATAGCAGGACCACCTCTTCTCAATCAGATGCATCTCTTAAAGGAAGGAGTAGCTCATCTGTGAGCTGCCATTTCTGCTGCATGACACAAGGGTAGGACTGCCCTGGAATGGATTTAGAAACAAAATACTACATTCCTACTAACATAGATGTCCCTGAAGCTGCAAATTTCAATTGAGTTTGGTATGTGTGACAGGAGATGTAAATAAATTAATCAGAGGAAAGATATACCATTGACTAATTGGAACGATAGGGTGACATGAGTCACCATTACAGTGCCAAATGTTCAACGCCCTGCTGCGTGCATAATCAAATCCAAACTCACTTTTAGATAGGGTGGCCAAAAAAGTGTCCACTCATTTTCATGACTTAATTAAACAAGGCTGTGGTTGCCACATATCTGAAGAGGTTTCTGAAGACCTTAGAAAATGTGTCACCATTGCAAAAAAACTTTAGCTACCTTTTATCAGTACTAGTCCAACAAAACTCACCCCAGAAGCATGCATTACAATATTCATGGGATATCACAAAGACTTCTAGGTTGACAATTAAGAGGCTGAAGACCTCACTACTCAATGTCCAGTAGCCCACCTTATGAAAAATACCAAACATGAGTCATGTTCTTGGTAAGATGCATACTAATGAAAGTGTGCTCATCAACACAATGTTGTTGGAAGAGGAGATGAAATTTGAAAGGTTCACCATAAATAAGAAGCAGTGGGTTTGGTAAAAACATGACACCATGGTAAAATAAATGCATGCAGTTTGGCAGTTACACCCATCACCTGCATGTCCTCTCTCACCACATCCATAAACCTTTGCTTAGGCCTTCCTCTTTTCCTCTTTCCTGACAGCTCTATAAAACTAACAAAACACACTAAAGAAAGCAAACAAATAACATGAATATAATATTTATGTCTACAAAAAAATAAAAATGAAAAAAAAAATACAGTACATAGAGAAGCAATCTGAAAACCCTGACTCGAACATAATAGAGGCCTCTATAATAAGCCACAAAAGCAAGCTAGGACATTAAGTGGCCTACTCAGAAGAGGCCCACCCCAAGGCAGCCTGACATCTCAGCTCCACAGACAGGCTTCAGGTCTGTCCAGTTACTTTAAAAATCCCAAAATATATCCAAATGCCTCTCTAAAATAAAAAAAAAACCTTTGCTTGAGAAACAAGTTCACAAAGAATCTTGAAATGAAAGAAAAAAATAATTATATAAACAGATGAAGAAAAAATGCCAAAAGGCAAAAGGACTTGCCTAAAAAGCAAATTCAAAGTGAACAATTCCATATCCGTAAAACAAGTGCAAAATTCAAGAAACAGAAGCAATTCAAAAAGTCAGAAAAATCAATATTTACAAGAAACAAAGCACACTTCTAACTTCAATGAAGCACTGAAAGATCTGCTCTCAGGTTCAGAATATAAAGGTTGTGGCTGGTCCTTTAGTGGGATACTAGGCTGGAGCCACATCTTCGGGGGTTCTACCCAAAAAACACAAGTAACACAACAGAACATCAATACTACATTTTATGGAATACAATATGTAATACATCAATACTACATTATATATAAACTTTACAATATTAGCAAAAATACATCATTAGAATAAACATGAAAAATAATTATTTAAAATAAACAAAAAAGGCACAATAAAGGAAATAAACTTAAGACAGGAAACAAATGCTTGCTGTAACATACATGTGTGAATTGCTTTTGTTTCAAAGTATTAATCCAAAACAATGAAAATTCATGATTAAAAGGAAACTATTATAGCAATAAAAAAATAAGAAACTTCTCTCTGGCCCACTCATCTCCTTTTCATTTTTTCTTGTCTTGCTAGCAGCAGTGTCCATGGGACTGCACCAGTCACCGCTTCTTCTCTTACTCTGGTGTTCATCTGTATCATTTGAGCTTTTGCCTGCTCGTACTTCTTAACTCTGTACTCAATGTGGATCTGTAAGGCAGTGGTATTTAAACCCCCTGGGTTCATGTCCATGACAAGCCCTGAAATCACTTCTGGGATTAGAATGTGAGGAACGTTTTAATTTTAACTTCTGAAAAGATTAATTCGTGTTCAGTATGCTAGACTTGTGCGTGTTGGAAGTATTCATTAGTAATGAGTAAATAAAGTTTGATTTCTGTCTAAAGCACCATATGGCACTTCAATCCTTAAATTCTTCACTTAACACTTAAAGAGATTATTTCTGTGTAATGGAAGATGTATTTAGTAAAGGGCATTTCTAACTGTCAGATGTGATTTTATCTGAGAACAACCTGACCAGCTATTTTTGTGCTCTTTAAAGTGTGGGTGGCAGTCTTTATAAAAAGCACACACTTTGAACAATTTCTTCCTACCTATGCTTAACTTTTAAGATTTTTTTTGTGTTAAAAAAAAAAAAAAACCAGAAATAAAACAGAAAGCAAAGGCTAAACCTATTCATTTTACTATATTTTATATACATGACTTTTTTATTTGCTTGTTCTATTTAAACTAAAGATATCAGTTATTTTAATGTAAAGAGAAAAAAATCCACCAAACCTGAATCAAAATAGATTAGTTGTTTTAAAAAATCATCAAGGTCCTGCTGCTTAGTGATGCCTTGCTTATGAATGGTGATTTTGCCATTTATATATATATGTTTATCTTCTTATGTAAGGCAATGGTTTGTGCATGTCCTAAAAGACATAAAATGTGGGTTCCACTTTATAGAACTAATTACTGTATTTCAACAAAAAAAGCAATGCATATTTTATTCTCCATTAAACAAGAACTGTTTAACACTACTGAGTAGGTAGATGAACACTTACACACAAATTAAAGTCTGTACCAAGAGCTCCCAGTCATACAAGAGACTCCAAAATGCCATGAGTTAATGCTGTTAGATACATTAAGCAATTAATGTTAGTAAAGCCTGTTGAAACCGTGTATTTTATACAGTTAATGGGAAATGGCATTTGAAAAGCCAAGTCCCTCTGGGAAACTGGGTGCCAGTATATGATGTATGCAGTGTAAAATCTGCATTTGAGTTGTTCAACTAATAATAGGAGCCCTTGGGAACCTATTTTAATGTTCACTGGGGACAAATCAGTGTATCTGCAGAGCTTAATCAAATGACCTTCATTGAAGCAAGATGGCTGCTCACTCCACCTTGCATCCTGCATGAGGTCTACAGGATGTGCAATTAACATTTTACTGTCACAGAGTAAGTGCTCATTAGTACTTTTGGAACTAACCTTTTAGATTTGCTTCTGGTAGCACAGTAGCACTGTTATCATGAGTCCTAAGTTCAAACTGAAGTTGATTAGCTTTCACAAGTGTCAGGTGTTATATATCCATAGTCTGCCAAAATTCATATAGCCATGGCAATTATGATTTATCTTATTTGTTTATGCCAGGAAAACCAATATTAAGCTCCAAGCATCTATTCAAGTTCTCACTTTTCCTGACAGTCTACACACTATTTACACACAGGACCTCATTTACATGAATATAAATATATTGTGGTGGTCGGCCGGGGCCCTGGCCCTGGCCCAGCTGGGACGCCTCTTTAATATAAGGTCAGGAGGAAAAAGTAAGGACTAAACAGTACCTCCCCCGAGATGCTAGATGGCAGCCCTCCTGGGTGGCAGTGGCACCTCGGATACCCACCAGGCTCCATGGGAGATGGAGTTCTTTACAACCCTGTTGGGATCCGGGGGTGCTGCCTGGGAGAGCTGCAGTTGTTCCTGAGCCTGTGTGGGCGGCTCTTCCCGGAAGTGTAGCCGGAAATAGGTTGTCAAACACCTGTAGCACTTCCAGGTGGGCTATAAAAGGAGCCAGCACCCACCACTCCAGGGGCCAGAGTCTGGAGGAAGGAAGACTGAGCTTTCTGGGAGAGGAGTGGAGGCAGCTAAGAAAGATGAAGTAGGGACTGAGCATTGTGTGCTGGTGTTTATGTACTGTGCTGTGGGGAGCAGGGTGAATCACTCCCCAATTGCAAATAAAAAGTGTGTTATGTGGCAAAGTCGTGGTATCTGTCTGTGGTCAGGGCTCCTGTTACAATATACACTACAAATATATACAAATACATGACATTCACCTTCTCACATATATAATGTTACACATGCAAACACAAATCAGTATTAATTAAATATTTGCAGCCCAGATTGTTTTCAAATAATAAAGGGAATACGACAAAAATGGCTTTTAAGTCCATAAGATGTGGAAGAATAGCAGTCAACAGATCCCATGGATACAAACTGCTTTGTCCTACTAATAATGACAAATGCTGTAAAGAATTATGAAGAGATCTTCAGAGGCGTGAATCTTATCAGACGACCACTTCACTGCAAACCCAATGTGATATTAATAGATGACTCATATGACCCAATATAGTTGAGACTGAGCTACATTTTTTGCAGAAGTCTCTTGGGGAGGTGATGCAAAATTTCAGCACCATTATGAAGCACTTAATGGTTGTACAATTGCAAAAGTACTATTTTCAAATTATACACAACACAATAAAATAATATCAAACTTTTTAGCAGCATCATCCTTTTTAGACTGAATTATTTATTTCGAGGAGCATGACTATTTGTATGACATAGATGCGCACAAACAGTTAAGTTAAACTAATATTCATCACCTTTTGAGGTACCATAAACCAGAAATAAAGTTTGTCCAGGTCAGATCAGAACCCTAGCTCTCCTGTTGTCACACCAATATCTCTAGTATTTGAGCACAAGCCCAGGTCTCCATGGTATCCTGGTTTCCATTGGGCCATCAGTTCATCCATCTACTCTAAGGTATGCATCCACCACTAATGAGCCACCAGCTGAAAAACTTGCTACTGTCTATTCAGTGTCATTGATTTCTGTGTTTGTTACAGGTATTGCTGAATCATTTTTTTCAAGGTATGCTTCTGCCTTTATTGAGATACTGCTTCCTATAAGTGGTGCCACATATATCGAACCACCAGCTCCTATATTTGTGAAGTTTCTTTCAGACTTTAACCACCCATGCCTGGCTTCACTTGTGAAATTGGTTCGCCAGCTTCTACCTTCACCACCCAGCCTGGGTCTCCAGCTTCTTCTTTTGCCACCCAGCTTGTGCTTGCTACAACCTTGAGAGGGGTCAGTCCAATGTTGTCTTTGCTAGCACTATCAGGAGGTGGCGCCTCTGTGTAGCTGTTACTCCTGTCCCCGGGAGAGGGTGCCTCTGAGTTATTGCTGTTGCCTACTTCCTCAGGAGGGAGTGCTATTATGCCTTCTGCCATGTCTCCGGTTCTTCGCTATTGTCTTATTGCCAAAGTACCTTGAGATGCTGAAATTTGGGTTAAGGACCCATTCTAAATTTTTAAAAACCTAAGTGAGCATGTAGAGCATGAGAGCGTAATGTATTAAAAGCATAATGCATTAAAAATATACTACGTACTTTTTTATGTACTGTGTTAATGGTGATGTTTATATAATAATAATAATAATAATACATTGATATAGGTGTTCCTAAGTTAAGAAATGTCAGAAAAGTCAATCATATGATGTGAGTAGGTCATAACAGAATATCATTTTATTTTGTGCTGTCTGACTGGTTCTAGGTTTTATTTCTTTTAAGTTTAGAGAAAGATTATTTAGTCTGTTGTTAGAAAATATGTCCTTTTAAAGCTTTGTGAGACAATGCTATACTTCCATCTCATATTCTTTTCGTTTTCTTATTTACAATCTATTTATTTGTACAGTTAAGTTAATAGGAGGCAGAATGTTAACAAGTAAGTTCAAAATGATTATTCATTCTGATGCTTAAAATCCACAAATACTTTTCAAATTTTAATAAAAGGTGAACAATCCCTGTTGAGAATTTGAAGATTGGCACAATGAAGGAAGGAACTGGGAAATCACGCCTTTAATTAAAAAAAAAAAACAAGTTCAATTAAAAGGAACAATTGTTTGGAAAAGAGCCCTGCAGGCACAATTGTCCCCCAGGAGCGGGTTTGTGAACCACTGTGCCACTGGCATAGAAAAAAGATAAAAGACATCAGCATTTCGCCTCAGGTATGGATATCCACTTAGTAACAGAACTCTGGCTGATAGTATTTATAATTAGTAAAAACAAAAAAAAAAAAAAGAATATGTTTAGTCTACATGTTTAGCTTAACTAGAATATATATTAATTGGTTGAAATGCAGAACAAATGTTAATAGCGGAACACCAACTATTTCTCTCAATAAGAAAGGCCTTTGGACAATTGGCAAATAATATTAAGAAGAAACTTTCTAAATGAAGCGCAGCATGAGCGTACCTGAGCCCTGAAAAACCCCTGTCAATCTATTCGAACTTCCTGCATTTGACTTGCACACGGAATTCACCCCTGGCTGGTCCAGCTGGCTGTTTACCAGCATGATATGCAAGCTGTTTTCATGAGGAGCCTCTCCACCTCTCCATTGTTGGTGTATAATTATGTTTTTTGACCCCTCTACTGCTAGATGGACCAATATCTTATTTGCGGTCCTGCCTTAAGACAATACTCACCCATAAAGCAAACACTCCACTTAATCACATCTCAAACTCATTCTCTCTATATATTGGCTGCACTACCTTTCTGCCAGTAGAGACTTTGCTCCTTCTCAATTCCTAATAGGTCAAGGAATGGCTATATAACAGAACCTGAAGCTATTTCTAGGGTAAGGAACACCCCAAGGTTAGCCCTTAACCTTCCCTCTAGAGCTCCTGTCAGCCACAGATCCTTTTGCACTCCTGAAACCACATAATGCATATAAATTAGGTGCTCCTGACCTCACCACTTTCTCATACATGTACAGTATATATACATCAGGAAATCTCTTACGGGTCCTACACCTCTCCCTAAACTCTCTGTTAGTCCAGTGCCATTACAGTTGTTATTTTCATGGCAGTTCATGGACATACAAGTTATAAGACTCTCCAATAACTGATCACCCACTTTCAAATACTCATGGGTTACTTATTCATAAATCTGTGGTGGCTATTTACCCACTTTTTCAAACCTGCCCAATTATTGACCACAAGCTGACTTTTTTATGATATAGATGAGTCCAAACAGTTGAGTTAAACTAATATTCATCACCTTTTGAGCCATTAT
The DNA here is from genome assembly GCF_016835505.1 of Polypterus senegalus. Lineage (NCBI taxonomy): Eukaryota > Metazoa > Chordata > Cladistia > Polypteriformes > Polypteridae > Polypterus > Polypterus senegalus. The sequence continues at coordinate 53,402,277 of NC_053160.1, forward strand.
AAACTGGCAATTAAGTTTGTCCAGGTTAATCAGAACCCCAAGTCTCCTATCTCTAGATGGTTGTGAGCTCTACCTCTGCTGAGGATTCTCTCCAAATGTCAAGTCCCCCTTGCAGCAGCCAAACTGAGACAACACTGCTTGGAAACCTGCTTAGGATGCTGGGAATTACAACAGCGGGTTATATATCTCAGCTAAATTGGTCAGCTGCTGATCAAGCTGCTTACCTGTGAAGGAGCCTACTGCATGACTGAGAGCTCTAATGGTTATATTCAGTCACGCTTGCAGATAAAAGCACAAAAATATGAGGTTAGAGAAAAATGTATTTAAATGACGTTTACCACAAGATTGTAACATAGCAAAATGTGAAAAACTGAAAGGGCCTGAGTAATTTCTGAATCCATTATATCCTTAAAAAAAGCCTGGTAGATTAAAAGGCCTCTATGAGAAAGAGAAGAAGAAGAAGACTAAAAATAACTGTTTATTAATGGGAATTCCCCACAATAGTAGCCCTGTAAGTGTAACACCTCTCAGTATGAGAAGTCTGATGTTTCCATAAACCTTTAGCTGTCTGAAATTGTGCTCATACTATAATATATATATGTTTACTTTTCTTCCAATAGACTTCTGCTCAAAACCTAGTATTAATCATATATTAATATTTAATAACTATATAACCTTAGTTAGCACGGCATGGTGGTGCACTGGTAGAGCTGCTGCCTCGGAGTAAGAAGGCATCCCGGGTCCTCCCTGAATTGAGTTTGCATGTCCTCACTGCGTCTGAATGGGTTTCCTCCCACAGTCCAAAGACATGCAGCTTAGGTGAACTGGCGAGACTAAACTGGCTCTGTTGTGTGGTTAGGGTGTGTGTGTGTGTTCATCCTGCACTGGAGTGGCGTCAGGTCCAGGGTTTGTTCCTGCCTTGTGCCCTATGCTAGCTGGGATAGGCTCCAGCACACCCCATGACCCTGTTCAGGACAAAGCAGTTTAGAAAGTGACTGACTGACTTATTGTATCAAAGTGCTTTGAAAGATTTACCTTTCACTTTTTGTGTTTTTTACAATTGATTTAATTTTTCAGTTTCAAACCATCTTTTCAATTCAGTTTATTTTTACTAAGTGCACATCAAATTATGAGCGCAGTGTGCTCTACAACAGTTTCAAATAAAAATATATAAATATAAATAAAAAAAACTGAAAAATATCATGATATATTCCTTAAAATAATCTTGCCTAAGAATTCACTTACTCCTCAATGGGGTCTTTCATGTATATAAATAATGTCTGGACACTTTTTAACACCTGGTTTGAACTTAAATAAGAACATTGTGTGTGGCCTTTATGTCAAGAAGCATAAAGCATCACAGCAAATAAATAAACAAAGTTTGTTTGGGGCTTCACTGATAAAAACAGTAAAACTAACAAAAATAAAATAATTTAAAATACAATGCATAACTGGTAGAGCTTGAAGCCGGTACTCACCTCTTCTAATTTCTATGTAAATTACTGCCACCTGGTTCTAGCATTGCAGAATACTGGCATGCTATACCCGCTGTGCTCAACCTCCCACCCACTGGCATCTTCCCCACCTCCACTCTTCTTATAGTATAGTGAAGTTTCACAGAGGACCTACTGTATCTATAGCACCAAAAGCTCGATTTTCAGGGAGAACATACCGACCCTCCCAACCCCGGCACCACTTTTCAATCAGATTCTAGTGTATCATAATAAACAGAGTGCTGACAGTAATTTGTTCAACTTCAAGCACTGACTACTGATATCCTTGAAAAAACATATTGTAATACATAGTGATTACCCATCCTGTCCTGAATGAAACATCATATGTCACGACTTAGGAGTTCTTTCACCATACAAAATTATATTCTGAGTGTAAATTTTGTGCACAATTGTGTTTTTTATTATTTTATTTTTATTGATTTTAATTAAAAACAGATAACATTCCATACAGGCAAGTCAAATCTAACAAATCAAAGCAAAATTCAACCCCCACCCACGAGAAAGAGAGAGGAGCCAACAACTGCAGGTACTCTATAAAAGGAGCATGAAAAGAAACATATCCTTTCCCCGTAATGGAAGCTTATTCTAAAATGTTATTGATTAGATCCTGCCATATTTTACAAACAAATTTGAAAATACCCTCTAAGTGAGAATTCGATTCATTCCAGTTTCAACTAGTATAGAACATCAGTTACCCACTAACCTTAAGAGTGGTGGGGTGGGATTCTTCCGGTTCAGCAAGATGTCTATGTGCTAGTAGTGTAATAAAGGAAATTACAGTTTGTTTGTCCTTCTTTTTTGTTTGTCCAAAATTATTTTGACAGTTAATTTTTTTTTCCATTTGTTGTTTGTTTTTTTGAGAATTGTTGCCATTGCCATTTTGTTGGTTTGAACATGTGCAGAGGAGAGATGCTGAGTATATTGGCAGAAGGATGTTAAGGATAGAGCTGCCAGATAAGAGGAAAAGGTTTATGGATGTGGCAAGAGAGGACATGCAGGTGATGGGTGTAACAGAGCAAGATGTAGAGGACAGAAATATATTGAAAAAGATGATCCGCTGTGGCAACCCCTAACAGGAGCAGCCGAAAAAAGGAGAAGAAGTTGCCAATTTTGTGGCTTTCTCTGCATGGTTGTGGCCATGTTGTTTATTTTTGCCACACCCAGGTGACACTGCAGTCACATAAGATTTGGAGTCATTATTCTTCACCCATAAAAGATGGTGATCCTGATATTCAGCCAGAGTTTACATCCTACCTTATATGTATTTTCATTTCTTTTGTATATTTTGCTATTTCTGAGGTAATTTTTATGCGTTTTCATAAATATTTTGTTTGCTTTTCTTTTTTTAATTCTGCTTTCTTTAATTCTTGCTTCTGTTTTTGGGATTACCGTTCACTGGATTGTGCTTTAGGACTTGTTTCCTTTGGAAACATGAAAATACTGCATATGGAGTTACTGTAGTTTATTTTTCAGCTGTGGTGTCATGTTCACCAAATACGGATTAAAACACTCCCTTTTATCTTTTGTTAATTGTCTCCTATCTCTCCTCCAGTGATCCTATGCCACTCTTCTGCTAGATCAACACTGAATAAGCTCTGGCATGACATAATATTTATGCCCTAACCTTTTGTTATGTTTTTAGGTAACATGAAAGTCAATACTTGTGTTTGGGGATTCTGTTGAGATTGCTGAAATCACCTTCTAGTATTCTGGTAGCCTATTGTCTCTGTCGTAGCAGTATACACTTACGTATACTCTACTAAAATATTATTTAATATTTGATTAAAAATAATCAAATTGGCCAGTTAATCGTTTCCTAAAAAGTTATTGAACTGCTTTATCATCAACAAACTGAGCAGACTCCTTGGTATCACCAAGGGGCTAGAAAAATCTTTTACAATCCTAGACTTACACTGAACTTCTTTAAGCCAAGAAACTTATAAAAGAAATACTTTCTGGACTTATAAATATACATAAGAAAACTGGGACACTAACATCTAGTTGTTTGTTATCATTTGCACTGACTTTTGGATTGGTTTGATTCTAGAAAAACCACACCAGAGTTTTGCCATGTCTGACTCTTAATTGGTATGCACTTTGTCTATGGGAAGAATTTGTTAATGACACTTTCATTGGTTATAACACTTCTAATAGTATACAGCATTATATACAAGCCTTTATTCCAAATCTACAAGTACGTATATTGAGTAACACCCTACTACAGCCACGGTTAAATTCAGTTTATTAATTAATACAGTATTGAAATGACTAGAGCCACTTTATGAGTTTGATGTCCCAGATTAATTAACACATCTCATTCTTTACTATATGCATTTATCTGTTGAGTACAATGACATTTAAAAGATATGATGCATGGCCAAGATATTTAAAATATGTAATGAAAATGTCAAAGACTGAGATTAAACTCCTTCATTCAAAAGACTGCAAACAAATACAGAGGTCAGATTTTTGAATGTTATGATACACCTGTACATGTGGCCATGACCAAGCGTGCCTACTGAAGATAATATTATGCATATTGTATAAATAAAAAAATTGTCTTCAATGCATATCTAGCATTCAGTGGCTTAGGCATGTAAAATTATTCCTGTTACTTTTAGACTTAAATTTCTAATAACATTTAAAAACTGTCTATAAGACAGCTCTTATTTTTATCTGGGGTTTGTTAAATATTCTTAAAGACAATTATTTCTCTCTATACTTGGCTTGTTTTTTTTTTCTTTTTTTATGAGATTTGTACAAAGGTTTGACTGGAATAATGGACTGACCTTTCTATGTGTGATCTAGTCAAGTTCAGATTTTATTTTAGTAAAAAACTGCTGACAAAGATAGCACAACAGATTCCAAGAAGCTTGAAGAAATCTTTCTATTTTGTTGTGTCAGTGTTTTGGAATGCTATGTCAATGTGTATTAACAATTGCGCCAATGAGTCTGCTCATATCGAAAGGGCTGTTTGAATGAGCTTGTGAGTGCAGAAGGAAACTATTCAAATATCATAAGTGTGTAACAGGTAAGCCTCACCTACGACAAGTAATGGGATTAATCGTAATAAAAGGATCAGCTGAGTGTAGGGTTCTATGAATTAACACTTTCTTTCCACAATGACATTGTTGTTTGATGAAATAATAGAGAATATGGCCTTATGCCCAGTATGCTCTATTTGAATGATAATGGAAACTCTTCCCATGTGTTATGTGTTGTGTTATCAATTCTGTTTCTAGATAACAGAAATTATTTTGAAATCATCAAAAACATTTTATTGATTACGATCATATATATAAGCTGGGTCCTTAATAATGTAACATTATCAATGTTCATACTACACTTTAAATGCATCCTTTTCACTCATGTGTGACAATGAACATATCTTTTTAGAGAAGTATGAACAGCAAAAAAGAAAGAAAAACCCAGAAAATTACATATTTTAGATTGGATTTTGGACAGTTTTGTATGTACAAATAGATGTGACCAGAGTTTGAATCCAAATTTTCTGGAAAGTTACAATCCTCAAAAAACTTTTAATTAATAATTTTGTGACCTTCATAGGATATGTCATTTGTAACTATATGTTTTGTGGGGTATGTATTGTAATCAGTGCATTGGGTATGGCTAGATCATTATTGCTAGCGTTATTTAATTTTTACATTGGGAATAGTAAACATGCACAAATTGGTTTATAGGAATTTCACTGCTAGACGGACAGTGATATTGTGATTCCCATTATTCCTATTTATCACTTATTCAATAAGGAGTTACCATTATTATAAATATTCTTTTATTATATTGATTTAATGTTTTGTATATCCTGTCATGGAGTTATCCTATAGTTTAATGGCAGTGTCTCCATAGGCTCACCTTTTGGGTAACACATACCAGCAAGTGCTAGTTCTATACAACATACATTTGATTGTCTAAGTTGCACTGTGATGTAAGGTACCATATAAAGTAAAACTGGATATATTTTTATATACAGTTTGGTTTATCAAGTGTTGTTGTCAACCAATACATCTCAGTTACTAAATTATGTGTTTTCTAATGGAAATGGTATGCCTCAAGTGTGTTTTGTGGAGTTGTAGAGACAGACATTGACATAAGTAATCACACACCCTCCTTGCTATTCTAAAATTGTCGGATCACTGTTTTTGCATCCAGGCATTTCTCATTTCTATTCTCCTATTCCTGGCTTCTCCCTTATGTCCATAGCCTTCTATGAATAGATACAGCAGTGATAGCTGTTCTTAAGGAACAGCTAGGATTTTTTCATTTTCTATTTCTCTTCCTTGCTATCCTAATCCATTACATTGGCAGATGCCCTGTGTGCAAAAATGATGTTAAGTTGTGCCTGCTTGCCTAACCTGTTGGCATTGATGGTGGTCTATTAGGATACATATGCCTGAACAATTTGTATGTATTATTTTTGTACATTAGAGGCACATTCAGGATTTATATCTGTACACACAGTATTCGGATTGCTTGAAAAATGAACAGTGAAGTATTAGCCAAAAATCTGAATTTTAGCTGCAATGTGAAATAAGCCATTAAGTATGCTAAAATAAATAATCACATACATGGAGCAAGCATATCTGACTAACATGTTTCCAAGTTAAAGTAGTTGCATTATTAATTTTAACACTCTGTTAGCACCAAAATCCCTGAAGCCTACGAAAAAACGTAATCATGGGCCACCTTAAATTCCTCCGCACCTCTCCATCAGCGTCTTTGTTTTGCAAATGTGTCGATCAGCACAAGCAGTAAGCAGCCTGCTGTCCCAACCCTCCATCCACGATGGAGCTGAAATAAGTTGCAAACTTCTCCCAGCTCAAGTCTCTTTATCATGGTGTGAGGTGCCTGGATTTGTATTGGGTAAATAATATATCGTTATTTGGAATACATACATTTCATTTGTGTTCCGTGTCTATGAAGATAATAAAAAAGGTAAATGTAAGATGACGCGAAATGCGAGGAAAGAAATGTTGAACACATACCTAAAACAGAAAGTTTTTCCATGTTATACTAATAATGACTTGAAGTGTATAATATGTAAAGACTTTAGTTCATTATTATATATGTTATTTCCAAATTTTTCAATTATTATCATTCTTCCATGTTATTTTCTGTGTTTGCATTTCAACGACTACTATGGCTGCCTTACTTTTACAGCAGTGCTGTTACCCATACAATAATCTGTGACATAATAGACACAATCTTATTTAAGGGCAATTGTTGTGAATGCTCCTAGTCTAAATTATTAAACAAAATAAAGGTGAAATTCACTCTTACAAGAGAATTCAAAACTTATTATTTAAGAAGGATGGGGTTCATATAATGCCATTCATGACTATAATTCTTATTTTGTTCCTTTTCAAAAGTTTGTGCGATTGATTCTCTCTTGTTGGTATTTTAGTTTTAGTCAGAGGTACCAATCAAAAAAAAAAAAGCCAATATTTACTGCATATTTTACAGAAAACACATACTGACGTGAGTAAAATCAAAAATGGATTGGTAGCCTGATAGCTTAAAACATAACATTCAAAATGGGCTACATTTTACAAAGGCGCAGCATAAGACTTTAAGGAGAAGTCTGGTTAGCCAATGCACCACACCTTTTGTTGTTGCCTGAGAAAGCAATGGATAATGAATGGACATTTGGCATATTTCATATGCCATATATTGTTGAACACAAAAAACACAATTTTAATTCAGGAATAAAATCATGTAAAAGTAAATGCTGAACTAAATATGTAAATATATTCAGTTAATTTTAATGATGATGATAACAGTGTTTTAGTGGCCATACAACGCAGAAGGGCGGTGGGAGTTGGGATTAGTAAGAGAAAGAGCTGAGCTAACGTCACTAGGAAGCACTCCGCTCGCAGTGTTTGCAGGTTGTGCCTGTGGGTGCAAGAAGAAAACTTCTGTTATTGCTCATGGTTTAGAAAAAGGAGTTGCTTGTGAGAGCCTTGGTAATCCAGGTTTCAGGTGCTTGCGGCTGGCCACTGGTAGTTAGCGCAGCAGCAAATGTGTGACCTGGGATGGATCGTGTTTTGATTCCATTACAATACAAGTGTGAACACAGTAATGTGATTTAGCTAGCAGTCTTAATTTGGACTAGTAGTATAATATTAATCCAAACACTTATTCTACAGTTGAATTTATGGCTAATATACAATACGGAATATGTAAATGTTTCCTCTGCAAAATTCCTAATGCCCATGTGCTCAAAATCAAGGAGATGAAGGATTTTTAAAAAAAAATAAAGTAAAAGAGTACCTTATTTGGGCATATCCTAGAAAGGCAGTGGAACAACAGATGAGATCTACAATCTACACCACCTAAAACACAGAGATACCACTCTAATCTAAATTAAAGAGATGCAGAATCTTTTTCAATAGCAAAGGTTGAAATTATTTTATAACTGTCATCAGTTTTAAAATTATGTATAAAGAAAATATGTTTCGAAAAAGTTAACTGTATACAACTATCTTGATTAATAACATATTAAAATATTTAAGACTACTCAAGGGAAAAACAACTATTAGTTAGACACAGTATGCCAATATAAAATCCCAAGCGGCACAATAAAAAGAGGCATCTAAGCATTCCACACACTCAATATTACCATTTAATATTGAACAACAAGCATCACAGAAAACATGCATTGAGTTTTCAAAAGGGCCAAAGGTAATATACTATTGGTTTTTTGTTTCTGTGGAGAATTATTACAGTCATTCTGCCACAAATCAGAGATCCATACTTTTCTGGATAAACTGAAATGTGATCACTTGGTCTGAATATCCTGACACCTTCCTCATGCTCCAATATTGATATTGGAACAAAGGTAAAATATTTGCCCTAAATAATATCCTCTAGTGATATGTTCAATGATGTGAATATGTGACCTGTTGGCAGGAGTGACATTATTTCCAAATCAGGCAAGCACATACAGGCCTTGGCAACTGAGACAGAGGCCTTTTAATTTAGTTATCTTGACAGTTGTTGCAATGAGTGCAGAGTACACTCTTGATGTTTCCTCACCCTTTATTACACAAGTACAGTGTTGCTAATTTGGTCTTTTCAATCCTCCAGCATTAAGAGATTTTTAATTTATAACTAATCATAACTTTTAGGAGGTAAAGAGTCCTGAGCACATCTTTTAATATGTATACATCTTCAAAAATTAAACAAATAGCATGAATATCTTAGATTAATGTGAAACATAATCTGTACTACATATATTACACATCATGGCACAGACCAGGGAATTTTTTATCATTTAGTCAAAGATTGGGACATTTTTTCTTTTATCTGTAGTTGTGCTTGATGAGTGTAAGATAAGCACCAGGCTACCAAAGAAATTTCTCCCGAAGTGAACATTCTCAAAAACATTTAATCCTGTTTGATATTACGGCAGGCAGGAGACTATCCTGGCAGCTCTGGGTACAAGGCTACAACCAACCCAGCCCATTGAAGGGCCTTTTCACACACACACACACACACACACACACAGGGCCAATTTAACCCTATTTGCAAATCTTATAGGATGTGGGATAGAAAGTGGAATACTTGACGGGAAAAACCCTGGAAGAATGTGAAGGTTCTACATGGACAACAGCCAAGTGCAAGATTCAGACTTAGTTTATATAAAAAATCATATTAGACAAAAAAATGTAAAATATTGTTTTTTACATTTATTTGTTTTTAAGTTTTTTGAATTGTTTTTTCAAAAACCAGGTTGTGTTGTGTCAGTGTTGTGTAGGACAAAGTGTGCTGGTGAGCAACATGTGGCAAGTTAGAAAACTGTATATCAGCGTCTTAGTCCCAATATAAAGATTGCACACAATGAAGTTTTTGAAGTTGGGCTACAAAAAGATTAACTTCATGAGGAATTCAGCACTCAAGCATGCAAAAAGATCACCTAAAGAAAGAAAATCTGTTTTGGACTTGCACATTTTGACTTAGAGTTTTGCTTTACTCCAGTGAGTTCAAAGATGTAATGACAGCCATGTAACAAACACCTCTCACATTCTTGACTATTCTCCATCTCTGTCGTTAATAAACAAATGCACTTGCATTTCTGATTTTGGTATTGAGTATTTGCTGTAGAGGTTGTACTGTATCACAAAATAAAATATTGACAGATCTTTTTTATAACATTATTTAAATAACATTTTTATCATCATTGGTGTTGGTAGCCTAATGCCTAGTGAAATCCTCTGTCTCTTCTTCACTCCCTCATGTGACCAACTTTCCATGGCTCCTTCTATGTGACTCCATAGGTTCATAGGTTCAGTTCTGTCACCATTCCTTTTCACCATGTACACTACAGATTTTAGTTACAATACAGAGGCTGCCATCTGCAGAAATTCTCTGATGACTCTGCAATAGTTGGTAGTATCAGACATGGAGACGAGACGGAAGGAAGGAAGGTAGTGGACAGTTTTGTTGACTGAATCAACTGCAGAAAAACTCCAGTAAAACTAAAGAACTGGTAGTTGATTTAAGAAGATTGCGACCTCCAGCCACTCCCCTGTCTATTAAGGGTGCGGAGTTGGAGATTGTCGAGGAGTACAATAATCTAGGGGTGCATATGAGCAATAAGCTAGACTGGTCCAGGAACTTGCTGGCCATATAGAAGAAGGGTCAAAGTAGGCTGCATTTCCTATGCAAGCGCAGATCTTTAAGTGTCAGCAACAATATGTTGAGGATGTTCTATAACAGCGTGGTTGCCAGTGCCATTTTCTTCGCTGTGGCATGCTAGGGGAGCATCATGAAACTGGCAGACATCAGGAGACTAAACAAACTAATTCAGAAGGCTACCTCTGTGGTAGGAGAGAAACTGGACAGCTTGGAAACTGTGGCACATCAGAGATTGTTGTCTAGGCTTTGGTCTATTATTGAAAATGCTAATCACCCACTTCGTAGTGTTCTGGTTGGACAGAGGAGCGTTTTCAGCAGTAGACTGACTAGCATCAAGTGTTCCACTGAACGTCACAGGAAATCCTTCCTCCCCACAGCCATCAGACTCTATAACTCCTTTTCCGGTCACTCAGCCACAATTTAAATTATTACCTCTTTTTCTTTATTGGATATCCAGGTACATCTTTTCAAGTGGCAGCACGGTGGCGCAGTGGTAGCGATGCTACCTCGCAGATAGGAGACCCGGGTTTGCTTCCCGGGTCCTCCCTGCGTGGAGTTTGCATGTTCTCCCCATATCTGCGTAGGTTTCCTTCCACAGTCCAAAGACATGCAGGTTAGGTGGACTGGCGATTCTAAATTGTGTCTTGTGGTGGGTTGGCGCCCTGCCCGGGATTGGTTCCTGCCTTGCACCCTGTGTTGGCTGGGATTGGACCAGCAGACCCCTGTGTTTGGATTCAACGGGTTGGAAAATGGATGGATGGATTTTTTCAAGTACTTGAAATGTGCAACATACTATCTGTTCTTGGGCAATAAATTGTTTGCTCCTTACATGAGAATAACATTATTTTGTTCTCAAAATGTGCAATATTAACTTAAGGTGCAACACTCTGTACTTTAGTTTGATACTTAGATTTATTATACTTAATTTATATTTACATGATTACTTTATACTTCAGCTTAGTGTAACGTGTCCCTTGTCTGTTGTTAAGATGTAACATAAGTAATAGTAATTTCCTTTGGGATTAATAAAGTTTTTCTGATTCTGATTATCACATGTAATGAGTTCTTACTTGCATGTATGAATCAAATGTGAAACATGTTACAAATCGGCAGCACACAATGATCTTTTTGTGCCACATCCACTGCCTTTATATTCACTCCATTTGACAACCTTACACTGCTCACTTGACATTCTGCACTCACTTTACCCAATTCCATCAGCTCAAACCAAGCCAGGATTCTTCCCAAGGTTCGCTAGCAGCCATATACCCAGACCAATAGATTTAATTTATTAAAGAAATAAGTCTCTTAAGTTCTGCTCTTTACATGCTCCATCATCCCTCTCTCTCACACACTTATTATAAAGGAAAAGAAACAAAATGGTTGAAACAACCTGCCTGTTAAACTAGGACATCCTGACTTAATTTGTACTAGCACATTTTAGAGTAGAAATGAGAACATATATAAAATGTAACTTTGTGCACTGTTCTTGGATAACAGTGCCCATATGAGAAGTCTTGTTTCTTACACTTGGGACTTTTAATATGTTTAACTAGTTTGGGACTTTACGTAATACTTGATTCAGAAGTGTGTCTCTGGAGTATACCATTTATCCAAAGCGGACAAGTGAAAATTAAAATATATTGAAATCTGTTATATAAATTAACCGATAAAATGAAGCTTTCTGTGACATTTCTTCAGTCTGGAATAATGCTTTGAAAAAGGTAAATTGGGCTCCACCTATAGGCCCAAATAAAGGACAGCCATGTTTGAATTTCATATATAACAGTGGTTCATATCCCTCTACGTGACTTCTCAGTATGACTCCACTCCGGGTCTTTCCCAAATCTGGGTGGCCTCAACAGAATTTTCATGCTAAGGATAGCACCAGTGAGGAAAAGTAAGGAGTTAAGATTCAGTTTTTGTCTTTCATTAAGGTTTTTTCTTTTTTTCCCTGCTTCCCTGCCCTGTTTTGTATTGCAATTTTGCTACAGTAATTTTCTCATAATTACGTTTTACAGATTTCAGATGTTACATGAAGGCCCTATTTAAAGCACCTGTTTTCTTAGCATTATGTTGTGTATGTCCCATTGTGCTTCCCTTTCCCTTTTAATTCTTTAGCCCTGACTGTTTATGGGTTTTCTTTTTTTTTCGTTAGTTTTGTCATTTAGTTTTTTGAAAGTTATTCTTTGATTTGAAATTTTTTGCATTTTGTCTTCTTCTTCTTCATCGTCATTTTTTCCATCTTTTATGTTGGTTTGATGTACTTGACCAACCTTCTCCAATTAGTTCGGTCCAGCACTTCCTCGACAATCAAACCCTTTTCCTTCAGATCTTCTTTTACTTTATCCAACCATTGTCGCTTTGGCCTCCCAAACTTTCTGTTCCCCTGTACTTACATTCTTATCACTCTTTTGTCCACATATTCATTTTTCCTCCTCATCACATGTGTATACTATTTCAACTTTCCTGTACATTTTTAGTACTCTTCCACTTTTGTCATACCTCAGATGTCTTATTCTTTTCTTTTTTGTAACTAAACACATCCATCTCAACATTTTCATTTCTGCCACATCTAACTTCTTCTCCTGCACTCCCTGTGCTGCCCATGTTTCAGCTCCATACATAATTGCTGATCTTACTCCTGTCTTAAAAACCTTCACCTTAATTCTTTGACAACACAATAGTCCTGATACCTTCTTCTAATTGTTCCTTCCGTACTGCACACTATGAATTATCTCAGCATCTAGTGTTCCATCTTGGTCTGCCACCACTGATCCTAGATATTTAAATTAATCCACTCTTTTCAATTGCTCTCACTGAAGGCTAACTTCTGAATTCAGATCATCATTAAACATCATAATTTTTGCATTTTATATTTTTGGAAATTATTGAATTCTTTTGTAATTTATTTATTTAAATTTAAGAAATTACATTACATAGTGATACTATAGTGTTGGCCAGGTATTTTTCATGGTTTCCCTCTCTTTTTATGGGGTAAACCATAACAGGAAGTACCTTAGATAGACGAGTTTTACTGAATCAGTAATCTCTGATTAACATTTTTGTACGTTATTTTCATATATCTTTCTCAGTCAAATTAATTTTTGATCTAACAAACCAATACCAGCTTATATCACAACAGGTGACAACTGTACTACTTTGTATTTACTTATTAGTTCTGATATATTAAAGTTAATGGTACTCTGTTATTTATAACCATTTAGCATACAGTATTCTGTTCTGCTGTCAGATCTGGAGACTTGAAGAATGATTTGACATGAAGTTATTTACATGGAATCTTTCACTTCATGTACTGTAGCGATATCAGCAGCACTCGGTCAATACTTCTTCAAACTACCTGGCCTGTGGTATTTTCTTTAATATTAACTTGAGATTAATTGCTCATAAAGTGTAAATGCATGTCTTTCATTGTGAAAATGCAGATCTTACTTCTTATACTTTCCAGTAATGCCACTAACTTTATCAGTAAGTTGACTTCTCATGGGATCTCTTTTTGAATCTGTCAGTGCCTCTGATTAAAGGAAAATCTTCTTTTGGCATGTTTACTCATCTTGGCAGTCATACTGTGTCTTATCATGCTTCTGGTTACAGTAATTACCAGAAGGGAAACTTTCAAATGCCTTGAGAATTTTTTTGGCTTCTGTTTTCCTATTGTTTGCTTCCCCTGTGAAAAATCACGGTTAGCCATGCAAGCAATATTTGCTTTATCTTTCCCTCACATATGTCTTTTAATAAGCTGTATTTATGGGGAAATATTAAAGTTATGTGAACTATTCCCACAAGTTTTAGAAGAAGAACAAAGAGAATGCTCTTATTGTATTCTCATGCTCATTTATTTGCTGCCTAAACTAAAAACGTTTATATTTTCAGAAGTTCTTATTTGCATGCTGTACACTAGGTCTAAGGAAGGTTAATAGTTTTAAAGCAAAAATTCAGAATAGGCTGATGTAAATGACCACAGTCTACAAGACATTACAGGAAAAAACATGTACATTGAATCACCAGCTATCATAGACCTGGTTACAGTTACATTTAAAAATATTTTTAAAATACTTATGCATTAACATAGTAAGTATGTCGGTAGTGATTAATGTTCTAACAAATGATGAAAGAATTCCCCAGAGGAGGGCAAACACGGTCTGAGTACCGGTGACTCAGCACAAGACACTGGCCCACTTTAGTGGTTTATTCACGTGGTGTAAAGAATTTCACTGGAATTTCCTTTTTTCTTTCTTGATACAGTAATGAAACATATATTTTCTTAACTCACTTTGGCAGATTGGTTTTGTGAAATTCAAAATTTAGTCACCATTTCATGAAAATAATGTATTTAGTCATTATTTACCACAGAGGAAGACTTCAGGTTCTATCGGTTCTTTTTTAAGCTATTAACAGTATTATAAATAAGGAAGTTATTTTTATTTAGACACATCCCTTATCTCACAAAATCTCTTTAGCTTTAATTATCTGTCTTGTGTTGTTATGGTTACAGTGGCCTTCACCACTAGTTGGGGAGGAAGAATGCAATCAAAATGAAGAAACACATCCTCATCTGATTTTTGGCAAATTTAGGTGTGGTTGCATCAGGGCATCAGCCATGATGCTAAACTAAAGGTTTTTATTTTGGATGTTTGTGAGGAAATTTTAATTCCTAACCAGAAACAGAACTGTTAAAATGTACCACCTGAAGCCTGAGGAGGGAAGTGAAAACAAAACAGTTCTTTACTGGTCATTCAAGAGAGGGGAAGCTGTAGCGTGGCAAAGCATTATTTTTGCTGACATGTTTCATCCCTGAAAGTTACATAATGTATTATGAAGACAAAGAATGAGATCTTATTTTACATTACTAATTTGCATTTTTTGTGATGTTAGAACTTTGTTTATCTCTACTTTAATCATTAGGCTCAGAAATGGGCAACTCCAGCAGCAGAAGAAATGAGAAAATATCATTTGGTATAGAATACTGAAAACTTTATTTCTAAATAAGTCCACATTTGATATTAATTGATTATAATCTAGCAGAGTTTATTACACAGAACAACCGTAAAAATAGCTATGAATTAAATAAGCATGTTGCTAGTGAAAAATAGTCTAAAACATGAAGAATTTCCCATAAATGAGTAATCATGGTGTGTGCAACTGTGACTCTGTAAAACAAATCAGTGGTTTCTTCACATAGCGTATTACAGATGGAGCAGAGTATTCACTGATTTATTTCTAAATATTTTTTAACAGGGCTGTCCTACTCAGTGATCCAAATTTACTGATATGCATAGGATTAGACTGATTTTAAGAGACATCACTTTAGAGTCAACATCAATATAAAAGAGACGGTTAAAAAACAGGCTAACTACAGGTATTCTTCAAGTGAGAAGTACTGTTGATCAGCGAATTTCACCAAAGTGTTATTCGCAGCACATGTTTGCACTCACTCTTGTTCAGTGAATTATTTTCGGATAATTCGGCTGATTTAGGAGAACTTTTTTTTTCAGCATTCCATAATGCTTTGTGAGGTCAGAGCAACATCCCCCAGAGCCGTAACAGCCAACATTGAATGGGAGCGCCCCCCGGGTATATAATGCTGATTATTTGCATTATAAACTGGTTACGAAGCTTGCACATCTCTCACTACATTCTTTCGTCTTTGATCTCAGAGAGGCATGGTCACACAGGGGTTGGCAGTATGAAGAGCACACAATCACGCTCACAGTATCGCTAATCTGCTTGCTGTCACACTGCAGATATAAACACTGGGAGCAACTCAGGGTTAGCAGAGAAAACTCATGCAGATATAAACAGAACATGTGGACTTCATGGAAACCAAAGGTGTTAAGGCAGCTGGTGAACTATTATAGCATCAGTATTTATACCAGTTCTTTTTTACATTTTCCATAAAAAAAAATGGCCAAAAATGTAAAGTTATAAAAGCAAATTAATACTGTGTATAGTAAGTGGACTCAATTTAAAAAGCTTACCAAATAATAATGAAGGTTCTCAAATTTTATTTTTATGAAACATATAGAACATAGATAATGAGTTAGCTCTGCTTGTCTCTAAGTGTGCAGGTCGATCTTCGTATTCCAAGTCAATATAAGAGAAGGATGTGTGTGCCTTATGCATACATAATTAGCAACGTGGAGTATGACGATAAACCTTGAAGGAGCCTGATGCCACCCTCCACCCAAACACAGAAGACTCTATGAAATAAATATAATAACGAAAGATTTATTGCTATTTACAAGATGTTTTTATCTTTTTTGATAGAAGAAAAAGCGCAAAGCATCAGCATAGACAGTCTGGAGAGCTTTCAGAGTGACTTCAAGAAAAAGTACGAGCCAGCAGCTTCAATCATCACACGTCAGTTTGACTTTTCTGCCTTTTACTCTTTTAGGGCTGTTTTTTTCCTTTTCTCCCAGGGCTGAATATTTTTCCAAAAAACACAAAGCAATAGTTTCTGACATAAATCAACATAAAACAACCTACATATTTTTTCTAACTGTTGACTACAATTTCTGCATTTCCGGTTTGTTTTGATGACTCTCTCTGACTGTGTTCTTTCTTCTTAGATCTCACAGATGCACAGTGGTGCAGTGGTCAGCACTGCTGGCGCACAGCTCAGGTTGCTTTTTTGACCCCAATAATCAGTCCAGTATAGCTGGCATACATTTCCCTGGACCTCAGGGACACTTTAAAGATGATTATACCATTACAATCCAGTCAAATCTAGTTCAGTTAGTTCATCCCCATTGACTTGAATGCATTTTGTCAAGTCCGGCAATATTTGTGAACTCTTCTGTGATTTCTCTAAATTTGAAGTGAAGCAAACATTGTCGAGTTGCTCATCACTAGTGAGAAGCATTAGGTTGTCGGCCATTATTTGCCTATTAACATTGATGCAGCTTGCTAACACACCTGTTAAGATTGTGTGTTTGGTTTCGTTTATTTGTGCTGTATAGGATGGAAAAATAGTTTACAATAAAGAAAAGAGATATAATCAGAGGGCAAGAAAAGAAAAACGGGAATTCAATATTTCAAGTACGAAAACTGTAAATTGTGAAACAAAACATCAAGAAGGAGTGCAATTTTTTTTTTACTAAATTATAAGCAAAATTTCAGTTTTGAACTGCAAGGAACAAGGGTGATACCTGTATTCTTGGATAGAGACATGACTTAATTGCCGATCTTCTATCCCGTCACTTCTATGGTGTCACATGCTGCACACATACTGGTCATTACTAAGATAATCCATAGGCAACTCCATGCCCGGAGATGCCGCCTGCCTTTTCCAATTTTCTGTGTTACATATTGCACGGCCATATCAGGCTCACTCTTGGTATCCGGAGGAACATTGTATCTTATGTATTGAATGACTGGAACAGGTTCAAGGTGTGGACTGATGACGGTACAGGAGATAATTAGACTATACAGGAGCACTAGAAGAGTGAAATGCTTAAGCCCTTCAGCTATGGTTCTGCATGTGAGTTGATGGCTGCTGCTGAATTGTTCGGTTGTCGCTTTCAAGTGTACCAAAATGACCAAATATTTTACACCTTTCGACAACCGCCAACGCCTCTTAAACATTTTAGATTCACAGGTGACTAATGATTTTAGTAGTGGAGACTTTGATGTTTATGAATGTTTAAACTCTCAAAAGCTGGATGTGAAGTTATCGATGAAAACGGCTGTATGCTTACAATGCTTGACAGATGCCGAATGTCACTTCAACACAACAAGTCCTGCAAATACTGTCATAATTGAAACAAACCATGAAACTCAAACCGATTATGACAGCAGCAATCCAAGCTGTGAGATTTGAGGCAAGATTACTGTTCACATGGCCAACTGTACGTTGCATGCTCAAGAGTAAGCTCAGCGCACAGCTTGGTCATATTACAACCGGAGGGCCGGACTCACAATGTGGTATACAAAGAGATCCTTAACAAATAATTATTGGTATATTTTCCCTCAGTTTAAAAAGGTTTACTTTTCTTCTTAATAAAAATTTTAAGGCAGTACTTCGCCGCTGCAAAGCGCGGGTATTTTGCTAGTACAGTGGTACTTTGGTATACGTCCTTAATCCGTTCCAGATCCTTGGACTTATACCAAACAGGACCTATACCAAACGAATTTTCCCCATAAGAAAAATGGGAAAATGATTGATTCGTTCTAATGAAAAATAAATCCAACCAAATAAAACCAACTGAGGAAGCATGTACAGGAAGTAAAAAGACACATTGTCCGCAGAACCCGCGAAGCAGCGAAAAATCTGCGTTATATATTTAGCTATGCTTTCATATAAAATCCACGATTGAGTAAAGCTGCAAAAGTCGAAGCGCGATATTGCGAGGGATTACTGTACAGGTTAAAACTGGGCCCTTTTTTTTTGAAGGCACGCGCCCGGTATACCACACGTGTTGTTCTAGAACACGAGTCGTATTCCAAACAAAGGTCGTATACCAAGCAAAATATTTTGCCTCTAAACAGGACGTATACCAAGTTGGACTTATTCCAAAGCAAAGGTATACCGAGGTACCACTGTATTCTATAAAATTATATGTTAAGCTTATTTATTTTTAACCTTCACTTCAAATTACAGGTGTCACCGACAAATCATTTGAAAACTAATTTTCTGCACTTTCGTTTCTAGCATGAACTATTGCATAATTATTCAAGCCATTTAGAATGATCGATTTTGAATGCGTCAGTGACATTGTGACTCATTAAGTCTGATTACAGTCATGTTTTTCTCTTATAGTACCCTTAAATGATGCTGCCAAAAAGTTTTCGACAAAATAGTTACCTGAAGCCTTTCTTCTTATTGAAGCAGGGATGGAGTTAGAGGAGTAAGATCCTAATACAGAGAGGTTCACCCAAATTTTTCCTACAGTTACTGAGGGCCTCAGCTGCTATAAGGCCATTTATGATGAGAAATAGAAAAGTTCTGTACAAACCTTCCTTAATGTATATTTCAAGAAATTGAAACCCTGACTCTACAGCACCAGGCTAATTCTCTCTAACAACAAGTTCCATCGTTTTCTGCATCATCTATTTAATAAAGTTATCATTATGTTAACTCACAAATGAGTGTTAACTTTTAATTATTATCCTTCTTCTTTTTTCTATCTAAACTGTTTTAAGAAATGTTTCTTTAATGTTTTTGCACAGTACAGTACTATATGAACAAAGTTACTTTTATTATTATTATTGTTATTACTACAGTATTATGTGCAGTTCTGTATGCTATGCTTAAATATTTTTTTATTTAGAACTGTTCTTTTAAGTGTTTTATATGCACAGTAAGGTAAAATAAGTACTAAACTGTGGCAAACATTTGACAAAGCAACATTGAATAAGAACCGTATGTATGTGTTCTGACTTACATACAAATTCGACTTAAGACAGACAAAAAAAAAAACGGATCTTGTTCTTAACCAAGGAATTTCCTGGATATTTCTGGCTTATTTGGGTCAGGGGTTTCGGCAGCCCCCCTCCCCTTTAATGATTTTGTATGTCTCAGGCCTTTCTGAGATTGTAGCACTCTGGCATTCTTTATATTATTGAGGCCTTTCTTTAATTTTTTTTCTCTTAGAGATACTTAAAAAGTATTTAGAATGGAGATGTCTGTCACTGGAGAAGTATTGATAGTAGGTAGGCTCTGGCATTAGAATTAACAGCTTGGCAAGTCATTTGCCAAGTATGAAAGGAAATACGATATTGTGGTGGGGGGGGGAAGCATTTATTGTGTTTGGCTTGAGTCAGGAATCTGGCAGCAGTATTTTAAACCTGTTGTAATCTGTTAATACTTTGACTAATGAAAAGAGAAATGCACTAATGAGTGTCCTAAGAGCCAATGCATTACAATTTAAACCTCCAGATTGCTGTTTCAATACCTACCTGTGAATCACTATATACTTTTAATGCACTTCATGATATAGTTTACAAGGGTAATGCATAAAGGAAAGTCGGTATTCTAACGAAAAAGTAATGACAGCTTTTTTAGGAGTAAAATACAGTTTAGGAGATAAACCTCCTAGTGCTTCTAGGCTGGTGACACGGGTTGATAGGATCAACGTGCACGCTCCTCCTCACATGGTGGTTCTAAATTTTGAACATGGACATGTTTGTGTGTGTGTGTGTGAATGTGTGTTATGCTATACTGATTCTTTTTTAAAAGCTGGCACTTTTAATAGTGGGCATTATCATGGTTTATTCTTTGTGCTCCTGTCCTGTGAACACATGGGTAGACAGAAGAGGAACTCTTGTTGTCAGATTTATGTTCCTGACAAAGAAGCATATGTCTTCGGGTGACACTTGAATCCCAGGACATGAAGACATCTGAGTGACAATAGCTAGTGTCCCAGACAGACTTCTTGTCACGTGGCCCCAGGGGATGTAGGCAAAAGGGACAACTGGAGGTGCCACAGTTAATTTGTATTCAGCTAAAGAAACAAGCAGAGCTCTACCCTCGCATGAGTGTAAACTCTGCCATGAAGGACTCAAGCACACTAGATTAGATTAAAGAGCATTTCAAAAGGGAGTTCAGGGTATTCTGTGAAGACTTAAAAATTTAACCAAGACCAGTTAACTGGTATACAGTGCATTTGAAGGGCAGAGTTTTTTAATACATGTCTTTGTAAAATTACTCCTTTTGTAAAGAATTGAATGTCTGATGTATACTTTTTTAGCTGGTCAAGTGCATGCTGCATCACAACCACAGCATATAAAACACCATCTGACATTTTACTTGATCATTAATGAATATTTATGCTTCTTTTTTCTGACACTAGATTACCGAACCCATGATGGTTTCATGCTGGCTGAAGCACAATTTTGTATTTATTAATTATTCTACAAAGACGTTAACAAGGAGAATATTATTTTCTAAACAATTACATTAATTTTTGTCAGAAAGTTAAATGTTTACATGTTGCACAAAAAAATACCCTTAGTAAGGTGTATGTCTCTTGCTTATTTTTTTATACTGTCTGTTTTCAATGGTTTTCAGATTAAGCCAGGAAACTATTAGCTTCTGTAAGATGCCTTAACTTTTGTGTGTTAGTCATTTAACTTTTCTGCTTGTGCCCTGCTAATAAATGTTGTGTTTGTCATTGTATGTTTCAATACGCAAGTAATCAAATGCAAACACTTTAGTGACAATTGAAGGACAAAATATGCAGCCTTTCAAATCAGAAAAGCTATTTTATTTGAAAACACAGAGTTAAATGTGTAAGGTAATCCATTCAAAGTATAGTAACATTTTAGTCCAATTTATTTAATTACTTAAAACATTTCTGAAGTAGCACATTAGGTGATTGGATTATGTAAACTTGCCTGCAATTAGAAAAATGGATGATGTCAGAGAAGTAAAATGCATTCATCTTTTAGAAAAAAAAACATTCAGAATCAATGTTATGGAAAAATGTATTTTTAGAAGTGGAAAATGTATTTATTTCTTTATCTTGAACATTTTGCTTATGGCGGAGGATCTATGTGCCTCAGTATGAGGTTAGAGCAATACAGTAAAATCATCAGCGTTGTGAAGTGAAAATTTTCCATCTGTTCTCTTGCTGAACCTACTTAATTTAAATTTAGAATTTCACAATGAGAGAGCCACCAACATGGATAGTGTGCCATGGTGTATATTTTACTACTTTAATTTTCAACTTTTGTTTTCAATCATATATAGTGCTAATTTACTACACTGTATATTGATTGGTATTAATGTATATGTTACGGGTAGAGGCTGAAAATTGGATAAACCTAGCAATACCTGGGTAAAGCTCACCTTATCCAAAAGACCTACGTAAAGCTGGAAAAGGGAATAAAATTGGGTTAAAATTGGGGGACCTACCCACATGTCTCTGGTTAACACTAGAATTACAAAAGCCTACGAAAAAACTCGTAGATCCGTCCCACCTTAAATCGCTTCTCACCTCTCTGTCAGCATCTTTTGTCCTGTAAATGTGTGGATAAGCAGCAAACAGCAAGCAGCCTGCTATCACATCCCCCCACCCCGCACAGTTTTCTCAGCTCAAGTCTGTTTACCTGCGTGTCAGTTGCTTGGAGTTGTATGGAGTGAGAAGTCAAGCAAAATCACACATTTTATAAATACTATATCATTATTAGGAACGCATGCATTTCATGTGTGTTCCGTGTCTACAACGATCTATGTACTGTAAATACATCGTTAAAACAGAAACGTTTTTCATGTTTTAGTAATAATTGACAAAATGTAGACATGAAGTTTACACTTGTTCTGTTATATTTATACCTTTTGTGAAAGTGTTTCTTTGATATTTGGACTTCAGGCTTCACACATTATAAACTTCATGTCTAACTCTAATTTCTCCTGTCAAATGTTCTTTTAAAAGTACAGCATGGAAAGTTGCATATGCACATTTCGGGCCTCTGTTTCTGTAAATGTAATTTTAAAAATCAACTCCCTGCTTTGAGTGCATAAATTGTTAAATGCTAACCTATAGGCTGTAAATAGTACTCAGGCATGGTAGTCCCTCAAAGCATGTTATCACAAGGGAAGTGCCAACAAGATTGCCAACTACTGCCATTTCATATCCTTTATCACTTCTGTAACCTATGGAGTCATTCAGCAGTACTGTGACAAAAGATGTTTCTAGATGGCAATAGTGCCAGAGTGCAAGGGGGATTATGAAAATGAACAAATCCATGAACCCAGTATGCTTTGAACCATTCCACAACCTCAATAATCTTCATGCAAAGGGTCAAGGCCAATTTTCCATGGTACTCATAAAAATGTAGACATGGGAAAAGAGAGCAAAAATAGTGTTAAAAATTACTCATTTATTAAAACTTGAGGAGCGGTGTAAGGGTTTTAGGAAGCCATCTTCACTGAAGAAAACGTGAAATCTGTTTTCTCAATTAAATCTGCAAAAAAAAATATATATATATATATATATATTGCAAGGTCTCTAAACCCAACGGGACGACACACTGAAGAGCATCCCGAAGTGTGATCGTCATATCTGAGGGAGACAGCCTATCAGTTTCCGGGGCAACCACAGGCACCATTTGTCTTATGTGCTTCATTCTGTTCTCCCAGTGTCTGAATGAGAAATCCCCCCTGAACAACAAACACATGCTAGTTAAGTTAGACTGCTCTTGTGTGGTTGACTTGAGTGAGCCTTGTGATGTACAGGTTCTCCTTCCAATGCTGGTTTGGCCTGAATATGGTGCTACTTGGATAGGTTCAGGACCCATGTAAACCTGAATTAGATTAAACAAGTTTGAGAATGAGATGATGGCAAAATGGAAAAAAAATTGAGGGTTTCAGGAATTTTAATATGTATGATGTAATATGAATTGATCTTTTCTCAGTGAAATAAAATACACACTGTAATGTAAATGGGCAGACACATAATGTCTAATTAAATTGCAAGTTTCAATTGCTTCATATTAAAATATTGTTTGGAGCAAACATTTACAACCTTAGTAGCCCTTCATGACCAGGACTATGTTGACAGAGTTGTCCATTAAGAATGAATGCATGACCACAGCAATGAATGTTTGCAGTATAGCCATATGCTTTAAAGGTTGAAGGTTTTATAGCCATATCCTCTGATTTACATTGAACTGCTTAGTAGACAAGTTCAAATGAAAATTAGAGCTCGGTTAAGCCAATAAGTTGTTCCACTGGTAAGGTTTTGTCACATGCGCTGAATACACATGAAGTTGAGGCAGATGAATCCCAATATAACTCTATAATATTTACTCTGTGTAGCACACTTAACCACAGGCCAGCTTTTCTACAACTTCCTATGATGTTGTCTCCCAGCTCTGTTGTGCTTTCTGCACCCTGACTTACTAGAAAGTGGACACTCATTGGCTAACTCACATGTGAATCATTTTCAATACCTTGATAGCTTTTCACAAATCTTACCTTTTCACACAAAGACTGACAAGTCAAAAATTGTCAAATGTGATGATATCGTTTTCAACTTTAAAAAGCCACATCAGTGAAGAAGACCATATAAAAATAACTTTCTGAAGAATTCAGCGTTTTGGCATTTCAAATAAGCTTACCATATTTTTACCTCATTAGAATAACATCTGAGCAGAACAAAAGAATGCTTGAGATGCCCCTTCTTGAACTACAGTGCCATGGTTCATTTTTTGAGTAAATCTTCTAAACAGAGCACTCCCTGCTCAGCACTGCAGCACCCTGACCGACTTTGAATTGAGAGGACCTTCAGGTTTTGAACTTGTTATCTGAATAGCATGGCAATCTGATTTAATTCATTGACGCACCCTTCACAGAGAACTCCTCCTTTCATATTTGAAAGTATTGTCTTTCATTTTGAAAATGCCGCCCCTTTTAGAGGACACAGTTTTAATTTTCAAAGGGCACACTTTGCTTTTGGAGCAGTCGTTTCTTTTAAGATTCTGTGAAGAACTGGAATGTTGCCAATAAGGTCTGATGCAGGGCTTTTACACAAAACACAAATTTTGTGTTAGAGATAGAGATAAAACAATGATGATCAATATTTACTAATAAATTGAAAGTTGATTTTAAAGCAAATGTCATTTGTTTGAATATATTTGAAAATTAAACAAAAAGACCATAATAATTGTAAATAGTTTTAGCTCCACTTAGTGAGAGAGAGCACCGTATTAGCTTGTGGAATCTTGCCAGTTTACGTCTGGAACTGGGAAAATAATGCATTCCTCATTTTCTTTCATTTAATTTCATTAAAAATGCATCCTCCTAATCTTCTCTATAGTGAACCACTTTAGGGATTATGTTGATTATGAGCCGGAATGCTTTGATTACAAAGTTGGCAATTGAGCAATAGAGATTTATTGTTAAGTCTGTTTCCTTACCTTGCTGTACAATTGGGATGTTTTAGCAAGTTAAATGAATTGAAATCAGTTTCTCCTCCTTAGGATAAGATAATTAATCTGGAAATGTAGTTTATCTTTGGACGAAAAATGCATCAAAACCAAATTAAATTTCATTGAGAGTCTGTGAGTCTGATTTAAATAATGATTGTTTAATCAGCAGGCCTACTATGTAATTATTTTCCTTCTTGCTGCCTCGCATGGATTCAGGTTAATTCATAGGCTCGATTTCCTTTTGTAATCAGATGCACATATTCCACTGTAAGCAATGTATTGTTCTCAAAAGCATTTTGTGGAATATCTTGGACTTTTTCATTCTGCTTATGTTCTTGGCTTTTTCAACATGTATATTTTTTTCAAGTGTAATAAAGTTTGCAATGTTTTCCTTTATGGTAGATTCAAGTAAATGTTAATTTTGTATTTTATGTTTTAACATTTTGAAATTAAAGGAGCTTAGTGGGTTTTTAAATTAAGTTTCATTTAATATACAAAACTTTTGGTGCTTTACTCTTTTTGTGACAGATATAGAAAATAAAATGTCTATTACTAAATGTCCTTAAGGCAAATAATAGGGAGAGTTGAAAAGAAATGTATGTAATTTTTTTTGGTGTTTTTAAACTGTTCGCTTTGCCTTCTGATGCGGTCCAAGATGGAAACCTGAAAAACATGGTATGTTTCCTTTTTTAAAAAGTCCCAATGAAGGCCTCTTATAGTAAAAGGACAGACCTTACACCCCAGAGAAGGGGATGTCATTTCTGGTCACGTGTTCCCTAGACCAGGGGTTCCCAAGTCCAGTCCTGGGGTTACCACTATGGTGGCGGGTTTTCATTTCAACCAGTTTCACAAATAAATAGTTCAGTCTGTCACACCTGTGACGTCCTTGAAATAGTTCAGTCTGTCATGCCCATGCACTTGGAAGACAACCGAGGGGCTGTGGTGATGGTAGTTGCCAGCCGAATGGTGGCACTGTTTCCTAATGCCTTCTGTGTTCCTCCCTCTGATGACACTTTTGTTGTCCGCACTCCAGGGTCCGCCACTTCCTGCCTGGAAGCCATATGACCACCAGTTTGGCCATCTAGGAGTTAGTTCCATTCTGAGCTCCAGTCTGAAAAGACTACTCTACATTTATAGTGTGTTTTCTTTGTTTATTTTTGTATCTAATTATATGGGGTCAACAGGGTGGTGCCCCAACGCTTTCATGTTGTTCTGTCTCCTTTTACAGGTCTTACTTCTAAATTATTGAATTGTTTAATTAGCCTTCTCATATTTTGCACTCAGAAATATGTGCTAATATATATACATGTAAATAAAATTAATATATTTGCATTTTTTGGCTTATTTTTAAGTGTTAACTTTTTTTTACCCTATTTTTTTCAATTTTTTTTTTCTGTAGAATTTACATCCTTAATAGTATCCAGATACTGACCATTTGTGAAGAGTAGTGCAGACTCAGATGCAAATGACATGAAATACTAAAGGGAAGCTGTTTAAAATTCAAAATGTTGTACTCTATGGTCTTAAAAACTGTTCTGCTGACTTGCCCACATACATAATCCATTGTTACCTGCCTTCTTTCATTAGCATTATGTCCAAATATTATCACTGAATAAACAGTCAATTTTGAATGGAATATTATCACTAATAAAATGGCTGCTCTGAGTATTTCATAATAAAGGCACTTGTTACACTTTTGTTGTTTAGTTCATGTGAGTGTGCACTACTTTCGTGGTGTTGTTTGTGTGGAATTTGCACATTCTCCCCACATTCTACACAGGCATATTTCTAGGTACTCAGGGTTTGCTTCTATATAACCAAACATGTGTAGGTTAGGTTTATTGGTGATTCCAACGTGGGCCCTGTGTGAGTGTATTTGGGGTTGTAGGACAGACTAACTTCCTTTCCCAACTGTTTCTTCCTTTGCTCTCAGTGCTGCTAGCACCGTGTGATTTTAAATTGGATTAAGTACATCTGTGAGCGCATGGTATGATATGGCACCTTAACGATGATGTAACAAACTGTACATACTAGGGAATACTGGAATATTCAAGAAGAATAGTTCATAAGAGTATTTTACAGACTACTGTATATAGTAAGGTAATATTTTTCCAAGCTGTTAATGAAAGCTGTTAGTAATAGGTTTAAAGAACTCTGTAGGACATAATTAGGGAGTAGGTAGCGTGTCCTGCCTCTGTTTCTTTGTGGTCCACTGTAATATAATTATTAGATGTGTCGCCCAGTTTCACCTGGGAAATTTCATAAGACAATGACTTTGGACTTTAAAATGAAAACCCTTAAGCTGTGGGTTCAAATCCCGCAACTGACATTGTAGCCATGCGCAAGTCACTTCACCTGCTAGTACTTCTATAGTAAAATCAAATGTAAAGTAACTAATTGTATCTCAGATGTTGTAAGTTGCCTTGCATAAAGGCATCAGTCAAAAATAAGTGATTATAATAATATTATTAGGTCACTGGTGCTGCTAACTCTTGGTCATGCTAAACGCAATTGTCAATGAGTAAAACATTCCCATTAGATGAATTCCTGCTTTTTTTTTTTGCTATTCCTAGTGACATGGCTTTCATTAATTGTCATTACAAAACACAGTTTTACAGGAAGGTGTATTCTTTTGAATCAAAATGGATAATCAGTAGGAATAATGTGAAATTTGAGCATACATTATTATTATTAGATGTTTACAATTTTCATTTATTTATACAATTCGTTCAGGTATAGTATTCCTGTTCATGTTTGTCATCAAGTGTATGTAGTTCTTTTTAAATTCTACAGAGCAGAATGTATATAAAAAAGTGATTAATGTCAGAATGGGCTCACGGGTACATGGTGCCCCTTGAAGTTCCCACCAATTTGTGTATGACATCAAAGAGCATACCACACTGGAGACCTGGGGATTGGAGCATGCTCTCAGTCACAGTTGAAATCAAAGACTCCTTGGCGTTCACAGATGCATAGGGGGTGGGTATCCCTTTTGGAGATTGGGAGGGTGCTCGCAGCCATATGTGAATTTAAAGAACAAGTGTTGGTACCCTCTAGGAGACTGGAGCATGCTAACAGTCACATGTGAAATCAAAGTCCCCTTCGAGATGGGAGCATGTTTGCAGCCACATGTGAAATTGTAGAGCGGGGCTGTTATTGTGAGAGATTGGAGCATGCTTGTAACCACATATGAAATCATAGACCCCTTCATCATCAAGTCCTTCCATGAGAACCCTAAATACAAAGAGGACTGTTTGATTTATGTTAGGTAGATTGCCCAGAGGGGACTGGGCGGTCTCTTGGTCTGGAATCCCTAAAGATTTTATTTTTTTTCTCCAGCCTCTGGAGTTTTTTTTTTTTTCAGTCCACCTTGGCCATTGGACCTATGTTATTTGTGTTATCTATGTTATCTATGTTAATTAATGTTGACTTATTTTTATTTTTTATTGTGTCTTCTATTTTTCTATTCTTCATTTTGTAAAGCACTTTGAGCTACATTTTTTTTGTATGAAAATGTGCTATATAAATAAATGTTGTTGTTGTTGGAGATCAGAGCATCATCACAAAATCATTCTTGAGCTTTACTGAAGATTCTTTTTCCATTTTACAACATGATCCTGTCTCTTTTTCCTTGTCAAGGACACAGCACCCATCTTCAGTCATCCATCCACTCTATTAGTTACTTGTGGCCCATCAGTCATTTCTTCTTCATCCTTCGTTTGCCCTAAGTATGCTCTCGGCGCAGCGCCGAGCATGTAAGTTAGGAAAATATTAATAAATTACAACAAATAAAAACATTATTGGCAAATAATAAAAAAAATGTGGCAGGTAATTTTCTTTCCACTGTGACATCACCAAATTTGTGATTTGTGATCACCAGATTTTGGAGTATTCAGTTTTTCTATTGTAGGGGGATTTTTTAACCCCTAAATCTGGATATATCAAAATGTCCTTTTTTACATTTTAGCTTTTTAACTAAACAGGAAATAGTGTTTTTCATGATGTGTGAGTGAATGAATCTGTCAGCTTTCCATTATATATATATAGATTTAAAATCAAATCTGAATAAATATATACACATTTAAAAATGTACATCTTTTCATTACCAAACGTTTATTTCACGTTATACCCTTTGCTTGTTTGAAAAAATGTGTATATAGTGGATTTCATTAAATGACCTAATGTTCATATTAGTGCACTTAAATATAAGGTATAACACCTTTGGACAGGGGTGTGTAACTCAGAAATGCAAGTTGTTCCCTACTGAAGCAGCCTTTTAGTGACAAAGCCATTGTATAATTCTAGCAAGCTGTAAAGACCTCTGTCATTATGGGCATGTCACTTACATTCTGGGAGATGGAGCTCCTCGCTCCCTTTCCATTTTGTGTTTTGCAGTCACTTTAGTGGAAAAACTAGCGATTCAGACTGACAATATACACTCTGAACATTGTTCATTTCTCAGTGCCCTAATCCAAGGTAACAACTTCCTTCTGTCAGTTTATAAGTAATCTCCAACAAACAGCAAAGTCATTTACATGGTGTGTTTCAGAATCATTGCACTCTATTTTAAGCATGCTTAAATACTTCTTTCTTTTTGTGATAGGTAAAGCATACATAAGGTATTGCTCAACTGAAGTTAATTAAATTTGTAAACTGCTGCCAATGAAGTATGTTACAAAAAAGATTGCTGTTTGAAAAGTCTAAGGGTAAAAGATTTAACATTTTGGACTCTTCCTTTGACACCTCCTGTTAAATTGAACCAATTTACTGTGGATGTTGTTAGATGGCTTGGCTTAACAAAAGAGTGCCTTAGACTGGTGGTGGTCTTTCAAAATAATTGCCGAAAGATTTTTTTACCTTTCAACATACACAACCAGATATTCACTCATACTAACAAAATTCTGACTAGTTAGCCAAATAACTTTTTGGACTGATGAAAGAAACTAGATTTTGCAGAGATAACAAAAGAGAAGAACACGCATACACCCGGCATATAGCACATCAGAAAAGAATCACACCAGGGCTGATGAAGCTAATTATCATGTAAGTGATGAGCCTCATGTCAACCGTATATTAAAACCCTACAAAGTGTAGTCAAAAAAATCACTTTTTATTTACGTTTTCAGGTCATGTGATATAGTTAATAACACAAATTTGATATCCTTACAGAATGTTTCCCTAACAAATCATTTGCTTATTAGAAGTCTTTCCTTTATTATTTTAAAGTTTAGATGCCTGCTTTATGTGAGTGGCCATCTTATTTATCATGGCCCCTTGGATGTCACTGGTCACATGCCCTAGCAACCACACAGCATCATAGCAACTAGGTACTCAAAATGGTAGTGTCAATGAAAATGCACAAAATGTAGATGCAATTGTGTCACCAAAACAAAATAAATGAAGTACAAAAATAATTAATCTTGGCACAAAAATTATTCCAAGTAAAATAAACATGGCACTAACAGTTTCCCAATAGAGAACACCTATTAGTGAGAATCAAACCCAGGACACTGGGTTTGAATTAAGTGACATTTACGTTACTTATTTGTTTTAATTAATTCTAAACTGACATGAAGTCACCTTCATTTGCTTAGGACAGCCTATGCAGTTGTTCCCTGCTCAAAGTAAACTGTGAGCATCCTGGGTTCGCTACCCATCTTTAAGTTGCGTAGTTCTTTTTAATTAATTCTGAATTGAAATGACATCACCATTCATTTACTTAGGACAACCTATGCTGAAGTTCTCTGCTCAAAGTAAAAATGACCAACTCCTCTAATTGAAATTAGTTGTTTAGGTTTTTTTTCATTCCTTTAGAATTATAAGCTTAATACCTTTTATATAAAAAGTAAAAAAAAAAAAACAGAAATTGAAAAATTAATTCTTAAATTAGGCTAGCTTATTAATTTAATCAAACCTACATTCATGAATGTGACAAAGCTGATTCAATGAATAGGGCCACATTTATCATAGGCTGTGATTAAAATAATCTGCAGTTCTGCACTGAAAAAAAAGGTTAAGATGTTTGTTTTTTGTCTATAGAAATCTCTTATCAGCACTAAATAAGAACATGTTTTATATTATCATTATTATTATTTTAATCCACAGTTCGCAATTAAACTAGCCATCTGACACAGAAAAAACAATGACAAAAAAAATAAAAAGCAACAAAAAGTATTTCCAAGCTGTAATGAATGAATATAGCAAAAGCTACAAAGATACATTTCAAGGATTTAGATCACAGTGAGAAGGCCACAATGATGATGATAGACAGAGACAAAGAATATCAAGAACATGAGATCATCACACTGCATTTCTTTTAAGCATCACAAAGAAGAAAGGTTGTAAAGTGATAATCCTGCAATACAGCATGAAGCAGACATAAAAACAGGTTTACTTAACATTTTTCTCTGATAATGTAGAATTGTATTTTGATAACAAAGTTACTAAAGATGTCAAATATGCTCTAATCAAAGACAAGGCTATAAGCTCTGTCTGATGACATCTCTCCGAATAACACTGTGAAAAGAGAAAATAATTATTGAAGTATATACAGGTATAAAGAATATTTATGAAAGAAAACATGTATACACACACATACAAAAGTTAATCAAACTATATTACAGGTTTTTGGTGCTATCTTCCCCCATGTTAATAGAACGATGAGACAATATTTAGTTTAGAGTGTATTGTCATCCTCCAATTATACTGGACAACACATTTTTTTCAAAAGTTTTGTTTCATGAAGAATTTGATGATTATGATAACACAGATTTAAGCTGAACACAAATATGATTTCAGTTCCACTGTATCTTGTAGGAATTTG
Organism: Polypterus senegalus; assembly: GCF_016835505.1. Taxonomy (NCBI): domain Eukaryota; kingdom Metazoa; phylum Chordata; class Cladistia; order Polypteriformes; family Polypteridae; genus Polypterus; species Polypterus senegalus. The sequence continues at coordinate 53,434,164 of NC_053160.1, forward strand.
GACAAAAAATGAAACTAAGTTTAATTGAATTTACCATATTTATCACTTTAATGATCCTGATACACTGCATTAGTTCGGCTGAGTTAAAAATGTTTTGCTGCTAATTTTTGTTGCCACTCAGCATCTGATGCATCTTGTTTCAGTGTCCGACAATGGTCAGCCAGCACAAATACATCTTGCCAGCCCTGATATCACTTTTCCATCACTGCAATGCCGTGTTGATACCTTACACCATGTTCATCACTGACAGAATCAAGATTACCATTGAAGAAGCCCAAGTGTGAATGCGGTGGTGCATGTCATGGTTTAGTATGCCTGTAGCATGTTGTCGACCAGTTAGACGTAGTTTGGTGCTCTGTAGTTGCCAAGAAAATTCTCAACAACATCCTAGAATGCCTTCCATGAGACTTCTTTCAACTCCACAAGCAGATTTTCCAAACACTCATCATTGATGACATGTCTGATTTGTGGACCAACAAAAATGCCTTACTTAGTCTTGGCATCAGTTATTCATGATTGGTTATCAAATATTGAAATCCCTCTCCTTCCTTGTTCATTGTTTTCACAAAAATTTTCATCAATCAAGTTTTAGATGAAGAGTAGACACAAATATCTTTGGTGGGTTGACAAGTGGTCCATGTTGCACACTTTTCTGCTCTGGAACTAAATTCTTACAGATCATCCATTCACAAATGAAACAAAGGCACTTGGTATATCCAAGCTGCATAGCTAGTAGCATTGCTACTAATTTTAGATCACCACACATGTTCCAGTTTTGTTGTTGTATTGTATATGTATACTTGTGAGAGGAAATCACAAACAAAATGGGGAATGCAATAAAATTTTAAGGTCATTTTTGTGATCAGCAGACCAAAAACCATAAGATGCCACCAGAAGTGTTCAGGAAGTGAAGCCTTCATTGTCCATGTGAGTAGGTATTTTTTCAGTAATCTGCCTCATCAATGACATGTTTGACCATTAGTTGAATAAAACAATTGAATTCCTTATAAGCATAACAGCTGAAGAGGCTATCTGGAATCACAGACAAATGATGAACTTTGGAAATTAAGAACAATATTTTGGCTGTTGAAACAATGAATGATAGACCCTCAATTTTGTACTTTTTTGTATATGAAGTATAGGGAAAGTATGTAATCATCCAAAAATTCGACCTCGAGATTTTGAAGAATCTCAATGTTTTAGACCTCCCTGAGTCTGATTTACTTTCTCATAGGGAAAGTATTGTAATTATCCAAAAATTTGATTTTGAGGTTTTCATGAATCTTGATGTTCTAGACCTCCTTGAGTCCAAAAAATATCATTTTTGGAATTATGTCTGTGTGTGTTTGTATATGTAAGTAAATACGATAACTTGAGTACGCTTTTAGTTAGGTGAACCAAATTTTGCATACAAGTATTAGGTACAAAACGTAGATTTCTTTCAACTTTTGAGCTATTTCTGCTAATCTGGAAGTGGTACTTTTTTATTCATGCAGGTACACAGTCCGATTTATTCAACTTTACTTTTATAATAATTGTTCAATATATTATTCATTTGATTTGATTTGTTGTTTATGGCTCTCTAATGTACATAATATAATCATTGTGTTGCACCTTACTCCTCAAATATCCATCCCCATATCTGAGTTTACAAGAAAGTCTAAGGGAGACCACTCCTGATTTTTAACATTGTACTTAAACCCTTGATTATATTTTTTTCCAGACAGAAATAGCTTTTATCAATTTTGTTACTTTTATATTGCAATTGATTGAATCAAATATACAAAGTATTTATTATAACTTAACAGGTTACATAAAGTACAAGCTATCTTTCACTTCTTTGCCGATTTTAAAACTGATTCAACAACCGTGTCATTTTACTTCTAGTTAAGAACTGAAAAACATAATGGAAACTACCTAGTCCTGGTTTATTAAAATCGAGAAACAAGTGAATCTCACAACACATGTCCAGTATTGTACTACAAAATAATGAATAAATCAAATTTGATTCAAAAACAGCACAGCAGACAAGAACCACTGTGAACAGTGACATCGAGAATGATCATTGTTAAGTGCTGGAGTTTTATGAGCAGGAAAATTTCCTTCCACTCATCTTTCTTCAATTGCTGTCTCCGAGTTCTTCTACATTTTATCTTTAATCACCATGTATAGGATTAGCCAACGATTTGTGGCTTTAGATTTATGGTACTTTAGCTGAAGTTTCAAAGGATTCCAGACTGCCTCTTCAGCTGTTATAAACCTATGAACACATGACAACAACAGTTTAAAGGGAAACTAGAAATGCCAAAGGCAGCTGGAGAAAAAAAATATATTGTTGATGATGGAAAAAGTCAGGCTTAAAATGTTTTTCTGTATTTAATCATTAGGAGCAGGGGAAATAAAATGTCTAGAAAAGGAAATAATAAATATACTGATTAAAAAAAGAAATGCACATTTATTGACTAAATTTATGGACTGAATTTTCAACCTTTAATTGCTTAAGTAACAATAAACAAATTAGAATAACAAAAAACACACAATAACAACAATAAAAAACCTCTAAATCTGCCATCATAGGATGTTATTCCATTCCTGCAGACCATGATGAAGTGATTGGCTGTTAACAGGCAGAGATGATGCTACCTAGGGCATCCCAAAAGTGTTCTATTGGGCTAAGGTCAGAAGAGAAAGCATGCCAAGGCAGCATCTGCACAAACGCCTTTATTCCCCAGGACTGTCACGATCACGACGGCTTCCATTGTCATTCTGTAGGGTCAGGATACATAGGAGGTGTCAGCAAAACAGTGACATGTCGCTTTGTGGTAACGTGAACACCATGGAGCATGTTCCTCACTTTCCCAACACTGATTTGAGAATTTTGTCTGCTAGTAGCTTCAACAGTAGTAGCATGGGTAGAAGATCAGAAACAATTTCTCAGAGAAATAAATCGGATGTGTTGGCCCAGTTCTGTTGTGGTCACTTGAGCATGACCAGATCTTGGATGGTCATCTGTCCTGCTGGTCTACTGAAACCTTTCTTACAGTCAGGATAAAGTGGAGAAGCCTAATCCATAATTTCAGTCAGAAGGCTAAAACCAATGGACAACATTTTATGAAAATAAACAGCTATAAATATAGTTTTCTCATTGTGAAAATGTGTGTGTTTTTTTCTCTATCTTAATATTAAGCCTAACTTTTCTTGGGAAAATTTTTCACCAGTTTTCAGATCTATAGCCTACTAGAAGCTATAAAAAATATTTAGGAAAATTTGGATATTACAGAGAAAAATGCACTACTAATATAAAAAATGCAAAAACAAATACTGTATGTTGCCTGGAACAGACAGGATTAAATCAAGTGTCCCCCAAGAAAGTACTGATTATAAATTCTGACCATTATCGAGTACATGTTACATTATTAAGGACTTAATATTATTCAATATTTTACTATTACATAAAAGTAAGATATTGTGCTAAGCCTGGCAACTGCACATCAGTTAGCTCAACTGGCATAACAAGTAACTAATGGAGGCAAGTTAGAAAAATTATCGATCAAAGGTGTGTTAATAGATGATAACCATAGGTTTAGACACAAATGATCTTGTTTTAATATACAATTGCTTTCTAATGAAACTACAAAAGCTAAATATTGCTTTCATTCAGCTTATTCAGGAGTGAAATGTCATGGTAACATACTAAGTTAATTTCACCCAGTCATCTTATCCTTAGCATCATCTTTCAGTTCTTCTTGATGAGGTCCTAAATGCTCTCTGGGCATGAAAAGATCCTTCCAGCATTCCCTTCGTTTGCTCCAAGATCTTCTCTCATTGGGCATTGCCTTATACAAAAAGCACCTCAGGTGGCTCATCTAGAAGTCTTTCTGTATAGCTGACCTCCACAACCAGAGAGAATAAGCCCAACAACCCTGTACAGGAATCTAATTGCAGCCAACCAAGGAATTGACCAGTCACGCAGCAGAATCCCAGTTTTAGATGGATTGAGTAGACTCTCAATTTATGTTGCAGATATTTGTAAGTCACATTAAAAAATATCTATCCATTATCCAACCCGCTGTATCCTAACTACAGGGTCACGGGGGTCTGCTGGAGCCAATCCCAGCCAACACAGGGCGCAAGGCAGGAAACAAACCCCGGGCAGGGTACCAGCCCACTGCTGACATTAAAAAAACAATGAAAGTCTATCTTTATTTATTTACATATTTTACTATTATTAAAGTGCTACTCTGCTGACCTAGCTCTCTTTCTCATGGGTGGGGGTCGATTTGTTTCAAACCAGTTTTTTTAAACTTTAATAAAAAAATATATATATATATAAAAAAACAATGACAGTCAGTTCTTTCAAGTTCTTCAGAGCTATTTCAGATTCAATTTTGAAGCTAGAAGAAATTTACCATCTACTGTACTTAATCAGAAGAACATTGTTTCCCAAGGAAATTGATGCTTGAGATTTAGAAGAGTAAGAATCTCTGATATTTGGGGAATTGTAATTGACACTATCACTATCGCAAAAAAAGTGAATGAAAAATCAAAGACCAGAAAGCCAGAACAGGACAACAAAACCAGTACGTTTATCTAAACATGTGGACAAAGATGGGAGAGAGGATCTTGGCAAAGACCCGTGAAGTGTAGTTAACTAAGAGAGAGAAAAAGTCTATGTATGTAATTAAAATGAGTAAACAAATGGTTTAGATTTCCTCAAGGATTATCTAATATTTTTGCAGATGTTAGCCTACCAAACAGTTAAGGATGAGTTCATATCTGTAGACTACTGACTGAAAAAAAGAGGACTTACAAAGCAAATAATAGAAAATCGAGGAAGGAGAAGGAGCTCACAAGCCAGAGAAGAGAATGTCTGGTGAAAGGAAATGTGGGACCCATGAGACTCTAATGATGAGCAAAGATAGTTAAAGCTAGAAGAAAAGGAAGCTAAAAGGAATGTCAAGGCCAGGACTACGAAACAAGTGGCTAAAATTGTTGAATTAAGCTAATAATTTTATAGCCTATCATGGTTTAAAAAGATCTGAAAAGTTTGAAGCATATGGGCAATTCTTAACTTCATTACTTAGAAACAGAAATATGTAATTAACATATATTGTATGTTTTGTATTATGTAGTGAAATACATAATTTAGATTTTTGGATATCCTCTTCTGATGACTCCAATAATAAATGAAAATGAAGAGAAGACAAATGAGAGAGGAAAAAATCTGCATGGATCTCTTCTTAAAGAAAAAGGTTGTGAGAAGAACAGAAACATTCCCCATGTCAGGAATACATCAGGAATCCATTATTAGTGTGTTATTAATGTGTTTATTGTATTTGCATTTTTTTCTATGCGGTATAGAAAAGCCAAGCAAAATGACACCTTTATTGGCTAACTAAGAAGATTACAATATGCAAGCTAGGCAACTCAGGCCCCTTCTTCAGGCAAGATGTTTTAATTTTCATTTGTTTATATTTTTAACCATAATTTCAATGATGTCATCATAAGGCAATACTTTCTCTTCTAGGTTGCAGGACAAATTCAAGAAGTGTATAATAAAGTAATAATACAGAAAGAATGAATTGGATAGTTCAGAAAACAATTTGGTACAGTAATTTAAACACTGCTAATTCATTTGCTTAAGGGCCATTGGTGATTGTACCCAATTCAGTTTTAATGAAAGAAATAGTAGCAAATGACTCATTATGATGGAGGCGTATTACAAACAGCTTGCTTGGCTCAGCCCCAGAGATATAATAACGAGTTCTTCTGGTGTTATGGATCTGAGTCTCTGCAACATGAGTTGTGTTCTGATATATTCCCAAATGGGAAAGCTGAAACCACCAAAAACCTAGCCCACATAATACTTAAATATATTCAATAAAATTATTAAGCAGAATATTAATAAATAAATCAAAATCAAAATGATAAATGAACAAAAAAATAAATGTGTCAAAAATAACACTGCAATTGTGTTTAGATTCAAGAAAAGTAAGTCTGCGTTGTTTGAATTACTGTAAGGGTTGTCAGTATTGTATTGCATCTGTAAAATTACCACACTTTACAAACTTTTTTTCAGATTTGATGTGATTTTCACTCATTCACAATGTCACCTTTTATTGATAAAGTTTATTGTCAGTGTTCAACAGAACATATTACGATGATTTTGAATTATTTGTCTTAACTATATTAAAGGAGAAAACAAAATGGTATTTGCAACAAACTCTGAGAAATGTGGTGACAGGAAGTAGGAAGTAGTGTCACTAGACTGTTGTGAACACCTGAAAAATATTTGGTGCTCTAGGCTTTTAAGAGTTCAAGCAGTTCCAGGATATGGAAAGCAGAAAAGTGACAGGCAAAATCATTGTGGAAAACAGGCTGGGATCTGAGAACATCAAAGCCAAACACAAATCAGGAAAAAGTCGAAAATAACATTGCGAAAAAGTCTTAAAACTAATATTCATAAAGTTTATTTTCTTTTTCATAAATTGATTAGATATGTTTCCCCTCTCTTATATTGTATAAGAATGCATGATGACTAGGCATGTCACATGATCTTTGTGTAATTTGACCAGCAATAAGCGTAGCACTAGTAAACAAACTGGCTGCAGCTATCAAACACTACACATAAAATGGCAGTGCCTATGAAAACCAACCATACCCAAATTGGTATTGAGATGACATCACTGCCAGAAAAATGAAAATATTAAAGGAAATAATACCAAAAATCTTCCAAAAATAAGACATATAACCTCTGAGGTTCCATAGCAAAGACTAATCACACAGATTTACTGAATATGAAGTGTTGAGTGAGCAGTAAACCAACAAAGAACTTTGACTTACAGTCTAAATAAAAGTCATCAGTCTGTGAAATGAATAATTTAGTTTGCAAAATGTTTTTACTGATATACTGTAAATCAATAATCAGTTATTATTTTGATATGAGCAAATCTCAATCCTTAAACTAACAAAAGACTCTTCAATCAATTTGTTTTCAATACTCGCTTTTCCTAGTCAGGACTGAATGACAGTAGTGCCTGCTACAGCCGGACAGATACAAAAAGAAAACTCATAAACTGTCATTAATAACAGATAAATTTAAACAAGCCATTCAACACTAATCTCAATCTGCAAAGTACAGTGTAAACATGCACAGCAGACATGTTTACCCAAGAGTACAGTGAAAGTTTGGTGTGTCTTTACTTTTGATTAGGAGTGCACAACACCAATGTGCCATCTTTACTGGTCTGGTCAGACTGACTTACTCCTTTCTGATAAATTTGGTATTTATGAGAGTTTGCTGCCAGAAGAAGACGATATGAATGCAAAATGAAGTGTGTCCATCATTCTTGTACTAGGTCAAGGTCTACCTGGCGGAAAAAAAGAGGAGCTCTCCCGACAGCAGGATCGTGCCCCGAGGTCCAGCAGGGCCTTATGGACCTTGTAGTGTTTATACACAGCCCTGCTGGATACCTTGGGGGCCACCAGGAGTCTCTGTGGGGGGGCTTATGGGCTCTTTTGTGCCCTATGACCCGGGAGTACGTCATGGTCACGTGATAGGAAGGAACGGCGTGCTCCCGGGTTGCAGAAAAGGACTGTTTGCCCTGACCCGGAAGGAATAAGGAACTGTGGACTGTTGGGACAGGAACACCTCCGGGTCAGGGGCTATAAAAGGACAGTGCCTCAGTCCAGACGCTGAGCTGAGCTGGGAGGGAGAGGAGCAAGTGTCTGGGCGAGGAGGAGAGTTTATTGTTGAGGGAATTGTGTTTATTATAGTTAATAGTTTGAGTAGTGTGGAAGGTGCTTTGTGCACGGTGTTAAACGAAAATAAAAAGGTCTTGGACTTTTACCTGGTGTCTGGAGTTGTACCTGAGGGTTCAAGGGTGCACTACTGCCCCCTACTGCCACAACATATATATATATATATATATATATATATATATATATATATATATATATATATATATATATATATATATATATATATATATATATATATATATATAATGCAAACCTTGAGCCACAAAGAGTGTTGGGGTACCAGCTGGCCCTCATTTAATCCAAAGAGGAAGTAGGGAAAATTGGCCAAAATAAAGAGCACACAGGGGTGCTAAAATAGCAAAAGGATATTTGTGCTTCTGCCGCTGGTAGTCATCAAACTGACCTCCTCCAATCAACACTGTGATTTTATAGTGCTGATTTTCGGAAGCAGCGGATCCTAATGACATGGGCCCAGAAGTGATGCCATTCATCTGCCAACCAATGTTTCCCTGAACTGCAGATGAAAAGAGAAGTTGTGTTAACAAGAGCGCCCCCTCTCGATCCCGGGTGGTATTGCTTATTTGTGTAGAGCCTTGAAGATGCCTCCTAATTACATGTGTCTGACTATATATATATATATATATATATATATATATATATATATATATATATATATATATATACACTCACCTAAAGGATTATTTGGAACACCATACTAATACGGTGTTTGACCCCCTTTCGCCTTCAGAACTGCCTTAATTTTACGTGGCATTGATTCAACAAGGTGCTGAAAGCATTCTTTAGAAATGTTGGCCCATATTGATAGGATAGCATCTTGCAGTTGATGGAGATTTGTGGGATCCACATCCAGGGCACAAAGCTCCCGTTCCACCACATCCCAAAGATGCTCTATTAGGTTGAGATCTGGTGACTGTGGGGCCATTTTAGTACAGTGAACTCATTGTCATGTTCAAGAAACCAATTTGAAATGATTCGAGCTTTGTGACATGGTGCATTATCCTGCTGGAAGTAGCCATCAGAGGATAGGTACATGGTGGTCATGAAGGGATGGACATGGTCAGAAACAATGCTCAGGTAGCCCGTGGCATTTAAACGATGCCCAATTGGCACTAAGGGGCCTAAAGTGTGCCAAGAAAACATCCCCCACACCATTACACCACCACCACCAGCCTGCACAGTGGTAACAAGGCATGATGGATCCATGTTGTCATTCTGTTTACGCCAAATTCTGACTCTACCATTTGAATGTCTCAACTGAAATCGAGACTCATCAGACCAGGCAACATTTTTCCAGTCTTCAACTGTCCAATTTTGGTGAGCTTGTGCAAATTGTAGCCTCTTTTTCCTATTTGTAGTGTAGATGAGTGGTACCCAGTGGGGTCTTCTGCTGTTGTAGCCCATCCGCCTCAAGGTTGTGCGTGTTATGGCTTCACAAATGCTTTGCTGCATACCTTGGTTGTAACGAGTGGTTATTTCAGTCAAAGTTGGTCTTCTATCAGCTTGAATCAGTTGGCCCATTCTCCTCTGACCTCTAGCATCAACAAGGCATTTTCGCCCACAGGACTGCTGCATACTGGATGTTTTTCCCTTTTCACACCATTCTTTGTAAACCCTAGAAATGGTTGTGTGTGAAAATCCCAGTAACTGAGCAGATTGTGAAATACTCAGACTGGCCCGTCTGGAACCAACAACCATGCCACACTCAAAATTGCTTAAATCACCTTTCTTTCCCATTCTGACATTCAGTTTGGAGTTCAGGAGATTGTCTTGACCAGGACCACATCCCTAAATGCATTGAAGCAACTGCCATGTGATTGGTTGATTATATAATTAGAAATTGAACAGGTGTTCCTAATAATCCTTTAGGTGAGTGTATATATATAGTATGTGCTTCACTTGAGATTTTTTTTCTGCTGCCTTTATTCTGTCAGCTGTTTAAACCACCACAGTGAAGAACTTAATATTTTCTAAAATTATTTCTTCTGCATGGCTTAATGTTTGATTAAGAATGGAATGACAATACTTACAAATTGAGAAATATATTAAAAGAAAATGTAAATTATGCTCTAGATCTTTTTAATCATTTAAAACTTTATGAATGTGTAAGTAGAATTATTAATTGTGTTGCCTATGTTTTAGTCAATACCAGCAAGTGATTTGCATTAAGTGATTTTATTCAGTGTTAATCTATTTAGCTTCCCACATATATGAGTCATAAAAGCTGAATGAATATGCTATAAATAAACATGTCAAACTGTTGTAGTATAAATGTAGTCATCTATAACTTTAATTCATGTTTAAAAAACTGTATTGTACAATCAACAGGTGACTTAGCGGTCAGCAGCATGTCCCTTATAATTGTCACTAAAGAGAAAATGTCTTATTACCTTTAAACAAGAATATCAAGCCTTACATCTGTACCATTTTCTAACCCATAGCAGAAGCAAATACGGGACATGGCACTAGTCCATTGCAGGGGACACTTACACATGTACATTAATTCACACTGAAACAATTTTGATTCACCAATTTACCTAACAAGCATGCCTTTGGCATGTGAAAGGAAAGCAGGTGCGCCCAGAAAAAAATCCACACAGATCTAAGGAGAAGATGCAAACATACACTGCTACCATTAATTCTAGTGTAGAGACTGCTAGGCAGCAGCACTAAACTCTGAACCACTGTAATTTTGTTTAATGCAGTGTTGTAGCAGTGCTGCTCTCTATGTATCGCCAATGACGCAGAAAAGTCATTAATTATGTTTATGTCCTTTGAACTGAGACATACCTGTGCCACATGGCTTGACTAGCTATCAAGATAGATAGATACTACTTTATTGATCCCCACAGGATCATTCATATGCTCCTGCAGCAATACAGAACATAAAAGCAACGTGCAAAAGAGCTCAATGCTAACTATTAAGCAATTACAAGCTATAAAATAATATAATGAAATGTTGTCCTTAGCAAAATAATGTCTGTTATGTGTGATTCAGTTGAAGATGGGCATGATGGAATGAGGCATTAAAAGGTCTGATGGCCGCAGGCAAAAAGTGCCCTATCAGTGCCATAGTGGAATGACCCTGTGGTTAAAGCTGTTCTAGGTTAACACATCATGGAAACCACAGGGGTCATTCAACATCATAGTCACAATGGTGTTGAATCTTGTCATATCCTCTTTCTGCCACTAAGTCCAGAGTCAGATCTGTAATGTACCTGGCCATTATGATAATTTATTCATCCCAGAGCTGGTGTTACTCCCCAAGACCGAGATGAGCTAGCAACTGTACACTGGCTACTATAGACTATATAGGGTTTGGTCTCGTCCGATGCGAGAGATGGACGTCTGAAGTGGAGCTCCGCTAGCAGTGGTGCTATTTTTCATATTATTTGCTTATTATTCTGAGATATCCTGTATTTATTCAACCCGAGAGGGACCGCTACAGTATATGTAAACACATATAAACATGGCCAACAAGAAGGGGGTCCGAAGGAATCGAAGACTAAAGCTACATCCAAGCTGCGATCAGCAAGCCCTAGTTCGAGATACGGCCTCTCAGAGACAGACCTGGATCAGATGGGCGAAAGTACAGACTCCTCGGGACCACGGTCCGCTACATCGTCGCCTGCTGAGAGCGAAAAGGGGAGCGAAGGTGCGATCGTGAGTGCAGATGTGGATAGCTCGCCGATTGGAGAGGATTACCTGAAACTGGAAAAGGCCGGGAGGTCCGCGGCTTCAGTTACGCAATCACGCGGGACTGGAGCAGCGGGACACCGGCTTCAGCAGAGTCTGCTGCTTCATCTACGGTACAAGAAGGCACATTTGAGCTATCTGAACTGAAAGTGTTGCTCGCTGACCTCAGGCAAGATATAAAGAAAAGCGAGAAGGCTAATGAGAAAGCAACGGCAAAGGCACATGAGAGACTGAAACAGGAGATGAAACAGGCCAATGAATGTCTGCGACAGGAAATCCAACAGGCAAATGAAAGGCTTCGTCCAAGAGGTACAGCTTGAACTTCTACAGGTGCTGGGTAAAATTGAAGAGCGCATTGAGAAAAACTCGCTAAACTGAGCACGCTTGCTGATCGATTGGAGCATCTTAGTGAGACATTCACGAATCGGATCGAAATAGCCGAACATCTAGCTGCCAGTGCCGAGGAAAGAGCAGTAAATGTCAGTTCGGAATGTAAAAAACTCGGAGAAAAACTTGGAGACAGACTGGCTGCTTTAGAAGATGGGAATAGAAGGTATAATGTCAGAATTGAAGGCTTGCCGGAGAATCGAGAAAGTTTAAACCCGGTGAAATTCGAACTGAACTTTTTCTAAAATAATCGGGGCGACTTTAAAGCAGAATCTGAGATAGCAGCGGCTTACACGACGCTGATCAAACACCGTCAGACCCCGACCAAGATCTTTTATAGTCCGTTTTGAACGATTATCATTTAAGTTAGAGGTGATGGAACTCCTCAGGAAAAAAAGGAAGATATTATATATGAAGATTGCCAATTCGCCTTCCCTGACTTCTCTCCAGCAACAGCTATCAAACGCCGCCTTCTATAATATTAAACAGCTGCTACGGCAAGCCAATGTCAAATACGGCCTCCTGTATCCGCAAAACTGAAAGTGGAATGGCAGGGCATTTCTATGTTTTCGCTAGCAAGGAGGCGGCAGAAAATGAGTTAAGAAAGCTGATCCGGGACTATTCTGATACATAATTGTGAGTCATGGCGGTAAATGATAAAGCTAGGATTAATAATCTACTGTCTGATCTATTTGTTTTAAAATACGGGTTTTTATCAGCATATATTCTCATATTCTTATATTATTATTACTTACTTATTACTTATCATTACTTAGTATTACTAGGGCTAAATGTTTTTTTTTTATTTTGCTTATTTACGTTTTCCTCCTCTTTTTTTTTTTTCTTTTCTAATTATTTCATGTGTACCCTAAATGAGACTGTTCAATATCATACCCTTGGTTTGCTGTTATTGCTATTACTGCATTAAGACTTGTTATGCTTGTTTTGGACACATCTTTAACACCATCACCTGGGTTTATTATCTGGGGATATCATCTTAATGCACTAAAATTGATGAAGATTATATGTATGTATGTATATATATATATATATATGTATATGTATATGTGTATATGTATATATATATATATATATTAAGTGCAAAATTCTTTTCTTTCTTTTTCCTCTTTTAAAGACTATATTGGTAACAGATATCTCTATCTTTTAACCTTAAAGCGCCACTGCATGGGGGCTTGATGTGCTTTGGACGTGCTCTGTCTCTGGGTATGTCAGAGGACTGGGACTGCATGAAGTGGGTTTTAGCCTCACCTGGGGAGGCAAAAAGGGAGGGTGGGGGTTAAGGGGAAGAGAAAGAGAGCAGGCTTGATCTATATCTAATCTATCATCTCAATCTTTATAATTATAACTATCAACGTAATAATAAGCTGCATGGCAACAACTCTTGGGGGAATAGGAAATTAAGACCTAAACTATTTCACTTCCAGTTAAGACTATAATATGACACCAAAAACTCAGAATCAGTGTCTCCATGATGGGACAGTTAACTTCGTAAGCTGGAATGTTAAAGGCCTGAATCACGAATTAAAGAGAAAGAAAGTACTTTCTCACCTAACAGGTCTAAATGCTAAAATAGTATTTTTACAGGAAACCCACTTACTAAGTAAGGATCAGTTCCGCTGCAAAAGACTGGACTGGCCAAATGTTCCATTCTAGTTTTACAAAGAAAACTAGAGGGGTGGGAATTCTCATACATAGAACAGTACCATTTGTAGCATCAGATGTAGTATTGGATCCTGAAGGGAGATATGTGATGGTCATGGGAGACTTATCTAACTGTAAAATGATTTTGATAAATGTTTATGCACCTAATGTTGATGATAAGGAATTTATACAAAATTTATTTGCATCCATTCCCAATCTGAACACTCATAAACTTATAATGGCTGGGGACTTTAATTGTGTTCTAAATCCACTTTTAGATAAGACTTCCTCCACAGGGGAACGCAACTAACACCGCAAAGATAATTACAAAGTTTATAACTGATCACAACTTATCAGATCCCTGGAGGTTTTTAAACCCAAATTCAAGAACATATTCTTTCTACTCACCAGTACATCATTGCTACTCAAGGATTGATTACTTCTTTATAGATAATAACTTCTTGCCTAAGATTAAATCTTGTAAATACGATGCTATTGTTATTTCAGACCATGCTCCGATGATCTTGGAGCTGAAATTACTAAGCCCCATACACTCACCCGCAGATGGCGTCTCAATCCGCTTCTATTAGCTGACGAAATTGTACTGAATTTATATCCAAACAAATTGAATTCTTTCTAGAGACAAATACATCCCCTGAGATCTCTGCAGGAACACTCTGGGAAACTCTTAAGGCCTTCTTAAGAGGACAGATTATCTCATATCTTTCCCACAGAAATAAATCCGCGAAGAAAGTAGCAGAGATAAAAAGCGAAATTACTAAAATAGATGAAGAACATGCCAGACTACCAAGCGAGACTCTACATAAGAGGAGGCAGGCTCTACATTCAGAATTAAACCTCTTGACAACTAAAGAAACCGAACAACTAATTTACAAATCCAGACATCATTATTATGAACATGGAGAGAAAGCTAATAAGCTTTTAGCAACAAATTCACAAGCAAGAAGTGCAACGCAATCTCGTAATTACTAACACGAATGGAGATAAAATCATCGAACACAAAAATATAATGTGCACTTTTAGAGACTACTATAAATCCCTATATACTACTGAGTTTAAAGAAGACAATATACAATCTAATGCATTTCTGGATAAATTACAGATACCACAAATTGACGCTATTAGTGTGGAGGAGCTCGATAAACCTCTGTCATTATCAGAATTACTGGATGCTATAAAGTCACTCCAAGGTGGAAAAGCAGCAGGCCCTGATGGCTACCCTGCAGAGTTTTACAAGAAATTCTCCGCTCAGCTAGCTCTCCTCCTATTAGCAACATTTACAGAAGCCAGAGATAACCAATCTCTTCCACAAACCTTTCGCCAAGCACTAATCACTGTCTTTCCAAAACAAAATAAGGACTTATTACAATGTGCATCATACAGACCAATTTCACTTCTGAATAACGACGTTAAAATACTCTCTAAAATCATAGCTAGAAGGATGGAGAAAGTGCTCCCTCAATAATATCACAAGACCAAACTGGATTTATTAGGGGCCGACACTTATCTTCAAATCTTCGACGCCTGTTTAATGTAATATACTCACCAACTAAATCAAACACCCCAGAAATATTATTATCATTGGATGCAGAAAAGCATTCGACATGATTGAATGGAAATACCTTTTACTATTTTGGAGAAGTTTGGGTTTGGCCCGAACATTTGTGCATGGATTAAATTACTGTATACTAACCCAGAAGCTTCAGTTTGCATCAATAACATTTGCTCAGACTACTTTAAACTAGAACGTGGCACAAGACAAGGATGCCCTTTGTCACCACTGCTGTTTGCAATTGCCATTGAACCACTGGCAATACATTGTCGAAATACTGATCAGATAAAGGGGATTAGCAGAGAAGGACTGGAACAGAAAATCTCATTATATGCAGATGACATGGTACTGTATATATCGGACCCAGAAAATTCTGTGCCTGCAGTCTTAGCAGCACTCACAGAATTTCAAAAGCTCTCTGGTCTCAGAATTAATCTGAATAAAAGTGTACTCTTTCCGTGAATTCGCAAGCATATAATATTAGATTAGACACCCTTCCTTTTATCATTGCAGAACAGTTTAAATACCTCGGGTAAACATCACAAGTAAACATAAAGCTCTTTATCAAAAAATTTCGTCGTCTGTATGGAAAAAATTAAACAAGACTTGCATAGATGGTCAACCCTTCATCTCACACTAGCTGGAAGAATTAACACTGTTAAGATGAATATTCTTCCTAAGCTCCTTTTTATTTCAAAACATACCAATATACATTAATAAATCGTTCTTTAAGCAATTAGATTCAACAATAACCTCATTTATTTGGAATTCTAAACATCCACGCATCAAAAGAGCGACCCTACAAAGACAAAAGGCAGAAGGCGGCATGGCTCTTCTAACTTCCAGTTTTATTACTGGGCGCAAATATACAGTCGATAAGAACCTGGACACAAATAGAAGAACATACACAGGCATGGACCGCAATAGAAGTAAAATCCTGCAGTACTTCTTTGTATTCCTTGCTTTGTGCTCCAATAAACACACGTTATCGGCAATACACTAATAACCCAATTGTGCTCCACTCACTTAGAATCTGGAACCAATGTAGAAAGCATTTTAAGACGGAGAAGCTTCTTTCTGTGGCACCCTGCAAAAGAACCACCTCTTTCAACCCTCACAAACATATGCAGTTTTAATATCTGGAAAAATTTGGAATTAACTTGCTTAGAGACCTTTATATAGACAACGTCTTTGCATCCTATGAACAATTACGTTCCAAATTTAACATTCCAGCTACAAATTTCTTTCACTATCTTCAAATCAGGAACTTTGTTAAACAGAACCTTCCAGATTTTCCTCATCTTGCACCCTCATCCACGCTGGAAAAATTATTGCTCAATTTCAAGGAGTTAGACTCCATCTCTACAATATATAAAATCCTTTTACAATCCCTTCCTTTCAAAGATCCAAGAGGACACTGGGAAAATGACCTCTCAATTAATATATCAGAAAAGGAGTGGAAAGTAGCAATGCAGAGAATTCACTCAAGCTCCATATGCGCAAAGCATACAATTATACAACTCAAAATTATATATCGAGCACATCTGTCTCGACTAAAACTCTCCAAAATGTTTCCAGGGCATGATCCAACCTGCGAACGTTGCAACCAAGCCCCAGCCTCACTAGGTCACATGTTCTGGGCCTGCTCCAAATTAACATTATTCTGGACAAAAATTTTTAATTACCTCTCAGACAGTCTTGGACTCACAATCCCTCCTAACCCATTAACAGCTGTGTTTGGGGTTCTTCCAGAGGGTCTTAAAGTGGAGAAAGACAAACAAACTGTGATTGCATTCACTACACTGTTGGCACGCAGACTTATTCTGATAAACTGGAAGAACCCAAACTCTCCTCTTTTAAGTCAGTGGGAAACTGATGTGTTATATTATTTAAAATTGGAAAAAATCAAATACTCAGTTAGAGGATCTGTGCAGACTTTTTTCAAAACATGGCAGGATCTAATCAGTAATATTTTGAAATGATTTTATAAAGCACAGAGAATTTGTTGATTTAGGTATTTTTAAAAGCCTTAAATTTTACACCGTTTGGCTTGCTCTCTCTCTCAAGGGTGGGGATCGATCTGTTCTTAGCATAATTTTTTTTTTTTTGTAAAACTTGATTGCTATGTATTGATTGTAATAAAATAAATAAATAAATAAAATACTATAGACTATATAGAAGATAACAATGCCAACATTTTGTAACACACAATGAAGACCCTGGGCATGTCTGTGATTCACCCCATCCAGTCTATTAATGCCTAGTACAGTTGCTGGCCGAGTTCCTTCTCAACTTCCCTGGCTATATGCTATTAGATTATTTCTGTAGCCCTGGATCAAAAAAAAAGATTTATGTGAACTGCTGTTTTCAACCATTTTCTAAGATAAAATGTGTAATTAGCACTAAGCAAGGTCCAGTTTTATTTGAAATTAACCAATTTGTGACGAATTAAATTGTTCCTCTGAGCTATATAAGACTAGAAACCCTGAAGCTTATGAAAAAACTCGTAATATCGACCTACCTTAAATTCCTTTGCACCTCTCCATCAGTGTCTTTTGTTTTGTAAATGTGTCGATCAGCACAAGCAGCCTGATGTCTCATTCCCCCCACCAATGCAGCTCAAGTCGCAGAGAAGATTCTCAGAGCTCAAGTCTGTTTATCTGGGTGTGAGGTGCCTGGAATTGTAGAGGTAAATAACATATCGTTATTTGGAACACATGCATTTCATGCTTGTTCCGTGTCTACAATGATCTATGTAAATGTAGGATAAAATGCGAGGCAGGAATTGTTGAACACATAACTAAAAAAGGAAAGTTTTTTATATTTTAGTAATAATTGACAAAATGTAGACATGAAGTGTATCTATACTAATAAAAGGCAAAACCCTCACTGACTGACTGACTCATCACTAATTCTCCAACTTCCCATGTAGGTAGAAGGCTGAAATTTGGCAGGCTCATTCCTTACAGCTTACTTACAAAAGTTAAGCAGGTTTCATTTCGAAATTCTACACGCTAACGGTCATAGCGATTGACAACATCCGCCATGTTGAACTTTCTTATTTATGGCCCCATCTTCACGAAATTTGGTAGGCGGCTTCCCTGCGCTAACCGAAACAGATGTACGTACTTATTTCGGTGGTATGACACCAATGTCAGCTGCCATATTGAACTTTCCAACGTCACTAATTCTCCAACTTCCCGTGTAGGTAGAAGGCTGAAATTTGGCAGGCTCATTCCTTACAGCTTACTTACAAAAGTTAAGCAGGTTTCATTTCGAAATTCTACACGTAACGGTCATAACGGTTGACAACGTTCGCCATGTTGAACTTTCTTATTTATGGCCCCATCTTCATGAAATTTGGTAGGTGGCTTCCCTGCGCTAACCAAAAACGATGTATGTACTTATTTCAGTGGTATGATGCCACTGTCGGCCGCCATATTGAAGTTTCTAATGTCACTAATTCTCCAACTTCCTGTGTAGGTAGAAGGCTGAAATTTGGCAGGCTCATTCCTTACAGCTTACTTACAAAAGTTAAGCATGTTTCATTTAGAAATTCAACGCGTAACGGTCATAACGGTCAACAACGTCCGCCATGTTAAACTTTCTTATTTATGGCCCCATCTTCACAAAATTTGGTAGGCGGCTTCCCTGCGCTAACTGAAACCAAAGTACGTACTTTTTTCAGTGGTATGACACCACTGTCAGCCGCCATATTGAATTTTCCAACGTCACTAATTCTCCAACTTCCCATGTAGGTAGAAGGCTGAAATTTGGGACTTATTTCGGTGGTATGATGCCACTGTCGGCCGCCATATTGAACTTTTCAACATTCTTTGTTACTTATGGGCCCATATTCAAGAAATTTGGTACGCGGGTTCCCAATGCTAACTGAATCCTTCTTATGTACATATATACGTCCATAGCCTGCAGCTCGGTCACCGTGAGGCGGCGGGTCCCCATCCCAACGCCTCCCCCGTTGTTGGCTGCCTTCCTATATAAGGCCGTCCGTCGCTCCAGTCTCTACATTCCCTTCCTTGCTTCGCCACGGGATTCACGTCTCCCTGCTGATAACTACAGCCTTTTTATTTAATCCACGGCTTCTCCGCTGTTTTATTGTTCATTTATTACAATTATAGTTATTGTGTAGGTATTTTAGACTTACTGTTCATTGTTCAGATACCCATTTCCTTTATCATTCCAACCGTACCCGCTTTAACATGTCTATCGAGTGGTTTCCATGCCCGGAGATGGCACCTACCTTTTCCATTCTCTTTGGTACATATTTCACGGCCATATCAGGCTCACTCTTGATATCTGGAGGAACATTGTGTCTTATGTATTGAATGACTGGGACAGGTTCAAGGTGTGGACTGATGGTACAGGAGATAATTATACTACACAGGAGGACTATAAGAGTGAAATGCTTAAGCCCTTCACCTATGCAGCTGCATGTGAGTTGATGGCTGCCGCTGAATTGTTCGGTTATCGCTTTCAAGTGTACCGAAATGGCCAAATATTTTACACCTTTGGACAACTGCCAATGCCTCTTAAACATCTTAGATTCACAGGTGACGATTTCAGTAGTGGACACTTTGATGTTTATGAATGTTTAAACTCTCAAAAGCTGGATGTGAAGTTATCGATGGAACTGGTTGTATACTTACAACGCTTGACAGATGCTGAATGTCACTTCAACACAAGTCCTACAAATACTGTCGTGTCGTAATTGAAACAAACCATGAAACTCAAACCGATTATTACAGCAGCAATCCAGGCTGTGAGATTTGAGACAAGATTGCTTTAAACATGGCCAACTGTACATTGCATGCTCAAGAGTAAGCTCAGCACACAGCTTGGTCATATTACAAACGGAGGGCCGAACTCAAAATGTGGTATACAAAGAGATCCTTAACAAATAATTATTGGTATATTTTCCCTCAGTTTAAAAAGGTTTAATTTTCTTCTTAATAAAACTTTTAGGGCAGTACTTCGCCGCTGTGAAGCGCGGGTATTTTGCTAGTATTATAATATAATGAAGTCCAAATATCAAATAAACACTTTCACAAAAGGAACAAGTATAACAAAACACGTGAAATGTCTACTTGCTGCTTGTGCTGATTGACACATTTAAAAAACAAAACAAAAGACGCTAATGGAAAGGTGCAATGGAATTTAAGGTGGGACGGGGTTACAAGTTTTTTCGTATGCTTCAGGGATTCTAGTGATAAGATGAAATGAGTGCCAGTTTTCTTAACGCTTAGGCTTAACATCCAGTCCATTGTAACCAAGCATTGTTATTTTCATCATTCCCTTCTCCAACCAATTTAATGCAAATAAATTACTGTCAAAACCCATCTAGCTAGCTGAACATGAATGAATCCTTAAAGAAGCACCAGTCAATTGCAGGGCACATTCACTTACACACATGGCCAAGTGTACTTTTTGAGGATGTGGTAGAAAAAGTGGTGTACCCTAAGAAAAAGCAAGGCAAACACAGTGAGAATCTTTTATACTCTTTACAGACAGGCACTGCATGCGGAATTTGATTCGAGTCTTTTGGCGCAGCCATGGTAAGCACTTTTTGCCAAGTCATTGCCCCTCCTTTATGACCTGCTTAATGAGATGGGATGCTATAACATTTGCTATGAATTAGTTATACTGTCTTAAATAATAGGTCAGTAGCTCCTAACAACCTCGATTATTAGATGTCCACCATATGTATAAATATTGTTGAGTATCTAAACTTGGCTTGTGAACCAGTGTTAGAATTCACTTAAGCTAAAATAAAACAATGCAATTGCTTATGCTTATGCTAAAATAAATTGCCTTGCGGCCAATTATCGTTGAATTAAAAGTTGCCAGGTATTTAATAATTCTTCCTTCAAACTAAAAAATGTTTCTGGTAACGATTTCTGCCTTAAGTGAGATTACTAAACAAAGCCAGTGCTTGATCTAAACTTCCTCCCTTGAACTTCTCACCCCTTCGTCTAATTTGAGTGGTTAACCACTGATTCTGTATAAGTCTGTAGCAGTCTTATTTCAAGTTAAGTTTATCTCCCAAATAAAACTGAGCTAAACCAAGCACCCCTGTTCATCCTGAAGACATCTGGAAATGGGTAAATAAATTATGAACAGATTTATTGCAAGGTAAAGCTACAGCAATAAAGTATTTGGCGTAGAGACCTTAGCAAACAAAATATACATTGCCCAGTGTCACTATAAAAGCAATTTGACTGATTTACTCATTTCTTTTTAAGATGTTTAACATTTTTCTGTACTGTACCTTCTTGAAATTTCAAAGTGATTTACTATTTCCTTCAGATTCATATACCACAGTTCTATTGGAAAGTACTGAATAGTTGGTTATAAGCCTAACAGCTTTTATAGGGATTGGCTGAAATGCAATATCTCTATTGGTTTAATTTCCATTCTAGTTTCTTTTCATTAACATTCGTCTCCTATCAGAATCATTTCCAATGTTATGGTGGTATTTTATAAATTGAGATTAACACAGTTTTCTAGCAAAATGTTTTAATATAATATAAATTTATATCCATTTATTTACATAGTCTATAAAGTGGAGGTCCAGTGTAGTTAAATCCCTTCCTTGTAAAGTTAACTAGATACTCAAGAAGTTTTTTTGTAATAATTTTGTCTTGTGAGAATGTGAGAGAGATGAAGGCTACTCCATAGATTTCTATTTTAGTAAAATAAACTGATTGCTGCCTATGTGAAACTTCAATATTCCACATAACAGTGACTTGTTATGTATAGTGGATTCAGAAAGTTTTCAGGCCCCTTCATGTTTTTCATATTTTGGAGAGATACCTGAAAATAACATTTCACCAACAGTCCATTCAGCCTAACAGAGATGATCTGTACAGAAGAACAGCAGAAAAATACCAAGTCCAGGTATGCAAAGCTTGTTGAGTCTTACCTCAGAAGACACCAGGCTTTACTCACTGCCAAAGGGGCTTCAATGAAGTACTGAGTAAAATTAGAACATTCGAACAATCCTGACAAGAACAGGCCATTCAGCCCAACAAAGCTCACCAGTCCTATCCACATAATTATTCCAAAAAGAATTCCTAATGTCCTACTGTCTACCACTCTACTTTGTAGCTTATTCCATGTGCCTGTGGTTCTCTGTGAAAAGAAAAACATCCTAATGTTTGCATGAAATTTACCCTTAACACGTTTCTAAATGTGTCCCTTGTACTTGTTGAACTTATTTTAAAATAATATTTTCCATCCACTGTACTAATTCCCTTCATAATTTTAAACACTTCAGTCACATTTCCTCTTATTCTTCTTTTGCTTAAACCGAAAAGGCTCAGCTCTTCAAATCTTTCCTCGTAATTCATCGCCTGTATCCCAGGAATCAGCCCCATTTTTCTAGCGCTGTTATGTCCATTTTGCAACCTGGAGACCAAAACTGCACACAGTACTGAAGAGGAGGCCTCACCAGTTTCTTTATAAAGCTTGAGCATAACCTCCTTGGACTTGTACTCCACACATCGTGCTATAGAACCGAACATTCTATTAGCCATTTTAATGGCTTCTGAACACTGTCTGGTGGTTGATAGTGTTAAGTCCACTAAAACTCCTAAATCCTTCTCATTAGGTGCAGTCTTATAATTGTGTATTCAAACCGAACATTTTTACCTCCTACATGTAATGTTTTACATTTACTGACATTAAACTTCATCTGCCATAAATCTACCCTTTGCTTGATGAAAAATAGTTGCCTTTCCGGTTTTGAGTACACCCGTTTTGTCTGGTGGTTTCTGTTGACTTTAAGTCTGCACCTTGGTGATGCCACTTGAAGGAATTTTCAAATATCACTGCCACTCAGTGCCTTCTAATGAAATCCTTTCGCCTGGTTGAGAACCCCTGGACTGTATCAGTACCAACAGACAGACAGACCAAGTTGGCCTTTAATGAATACAACAGCAGCTTTCACTACTTGGTAAAGTAATAAAAATGACAATTCGAAGAAATCAAGAATTGCATTAATCAAAAGAAACTGATAAAAGCCAATAAATCATTATGATGAATGAGCAAGGACAGATTCAAGTGGGAATAATGCAGAGCACAATGTAATTTTTTGAAAGTGACAGCAGAAAGCTGGGTGTTAGGCTGTATGATTTAAATAGAGAGAGGGATAAAAAAAGAAAAATTCAGATGAAAACGAAATTCAAAGAATGGGTAACGTTAAAAAGAATCCATTTACTGGCTCTTGCTTCTCTATGGCTTGACTGTGTGATTTTAATGTGTGGTAAGGGTCGCCTATCCATATCTCAGGTGGGACTGCATGGAGCACAGCACCCTTACTCTAGAGTCACTTTTGCTGAGCCCACGTCACTTACACAGAGGTTTTGTGAAGCTGTTCAAAATGAGAGGTTTTGTAAATAATAAGCTGTGTGAGGAATTGCCTGGAGCTCTGCACTTTAACCTGCTGTTTGTCACTGGCCCCTCATCTGTGTTTTTTGCTATGCAAAACTAATTATGTAGCAGTCATACTGTATGATGGCATGGCTCTAGCTTTTCATCAGACTTACTGTATGTTGGCCTGTCATGCCCTGTAAAGCTTGGTTGGCAGCATGAACCTTGACTGGTGTGCAGATCAGAACAAACTGACTTAACAAGTCCCTAATCCAATAGAGTAATGGAGAGAGTAGGCAGGCGTTAAAAAAGCAGGCCAGACAAATCTGTCCAGATTGTTACATTAAGGCACAGTTTAAAAGACAGGCAGATTTCATACACAAAATGTAAAACATTTAACAAGAGCAGTAGACAAAATTAAAATCCAAAAAAAGCAAGCAAAAACATGTCATGAATACAAGAAAGTTCAACATTCGAAACACTAGGGTTGTTCAAAAAAAATGACTGTGGCAGAGACACAAAGTTATACAATGTTAGAGCAAAGCGACTATCTGAACTCCCCTTTTTCACTTCGTCTGAGTCTTCCATTTTGTGATTGCTATATAATTATTATGGCAGTATTGGTACAGACACTTATACGAGGTGTCCAATACCAAAAGAAAACACAAAGGAATGGTTTGGGGTGAAATGGCAGCCAGTCTAGATAGAAAAGAAAGATAGGTCAAGGTTTACTGTATACATGCTGCTAAGTAGAGCCATTTGCGTTACAGCTTGGAGAAAGTGTAGTATATTCTTGGCCAGTCCAGCCAGGCCTCTGATCATATTCATTTCCCTGCATGCTAGGGTTTAATGATTAGGAGCTTCTCATGCGGAAATAGCAGAATACAGGCGTACCAGAGTGTCATTCCATGTCATTTTTCCCTTCACTAGTTTCAAGTCCATGTTCTTGTTCTATATTATAATGACCTTTTCTGGCTTTCATACCTGACTGCGGGATCAGCCACATCTCTTTCATGACATGCTCAGTGACTTAAAAATAGGCACACTCTTCCAAGGAATTGCTCTGACTTGATTGTTTTTTTTTTTAAGTCATTTTGAGTTGTTTTGTCTTTTTGACTCATCAGACTTTTTCTTTCTTTCTTTCTTATTTCAGTTTTAGGTCTTTCATTCCTAGAGCAAGTTTATTGTTTAATGCCTTGCAAACCTTCTTCTGTAATGACTCAACCATTTGTCTTCCTTTTTTGTTGAAAGATACATTGAAGCCTAGAAGACGTTTTTCTTTAATCTAACAAAGGTGAGCATCATTTTTCTTTTTCATAAAGAGAGGTTATTATGAAGACGCTCACTGTACTATAACACAAAGAGATGTAAAGGATACAATGAACAAAACAAAGAGACTGGGCCATAAAACACATTTTCATACAGCATAAGCCTCTATCTTGCACAAATAATCCACCACGCAGTGCCACCTGAGCACATGCAATGTAAAAGGCAGGAACAAAGGGATTTACCAGTCTTACATGTGAGACGAGAGTTACCAACAAGCAGACATCTGGGCATTTTTTGTATATGGTGACTCTGTCTCATAAAAATGATGCTAAAACTATAAGTATTTAAGAAATAAAGAAAAAAATGCATTAATGTTCAACTTTGCACAGGGTCATGTTAATAATATAAGAACTAACTCCTTATGGCTGTGATGTCTTTCCAAAAACTGTCACCTATTTTGGTTACGGAGTGGGATTCAAATTTGGGAGGTGTCTACTTGTCCTGCCTTACAGGCAGTAAATCAAACCAACATAACAAATTATTTTATTTAGCATACATCTTACCTTAATCATTTATTTTTCAAATCTGCTTACTCTTAAAGTGCCATGAGATATGAGGAAGTAGTGCTAACTACTGTGCTACTATCTGTTTCATTTTATTTGCATTACCATCATATACATAATATGTATAGCCTGGTCATCAAAAACATATTTACCCATAAATAGTAACCTTTTTATTTATTAACCCTCATTAAAAATGAATGGAATATAGCAACCCAACATTATTTAAATCTGACTTGAACTTCTCTGCTTCATCTGTATAGTAACAATAAATGTATCCCTGAGACAATTCATAACTGAATGTGTATACTGTCAGCTATATGCACATTACCGAGCCAATAAACTGAGTAACTGAGTGATTATTATTATTAGGTGCCACCAACTCCAGTTCAAGTCCTAGCAACTTGATGAATTAAAAGATCTGAAAAGAACTCAGTTTTGTGCTGGTCTGGCAAGGTCCTCCAGTGTCATCCCTACGGCGATAGGGCACTACAATTACTTTTTTCCTGTTGTACTGGAATCAAGTTTCATGATAAAATGTAGTTTGTCCCAAGACCTGCAACAATACTTCTGATTCTTTTCAATATTATGTGACCTCAGCCTAGACATTGGCTGAGGCCTCTGGATCCCAGTACACTTCTAATAGAAAACAAACAAGTTTTAATTAAATTAGCTGTAAATTAAAGCAACAGGTCAAGAACATGAGCAATGATAAAAGGATTCCAAGTATAGCAGCTCAGAATGCAGTGTCTTTAACATTGAGTGAGGCATCATCCATTCTTTTCTGAACCAACCTAACTCAGGTCGAGACTGCCAAGATGGAAAAAAAAACAGTCAGGCCAAAAGGCATGGAAAACAAGACTGGGAGATGGAAGAGAAAGAATGTAAGCTCTAAACAGATAAGGGTAAAAAGTAGACAAATTAATAGTGGAAAGTCAAAAAAGAAAAACATGGTGATGTAGAAAGGTCAAAAATCTATATTGTTAAAAATCTGTCATAGTTTCAATACTAAAATAACTTGGAAAAAACACATGAAAAATAAAAATTACCACGCATCAAATCACTGGAATCATAACACTTTGCTGCAAAGGGCACAAAGGAGAAAGCACTTCTGGATAAGGCAGCAGTCCACTGTAGGACACACTCTCACAGATCTCTTTTACTCACTCATACCAGGCAAATTTAAAGTCATTTACCTGCATGCCTTTGGAATTTGGGAGGACAACTAAAGAAAATCTCATGCAGCCAAAGTGAGCACAATAACAGGATGAGGATCCTTCTTGAAGCAGAAACCTTTATGACCTTTATAAATTACCTAGATCAGAAAAATTGGACAACTGCGCCATTAGCTAAACAAGTTGGCCTGATGGACAGAATGATCTCCTCTATTTTGTCAAATTCTGCACGTTCTTCTTATAATCCAGGACGGTGGAGCTGTTTGACAAATTAGAACATTCACAAAGATTAAAAAGAAAATAAACAATGGCATCACAGTATGAGACTGTGTAATGTAATAAAGCAGTAGTTTTAAAAATACCTTATTTGCTTTTAAAAAAAAATGATTAAGACGTAGGGGCAAGGCCACCCATGTGAAAACATCTTTTCCACATGGCTAGTCAACTACTGGAATTATGGCATTTACATTCACCCATTCCCATGCAATATAAACACTTAAATGGCAGAAGTGCCCATTGCTCATTTTTATAGGTTTTCCTGCCATATGGTATACTCATTTGGCTTACTGATAATTTTCTACTTTGAATCCTCTTTTGCACTTGGGGATAGCAAAATTAGTTTGACAGCCATCCATTTTGTGCAGAGGAGTAGTTGAAGCTTGCTTTTAAGTTTCTAATTTTTGACATAGAAAATTGATCTCCCACTATGTGAGTGTTTTTTACCTTAAAGTGTTTACTTCAGCTGGATCATTTGTACACTGCCAAAATAAAAATGATGTGTTTAGAATGTGGGACAATAGTTCAGGTCTAGGGCCAAGTTTAATGTCATGTGTACACAGTATATAGCAGTGGTTCTTACACTTTTTTGCATGCCTTTGTGACTCATAATCGCCACAGAACAGTGGCCAATCATCATCCCTTTTCTCCCTTGGTGAAATGCAAGTCCCAACCCATCACCAAGTTTTCAGCAAACCGTTCGCAACCCTTTCTCATTCAGTAGAACTGCAATTCAAGACTTAGCGTGACCCAATTTTAGACATCACATTGTACTGCTCCTTGAGCTGACATGATTATATACGTGCTGCCATCCTATAGCGGCTGAAAAAAAAAAATCCGTGGCACAAGCGACCAACACTACTTTCCTACTACACGACCGCGAGTAGAAAAACACACCAGTTAATGCAGAGTTAAGTTAAAAAATTATTACTGGAAGAAATTACACGTACTTAAGAAGAACCCCTATATGCATATTATTGCGCTGCTGCGCTTCCCACTCCACACAAATCATGGCACAAAAAAACAAGGAAAAAACAATGAATTCGTAGTCCTTTAAATATTCCCTTATGGGGATGAATATCTACAGTCTATGGGGGGGAATGATGTGCCGAACCATACCTCCTGTTCGGGATACATACAGATCAACAATCCCTTGTGCTGGCCCGTCGGGTCCTCTCTCAAATATCTTCACCAGAAAGTGAAAATAATTTGTCCTGAAATGAACCCGGGATCCCCTGATGTTTTCCATGCGTTGTCAATCTCTTTCCCTTTTGCTTTTTGCTTTTATGGCGTCTGCTTCTCTCTTGGCCCTGTGCTCCTCTCTCCTTTTTCCTGCCACCTATTTACAAACCGTTGACTCCTCCTCATACAGTCTGTTGGCCCTCCAAGCCAGGTACATCCCTCCCCATGTATCATTGACCGGCCTTACAAATTATGCCATTCCACCATTATCAGGATTAGGGAAAGGGGCAAACTCACAGTGACACACACACACATATTCCAGACAACAGTTACAACATAACCCACAATGGGTCGCATTTCATAGTTTAAGAAAAACTGGTATAAAGTGATGTAGACTGTAGATAGTAGTACAATAACAACAAAAGACAATGAAAAATGATGACAGATAAAAAAAACACACAACAGGTACGTTCATAAAGATGTCATTACAAGCAGCTGTGCAGTAAGCTTTATGATCTGAGGGTAAAAACAACTGGTGTAAGTGCTAATGGCCTTGTACCATTGGCCAGAAAGGAACAGAAAAGAAAAGTAAATGTGCATGTCTTTAATAACATTGTTAGTCTTTTGAAAGCAGTATATGATATACAACATACAGCATAACTGCATGAAAGTAACTGAATTGAAAAGTAATGTTTTGCCATCTGCTGAAATCCTTTATGTACTTACTCATGTTGCTAGCCATTGTTTGTTTGTTTTTTGGCAAATATTACATGATTGCTCTTCATTAACGCAAGGATGCTATGAAGAAGCAATAAATTGTATTGTTACCAAACATATTATACAGCATGATCATCTCCAACTGAAACAATAATGACAAATCTCCAAAACAAATATGACATGGTTACACATCTAAATTGATTTACTCAATGATTAAAAAGTTAATGGTAAAATTAACACTGGCGTGTTAACACCGAGCGTTCACTATGCTGTAAGAATCGCTTATTATCTTCGTAGTGGACGTCTGTTCTCCAGCACCTATAAAGGATCATGGGTTCTTTCTGATTAGAAGACTTAAATGACCAGATTTTCCTGCAGTGCTCATTATTTTATATGGTTACTATAGGAACCATTGTAGCAGTGCAATCTGAAAAAAATATTTGTGATAATTTAAATGCTCCATCAGAAATTCCTGCTTTTTACTCCTAACAAATGTAAAAATACCATAAGCTTTTAATGTTTCAGCAATAGTCAAGTGACTGTAAAGAATTGCATTGAAGCTACTCATTCATTTCAACAATTATCCACAGAAGGCATCCAAACACAGTACAACATTTTGAATTCCTCTAGATCTTCAGTTTGTGCTTTCCTTGGAATGAGAATTAATTGGACTCAAAAATGAAAGAGTTTCTTTGATGTGGCTTGGTGTAGACACCACAGAATAGAAGGTTCACTTTTAATTTGATGCTAAGGGGTGAGTTCTTTATCAATATAAGTTTTCCATGTGTAATTATAAAAGAAAGAAGCATTTTAAGACTATTCCTGCCGTCTTGAAAATTAGCTTGGGCAATTTAAAATCGTGTGGCTTAGAAAAGAAAGGAAGATCACAGCCCATCATTAACTGATAAGTCCTGCTATTTAAAGAGTCTCAACTGCTTTCTTTTGGATTCAGTTTCCCAGTTGTTCTAAATTTGGCTTTCTTATCTTCAACAGCTGCTTGATCAAAATCATATTCCTAAGTATGCTGTTACATTATTTCCCTGCTTTTATGCTGGTGATATGTATGATAAGGTCACTAGTGATCCTTTCATAACACAAGCACAATTTATCATTTTCTATGTTGTAAAAAATATGGCTGGAAAGCTGGCAATTAATATTTGACTGTGTGTGTGTTTTAAGACATATTAAAATCTTGTAATGTATTCACACAAACAGTGTGGCATGAACCAAGACAAATATGTTGTATCACTGCATCAAACTCTCAAACCACAACTGCGCTTTAGCCCCTTGTTCTGTGTTAGCTAACAAAAGATTTAAATGAGAAGGACCAGAAGATGAAACCAAGCCAAAAGTTTAAACCAATAGCTCAAGTAAGCCAAAGCCCTAAATGTCCAAAGAAATAGTATTCCTGTAAACTGGATAAACCCGCCTGAATATTCTCTAACAAAAACTCTTTTTTAAGAATTTTTGCCCACAAAACTTGCTGTTTTATTAAGGTGCTTAAAGAAGATATCAGGCCACAGTAAGCAGGGTGAACATGTGACAACAATGATGCACATTGTCTCAATGATAGTGGCCTTTGCCATCACAAAATTTTGTTGAAACATGGAAATAAATAAAATGGTGGTGATAACATTACAAAATATAAAAACAAAAAAAAATACTAAATTACAACAAAATGAATAAAAACAGGCAAAACACGAGTGAATCCCATATGGGGGGAAAACCAAGTAATATTTATAACACCCCTCTTGTTTATCCACAGTCAACTCTCTTTTGAATGTGAGGCCCTTCACAGGAACAAAGCACTAGGGGGAGAGGAGGAGGACAGCACCAGCACAACATGTACGATACTAGCTTGTAATGGATTCAGATTTATAGCAGAAATCAAGGAATGTCTATAAAGACTGTTAAAGATAACAAAAAGAGATACAGGCATATCAAAAAGTAAGTGTACCCAATGAAATGTCTTTTTTTTTTAAAGTATGTAAACATATCAAGATTTGCTCTTCATTTAAACAGTATCTATAGTTAAAGGTGATTCAATATAGCAAACATCTCACCACATTTACAGTTTGCTGTTCATTGTATAATTTAAACAAAAATAAACATAAAGTTGGGATGTGGAAAAAGTAAATAGACCCTACATTTATTACTACCTCAAATATTAAAATTAGAAAATTAGAAAAATTAGAATGAGGTGCAGATGATTAAAATATCTTTAGATAGGCTCTTGCCTGAGCCAGTCCTATTGAAACCTCAGACATTTAGTTGGTCTGTTCTTTGCTGCTGAAGTGTGTGCTATGCCTAGATCTCCAGACTATTAGGAATCAACTGGAAAAGGTCTATGCAGGGAGAAATATTTCAAGCAACTTCCAAGTTTACTGGCTAGACTACCTCAACAAGTTCAGCAGAAATCAGAATGCAAGCGCACGAGTTTAGCATTAAAAAGAGGTTACACAAATTAGACCTACATGGAAGGTGTGTGAGAAGGAAACCTTTGTTCTCCAGAAAGAACATCAGAGCAAGACTAAAGTTTGCCTATGAAAACCTAGTCAAAGCCCTGGGTTTCTGTAGTAAGGTGCTCTGGACAGTTAAGGCAAAGATTGAGTTTTTGGCCACAGTGCTAGAAGACATATTCGGCATAAACCAAAGACAGCATTTGACCAGTAGAATCAAGATACCAACTCCAGACCATGTTGGTGAAAATGTTATGGTTTTGGGCTGCTTTGCTACGTCAAGGCCTGGTAGCTCACCAAGCTAGGATCCATTATAAATACAACAATGTACCATATGGAGGTCAAGGATAATGTGAGACCATCTGTTAGAAGATTGAAACTCATGGCTGAAAAAGAAAGAAATAAGAGGGATCTGGAATGGTCAAGTTAAAGCCTGGATCTGGATCCCATCAAGATGCCATAGGGGGGATGTAAAACATGATGTGCATGACACCCCTCAAGCATTGCTGAAAGAATTTTACTTGGAGGAGTGGAAGAAAGTTTCTCTCAGTCACTGTCAGAGAAATGCCTACTTGATGTTTATTCTGCCAAATCAGTTATTACAGCCAAGGGTGTCCTAAATTTTTCCACAGGCAGAAATGGCATATGTGTTGTGGTAAATAATAAAGCTCTGACACAATAAGGAGGTTTGGGGCAGCCTCCCATATACCTGAGAATTGGCTACAAATGCAAATAGGTTGAGAAAATGGTCTTTATAGACAAGAGTCCAAAACAGAACTGAACAGGATAGAAAACATGTCAGACATAAAGGTGAAAAGCAGAAAGAGGAGAGATGTTGGGACCGGAACTGGAAATTAGGTCATTAGGAGGTGGGCTCTTCTGTTGGTATGGAAGTGATGTCTTCTGTGTCAGAGCCGGAAGTGATGTTATAGGAGTCAGACGGAGTTTCCCACAATTGATCTGTTGGGAGACAAGAGAAAGGATTAATGCACTCTGCCACCCCCTGACCTGAATGGGAATTACCTTCATTTGAACCCTTTAGCTGCCTCCCATGCGAAAATGTGTGACAGTTCATTATTCATCAAATTTTCATAGCTTTTTTTCAATTACATCCCCCTATCTATAAATACAATTTAAATGAAGATCAAATCTTGATATGTCCACATACGTTAAAAAAAACAAAACAAATGAACATTTCAGGGAGTGTACCTACTTTTGCACATGACTGTAGATGAGTGTGAGTTAAGGAAACAAGGAAGAGCCATGAGTGAAGCTGGCTAAGCCTAAAAAAGAGAAGGCAAAACAGGAAGGTTGGAAAACATATGAATAATATCAAAATCATGAGAGGCTAGAAACGGCTTAAGAAACAGCTTGAGAGACTCAATATCATTAAATCAATGCCAGGAAGCCCCTTGAATAGAAGGCTAAGTGAAATATAATTACTTCAAGCAGCAACAGCTAAGAAATGTAGTGAAGCAATAGGAAAAGGCAAGGCAAGACAGAACACTTGCAAAATCAGTCACTTATCTTTGTATTGATTATACTCTTGGATTATTGACTTTGTCGTTATTCAATAATTGATGTTTTTGCTGAGTGTGTTGTGCTCAGTTTTCCCGTACAATCGATTGTTTAAGGTTAATAAAACTCAAAGTTGCAGTGTTAAGGGTGTGCCTGACTGATGTCTTAGTCATCTGGGCTGTGTGAATTCACACTCAGCAGACACAGCACAGAAGGGCAAATTCACTCAACAGGTACATAAATCAGGTGATTCTTCCCAAATGCCCGCAATGCAAGCCAACCTGCTTTCATTTCTGATGGATTTTTAATTGGCTGCCACCTGGGGCCAACATCAATTTGTGTTAACCTTATAAAGGTGTAGCTGTCTTTGTCTCCTGGCTGAAATGTTACAATATATTTGGCTGAAGAGTGAAAGTTGATTAAATTAAATTAAATATTTCCTTTTGTAATTTGTGCAATTAATCATGGGCATAAGCGGGAGGGATAAGCCAAATGAAATGGTGACAGCACTAAATTAAAAAAGAAAGAAAGTTGACGATTGTCGAATTCTTTAATAATGAGCTTTTGTTTTGCAGCTGGAATACTGATAAACTTATGCAAAGAGGAAGTAGATCTTATTTAACATTCCTGTGTAAAAGGTATGTAAAATCATTTTTATGAAAATACATTATCAATCAATCAATCAATCAATCAATCAACATTTATTTATATAGCACATATTCATACAAAAAAATGTAGCTCAAATTGCTTTACAAAATGAATAGAAAAATAGAAGACACAATAAAAAATAAACATAAGTCAACATTAATTAACATAGAATATGTAAGGTCCGATGGCCAGGGTGGACAGAAAAAACAAAAAAAAACTCCAAAGGCTGGAGAAAAAAATAAAATCTGTAGGGGTTCCAGACCACGAGACCGCCCAGTCCCCTCTGGGCAATCTACCTAACATAAATCAAACAGTCCTCTTTGTATTTAGGGTTTTAATGGAAGGACCTGATTATGATGGTCACATAGACTTCTGGCTTTCAGTCCATCAATGTTTGTGCATCCTGATGCTT
This sequence comes from Polypterus senegalus, assembly GCF_016835505.1. NCBI lineage: Eukaryota > Metazoa > Chordata > Cladistia > Polypteriformes > Polypteridae > Polypterus > Polypterus senegalus. Next base: position 53,467,865 of record NC_053160.1, read on the forward strand.
TGAGTAGGTGGTAGTGGCGCAGGCCACCACCACAAAGAAACCGGAAAATGAAACAGAAGAGAGAGTAGGGGTCAGTATGGATTTTGGAGCCACTGTGAATAGTTATTATGAAGAATTGAACATACAGAGTATCAGTATTAAGTTAAAGTGAAGTTATAAAAAGGCCATGTTAAAGTAATGTGTTTTCAGCAGTGTTTTAAAGTGCTCTACTGTATCAGCCTGGCGAATTCCTATTGGCAGGCTATTCCAGATTTTAGGTGCATAACAGCAGAAGGCCGCCTCACCACTTCTTTTAAGTTTAGCTTTTGGAATTATAAGGAGACACTCATTTGAAGATCTAAGGTTACGATTTGGAATATAACGTGTCAGGCATTCCGATATATAAGATGGAGCGAGATTATTTAAGGCTTTATAAACCATAAGCAGTATTTTAAAGTCAATCCTGAATGACACAGGCAACCAGTGTAGTGACATCAAAACTGGAGAAATGTGTTCGGATTTTCTTTTCCCAGTTAGGATTCTAGCAGCTGCATTCTGCACTCGTTGCAAATGATTTATGTCTTTTTTGGGTAGTCCTGAGAGGAGTGCGTTACAGTAATCTAGTCGTCTGAAAACAAAAGCGTGAATTAATTTCTCCGCATCTTTCAATGATATAAGAGGTCTAACTTTAGCTATGTTTCTTAAGTGAAAAAATGCTGTCCTTGTGGTCTGATAAATATGCGATTTAAAATTCAGATTACAGTCAACGGTTACCCCTAAATTTTTTACTTCCGTCTTAACTTTTAATCCTAGTGCATCAAGTTTATTTCTGATAACCTCATTGAATCCATTATTGCCAATTGCTAAAATTTCAGTTTTCTCTTTATTTAGTTTGAGAAAATTACTATTCATCCATTCAGAAATACCAGTAAGACATTGTGTTAGTGTATCGAAAGAGTCGGAGTCATCAGGTGCTATAGATAAGTACAGCTGTGTGTCATCAGCATAGCTGTGGTAGCTCACGTTGTAACCTGAGATAATCTGACCTAACGGAAGCATATAGATTGAGAAAAGCAGCGGACCCAGGATAGAGCCTTGTGGAACACCATATCGGATATCATGTGTCTTTGAGATGTGATTACCACAACTCACAAAGAATTTTCTCCCTGCCAGGTAGGATTCAAACCAATTTAAGACACTGCCAGAGAGGCCCACCCATTGACTAAGGCGATTTCTAAGAATATTGTGATCAATGGTGTCAAATGCAGCACTCAGATCTAAGAGGATGAGAACAGATAAATTATCCATCTTTGTTGTTAGTGATAGACATTGTTGTGTAGTCTGCACAGATTTTACTAGTGTTTCAGAATTTGTATTCAATTTAAAATAAAACCACAGTGTGGTCCATTTCCACAGCATTGTCAACCTATTTTATGTCATATTTTAAAAAGTTTTGACAAAATCAAGCTGTTTTTTACTTATATGCTTCATAATATGCATTTAGTGATAAACACGTTTTATTGGTTATGACAGGGTTTTTAAAACCTTTGCTGTTTCACAGCTCAGGTTTTGAAATACCAGTATGTCTGTGACCCATTGGGGTGGTCCCCCTCCGTGAATTTAGTACAACACACTTAGGGGAGTCTCCCTCCTGGGTAGATCTGATGTGTTACCCTCAATGCTTTTCCTTCTTGGTGAATTTAAAATGAGTGTCAGAGCAAGCTAAAGGCTAAGGCGGATCTTCTAGCATTGGTTGCGATCCATCTGCTGCCACTGTGAATTGAGCAATGAGGTGGGCCAGGGTTTTATCCAGAGTCTGGGTTACTATTTTATTTAAGTAATTTATTAGTCAACCATTTGCCATGTTTATCCTGATCAGCCTGTTATCCTCAAAATGTTGGCTGATCATAACAGTATCACAGAACACCCTACATGGACAACTTGCCCCATGATTGCAGAGTAAATTGGTTGAAAAAAAAGAATGACTGGCTGAGAATAAAGAAGGGTGGTCTGATTTGGAACTGTTTATTTTACAATTGAGAGCAGAGAAATTAATATGACTATCAGTTTATAAAAACCAAAACTATAATTAAAAGAAATAAGGCAAAACCAAACATCAGGACAGACAGATTCAAAGTGTGGCTCAACAGTAAATGCAGGATTAGTTTAGCCCATATAAATAAAAAATTGGTCTGTTTGTCCTCAGTTTTTCCCTGGATAATTATTAAATATACACTGTAATTAAATGAAAATACATAAATATATTGATGCCAAATATACAAGCTATACTAAAGTATTTTGTGTTTTACTTTTATGTTTAGTTGCCTGCTGGTTTCTACACCATAAAATCACAGCCTCTTTAAATAAGCTGCTTATCAGCAGTGACTGAGATATAACTCAGCAATAGAGGATGCACAAACTAATGTGTTTCTTCGTGCCGGTCCAAAGCGCGGATAAATGGGGAGGGTTACACCAGGAAGGGCATCCAGTGTAAAATTTTGCCAAATCAATATGCGGGCACTTGATTCACTGTGGCAGCTCCTAATGGAAGCAGCCAAAAGAAGAAGATCAGCAGTGACTGAGATATACAGCAAAATGGCAGAGTCTAGAGCAAACCATGGCGCCAGTGAGTTGGATCATTGGTGTTAGCCAAAATCATTTTTAAAACATTTTGCAACATATCTTACAATTTGCCTTACTGCAAATAGCAAACTAAAATGCCAGGTCCTGTGCTTAGAGGTTATAGAAAATGAAATTTTCAGGGGGAAACACTTATTTCAAAATCACGCAAATCCATTTGTGAACAGCAGTAACTGGCTTATACGATACCAAGGTAAATTATTTAGAATCTCTGTACTGACATTAAAGCCAGTTTAAATAAACTACTAGGAGACATGATTCTCCATGCCTTGTTTCTTCACTAAGATGATGTTTAAAGAAGCGTTAGGTAATTATACCGCATAGTAAAATATATATATATATATATATATATATATATTTAAACAAGTATATTTTGCTTCACTTCAGAAGTATAGGCAATAGTTATCTGCTCAAATGAGGGTTTATCTAGCAGTTATGTTATTTAAACCTTTGCATTTCCATCTAAATCTTCTATACTAATAAAAGGCAAACCCTTTTATGATTGACTGACTCACTGACTGACTGATTCACTGACTCATCACTAATTCTCCAAGTTCCTGTGTGGGTAGAAGGCTGAAATTTGGCAGGCTCATTCCTTACAGCTTACTTACAAAAGTTGGGCAGGTTTCATTTCGAAATTCTACGCGTAATGGTCATAACTGGAAGCTATTTTTCTCCATTTACTGTAATGGAGTTGAGCTGGATGGCCGTGATGGGCGGAGTTTCGTGTGACATCATCACGCTTCCCACATAATCACGTGAACTGACTATCAACGCAGTACGTAGAAAACCAGGAAGAGCTCCAAAAAGCGCTAAAGAAAACATGCATTATATAATTGAGAAGGCAGCAAAACAATAAGAAGCGAGCGACTGACATTTACAACCATACTCATGAGTGCTGCTACTTCGGAAACAAAGCACGGTGTAAACTTAAAGTTTAAATTAAGTTCATAGACAGGCTACCGCTGGCGTTTGTCATGCCCACGGTAATGCAGGATACAAGTTTAATCAGAGGACGCAGGATATAAACGAGAGTTTTGATCACTTTGTAACTAAGTTAAAATTGCAGGTGAAGGGCTGTGCTCATGCAAATTCCGAGAGACTGTGTTTGTGGGGGATTGACAGTTAAGGCGGGTGGGGGAGTCACGTCATCAACTCCCCTCCCATTTACCTCATTTCACTCTGAGCTGAGCTCCACGGCTAACGACGTCTTCCGAAGCAACTTCGTCACACTGCCACCAAATACTCACAGAAAAATCCACAAGTTAATACACACCCTGTCTCTAGAGTTTCTCCACACTCAATGTATTCCTCGCGTCCCCTTTATCCCTCTGATCTCCCATTTCAATTCAGATGCCTCCAATTTCCAGTAAGGCTCTGCTGCGCAATGACAAGAAATAAGTCTCAGGGACAGACCCTACAAAACGATGCCATTGATTTCAGGCAAGATTGCTTTTCTCCTGGACAACTATACTTGCATTCTCAAAAGTGACCTCGCGCAGCTTCGTCATATTACAACCGGAGTGCAGCCAGAAACTTTTAAGTGCCGGGTCTTACTTAACATTAAATTAAGCCGTGGACATCACAACATCACACAAGAGAGCAGCTCACGTGAACTTACTGAACGCAGTAAGAGTGATCACTTCCATGCATCAAACCTGTTCAAAAAACGCATTACACAATTGACAAGGTGATGGCTTTATATGGCGTTCGTTTATAAAGCAGCGAAGAAGCTGTGTGAAGGCAACTACACAAAAAAACAGCAGAGCGCCACACTCTGAATGTATTCCTGGCATCACCGTTATACCCCCTGATCTCCCATTTCAATTGAAATGCCTCAAATTTCCAGTAAGGCTCTGCTTCGCGATGACAATTAATAAGTCTCAGAGACACACCCTACAAAAGGTTGCCATTGATTTGAGGCAACATTGCTTTCCTCCTGGACAAAACTATACGTTGCATTCTCAAAAGTAATATATATATATATATATATATATATATATATATATATATATATACATACACACCCCGATCTACATACTGTCAAATAAACGAACCACACACCCTAGCGCAACATGAGAGGCTTCGCCTTTAGCGCTGACGTCTGAGGTTCGATTCGCGAGAGTGGGTGCAGTGAGTGTGTACTGCCTGATGAGCCCATCAGGCAGTTGGATTTAGTCTTTAAATTTCTATGGTGAAGAAAAATTTATGCAATGATAATTATATTTAAGTTTCATTCCTACTAAACATATTTCTGTCAACCAAATAAAAATTACTTATATTTAAAATTTAAATAGAACTTGAACAAATACGATGGTTCATAATACCCACACAGCACTAAGTGCACATAAGATTAGCAGTCATCCGTTTTAACAAGCAGCGTATTGCACTGATACGAAATAGCCTGCCCATTTAATTATTTAGGAATGGATAAATAAATTAAGATTTTGTACAAATAATGTTTTTAATTTTTCTTCCTCAATGGATTCTGGCACCCCCAGCAACAGCTGCTCGCACCCCAAAGGATATATATATATATATATATATATATATAGATATATATATATATATAGATATAGATATATAGATAGATATATAGATATATATATATAAATATATATATATATAGATATACATATATAGATAGACAGATATATAGATATATATATATATATAGATAGATATATACATATAGATAAATATATAGATATATATATAGATATATATAAGTGTATGTAAATGTGTGTCTGTATATATATGTATATATATATATATATATATGCCAGCAACACTCATGACAATGACAAAACAATTACATTGTCAATCATGTTACGTTATTATTAAAATGTTTTCTTTTCTTTTTCATTACTTCTTTAACACACTACTTCTCCGCTGCAAAGCGCGGGTATTTTGCTATATATGTATATGTATATATGTGTGTATATATATATATGTATATGTATATATATGCATATATATGTATATGTATATATATATATATATGTGTGTGTGTGTGTGTATGTGTGTGTGTCTGTGTCTATATATATGACAGCAACACTCATATCAGTGACAAAACAATTACATTAACAATCATCTTACGTTATTTTTAAAATGTTTCCTTTTCTTTTTCATAACTTCTTTAACACACTACTTCTCCGCTGCGAAGCGCGGGTATTTGGCTAGTGATTAAATAAAATTAGAATGCTAAAATGGATCGCTGGAGTAAGCTTGAGAGAGAAGAAAAAGAGTAATATCATCAAAGTGATGTGAGAATAGTCAACATCAATGATAACATGCGGGGGATAAAGTGAAGATGGTTTGGTCATGTGGTCAGGGATAAAGACTATATCCATACAATCATGAAGATCGGAGTCACTGGCACGAGAAGTACAGGAGGCCAGAAAATAAGATGGTCAGGCAACATTAAGAGTGTCTTAACAGAAATTATTAAAAGAAGATACTATGTTCTCCAGTTTGGTGTGCAAATATTAGTTTTTGGAGTTTTGTAATTTGAAATTCATTTTGTGGTACTCCATTTTTTTTTTGGCTGACATTTTGTTTACAGCAATCTCCTCCATTTTGATATTCATTTTCTTATTAATGGCCATTTTTTATACTTGGCAACATGTTGCTGTCATTTGTTGGCAGGAGTTTGTGTTGTGACATCTTGACCTAGAAGGTTTTCAAGGTGGTGGTACACTCGCCCAGCATCCAAGATTTTAGGAGTGGGTTAGGAGTTAATTTCTGTAAGTTTTTTTAAAACTGAGTTTGGGTGATGTTTTTGCCTTATTATTATGGCTCCTCCTTCTTTATTTTTGACTTCTTGGCTTCTCTGACCATGCTTTGTCCTTAGGGAAATGTAATAACATAGTCAACCTCCTGGGGCCTCATGCATATGCTGTGCGTAGAATTCACACTAAAACATGGTGTAAGGACAAAAGCGGAAATGTGCGTATGCACAAAAAAATCCAGATGCATAAATCTGTGTGTTCGCCAACTTCCACATTCTTCCGCTACATAAATAACTTTCAGCGTACACTACGCACACGCCTGCTGCCACTCCTCAACTCCTCCCAGAATTACGCCTCTTTGAATATGCAAATCAATATAAATAGCCCTTAAGCTCAGCATTCTGTGAAATGGCAATGGCAAAAGCATGGGTGAAAATAGAAGAATTTCAACGAATACCAAGTGGAGGCAAGGAAAAACGTATTATTTGTTGGTTTAAACAGTGGTATAAACAACAAAAGGAAGTTGATTGAGTGACATAGCGTGTCGGAGAAACTCGAAAGCTCAAGTTCACAAAGTCGCACAGTGCCCGAAATAAAAAAGAAGTTGTCAGATATCAAAGTCACAAGTTGTAGCCTACCGTCTGAATGTCATATGAAAGCTTATTAGGGTACAGAGAAAAGAAAAAAACTAGGGACACAGTGACAAAAAAGCTTGAAATGTCAACTTTAATCTTGAAATTTCTACTCTAATCACATAGTTAATTTTGTCATTAAAGCAGAACATCATAAACTTCATCTTTAAATTGTTTAATTTACTAGTTTCTCAAATACCATTGTTTCTAAAGTAGCATGTTAAATGCTTTGTTTTGTATATGTTCTTCTTTCTGCTCTATGTGTGTGAATTACTACGTGCTTCTTAAACGGGCTTTCTCTTCTTCCAATAAGACACAGAATCCATTACATTCGTGGTATTATAGCTCTCTGAATAGTTAAAATGCTGAGATGTATACTTGATATAATTTTCATGATGATAGGAATTAAAGCATGTTATTAAACATGAGAACACCATGCCAATTCCCATTCTTCCTTTTCTTTCTCCAAGTAACCAATCACCACACAATCAGCTCTGTAATAGATGTTAAGCCATCTGTACGTTTAGCACGCCGATTCTTCAAAACTTTTAAGGAACATTGAAATATCTTCATTGTACATGTTTAATTATTCTATCCATCTTTCCTTTCAGTGTCGCTCCAGCCCCAGCAAGCATACAACGCGAAGCAGGAACAATTCCTGAACTAGCTAGCGCTGCAACACCGTGTCCTCACATGTTTAATTATTAACAGTATAGATTATTTAAATGATGTTAATATTTTATCTGTATAATGTAATAAACATATTTTGCTACATTTCATCTTAAAAATGATTTTGTCATCATATGTAAATATGCACTTTATAAAGTGGCTCAGTTTGTGCAATACAGTTTTATAACTGTATCGGTAGTTTACAGTGAGGTACTAATAAGTACAGAGTTCTACAAGGAGCACTTAATGGACTGATTGAGTGCGTTTATAGTTCTTGGGATTGTCGTATGAGAGCAGTTCAATAGACAGTGCGCATTGCTGAGGCAGCGTATGCTTGATGCTGTATACCGATAATTCTCTTTCAGATCAGCTGCTGTAGAGCTGTGATTCCACAGTCAGATACAGTGATATAAATACTCCGAGTGGTGCATTGAGATGAACAATGCTAAAGCAGCTATGGTACTGTATTTGGAATAGTTTGGCCATTCAGTGGACCATTATATTGTTACAAGTTAATTACAATCAGATGCCTTAAACTAATAAACAATATGCAGTTAATTTCAGTGTATTTGATAAAGCTGCATCAGGGATGCAGATCTAAAAAAGAAAGGTAAAACCACACTGGAACAAAAGTACTGCTTTGACGCTGGGTGCCGCCAGTTTGCAAAAACGAGCGGATAACTTGCGTACACCAAGCATTTAGTTGGCGTGAAAATGTGTGTGGCTTTACGCCAAGTTTAAGTTTTATACATCGCGATGTGAGCGTGGAAACGGGCTTACGCAAAATTTTTGTGCGTATGCACCGTTTATACATGAGGCCACTGGTCCTTTTTGTCTTTTGTATTTGGAAAAATAGATGCCTTAAAAACAATAAGGTTGACCAGTGTGACTGACATAGCTGAGGGAAAATAGTATCTGATAATGATAATTTTGAAAATATGAAATACCTTCTTGTTGTGAAGATATTGAGACAAAATACACTGGATGCCTCTAAAGGGACTAAATACTAAAATTGTTACTTTAATAAAAGTTTACACTATCAAAATATATAACTAAATGGACCCTAAGAAACACGAATATTCTGTAGTAAGGATTCACACAATCATTTATGTCCTGTTTGATGTAGTAGGAGTGGTTTTGATCTATACATGAGCTTAGAGATGTCTTCTGTTCTATAGTTAAGCTTTTTGTGTCACAGCAAATGTTAGTTTTTTGTTTTTTTTAATAATCTTGTGAGAGTTCTTGTTTCCAAAAACTCTCCAATCAAATGCAAATTGTTTTTTCGAAGAATTACATCTCAGCCTGATTAACCCACACCTCAATATGTCAGAGTCTTACCAGGGTTCCATCCTTGATCTCAGTATTCTGTATTTAAGTTTAGTTGGTTATTCCCTGTTGGTAATTTTGTCTTTGTAAATGTTTTTGGTGATTTCTTTTATTTTATGTTTTCTTTTATATCGAGTGTTTTTGCTATTTTTATATTGTAATTGTTATTATTGTTTTTATTCATTCGTATGTCAATTTCAAGGCTATTTTGATACTACATCTATTTATTGGCTCAGCATGCCTAAAACAGATTACTGAAGCATTAGTTTTTGACAAATTGTTTGTCTTCCTTGGTGTTTGTTGCTATTAAGTTTTGTGTTTTTGATTTACGATTTCAGATTTTATTTTCTGGCATTTTGACCCTTCGTTTTTGTTTCTTGGATCAGTTATTTTGGATTATAAATTTAACATTTTGTTTTGAAAGTTTTTTTTTTGTCATTTTGCATTAGTTCTGCTTTTGTACGTTTCTGAGATTTGTTTTTTGAAGTGTACTTTTGACTGATTTTTAATTTAAATTAAACTCATTCACGGCACTGCTATTTTTGATCCAAGGGTTTCCAGCTCTCTATTTGTGTGAAAAGTTAGGCCTAAGGCCTTTTTTGAAGAATTCATGTTTTTTTTTTTTTTTATTTGCTAGGCCAAATTTATTAACATAATACTGGTTACAAGCATACAGTAGAGCAATGCACCCTTCCTGTGAATGTAACTTTGAAATTCAGCCTCTGAAAAAATGTGACTTCTTCATTTAGAGTTTTGTTAATCCCATGCCTTCTTCTTGAGCACCTAAACACACGTAAAGCACTTGGTGGCACAAAAGAGACAGACATGGGCCGGAAACGTTATCATCATTATATAATAATACCCAAGGGAGGGATACATACAAGGGAAAACACAAAATACAAATACAATATGTCTAAAGCAATTAGGATCACAAATGACAGCAGTGTACATATTATTAATTACCTTTTACACCAAATACCAAATTTATAATTAGTCTCTATTGGCTCATTCAGTCTTTCCACACAACCCACACATTTGTTTTTGGACAAGTCTAGTTCTTATGTATAATTTCAATAGTGCTGTTTTTTCCAAATATGTCCATAGTATTCCAACTGTAGTTTCACAACTTTCTTCTATTGTGTACTTGTGAACATAAACAAGTAGTTGAGTAGTTCTGCATTATTTTTTCACAGGATTTTTCCTACCCTCACTGTTTATGTATATCTTTGCCCAAGTCTAAATTCTGTTCAAGTCCTTTAGAATGTATTCAGCTGATCTTAGGATCTCTACTGATCCTACTAATTTCAAACATTTAGTCTACTTATTTTCTAAATATAACCCACAGCCATGAAATTTTAAAAGCTAATAGATGAATGGTTGTTCAAATCATTGACAGAAATAGAAAAAGCAACAGTGCTGAGCGAGCCACATAAATTAATTCAGAGTGAAGTCACAGAACTGTTACACTGTATCCACGTCCAATTCTATATGTGGCTGGTTAAGTCTTATCAAAATTTCATTACCGACCAGAATTCTACGAAGGAAGGATTCCAAGTTAATATTTTTAATATATATTGTTTCAGTCTGGCCGGGACGTCCCTCAACTAAGAGAAAGAGCCTTTTTAGGGCACTACAGTATATCCCCCGGGACGCAAGATGGCAGCTCCCCTGGACAGAAATGGTTCCCTGGATTCCCGCAGGGCAGCCTGGGACATGGGGTCCGGTTCTTCAGTCCTGTTGGGTACTGTGGGTGCTGCCAGTGGGAGCTCACCAAGAACCTGGGGACTATTATGGTGACATTAACCCGGAAGTACTTAGGAGTCACGAGGACGGAAACCCGCAATACTTCTGGGACACCTGAAGAAGGAGTTTGACCCAGAGATAGAATACTTTCAGGTCATGGACTATAAAGGAATGTGGGAAACCCCCGCAGAGAGAGCTGGAGTTGAGTGGTAGAGGACAGAGCTGCTGGGAGTGGAGGATTGTGTATTTATTGTTGGAGAATTGTGGAGTGTATGGTGCTTTGGGCATAATATTTGAAAATTATTAATAAAGAATCTTCTTGTGCTTTTACACGTGTGTCTGGGACATCTGTCTGGTGGGTTCAACGGGGCAACAGCACCTCAAGCGGCCACAATATGTAAACGATAGGTGCCAGTTAAATTACGTTATGTGAAAGGGAAATCATCCTGACAAAAAAATTAACAAATGAGAAGATAAGACCAATTGTAAAAATGCAAGCTGTCTTATTAGTAAATTTGGAGAGAAGCTGAGGGCTCAAATCAGTTATGATAATTGACCACACTAAAGCAGGACTGAAATGCCTTAGTGGTCTTGTATTCTATTCTTTCAATATTTACAATAAATACCTAAACAATTTTTAGTACTGGAGATTATACATTTTCCTTAAAGTAATATTATACCAGAAAACTCACATTTATTACAGAGAGGCTGTAAAACAAAACAAAAAAAGTCTGAATTCCATATAAAATGTAAATTACCCAGAGTGGAAAAATCAATCCAATATCCCAGCATACTGTAATGATAAATAGGTACTCCTGAATTTAAATTTAGATTAAATGTTAGGTTTCATGTGTCTTTTTCTTCTTTCTGCCACTTTATATACATTATATTGTGCATGCTGTTGCGCACAGGAAATGGCTAAGGCATTTTAAGTCCATATTGTTTTGCCAGCTTTTTACCCGGCTACAGCTGAATTACTGTGCTTCAAAGAAATTGGCAGTGAAGTGAATTCCTTAAATGTTCACTTTATTTTTTATGCATCCAAATGGCCGAATCAATGGCAATAAGTCAACATGTAAATGTCAGGGAGTTTTACAGTAATGTAAGGTTATGCTGAAACAACAACCAAAGCATCCATCATTGTAACATTGCTTTGCCCTCAAAAGGAAAACAGCCTGGAATAGGCAAGGGCTATGAGATTGTACTAGTCAGTGATGATTTACATAAAGAGTTGCATTTAAATGGATTTGAGAAAGAATTTTTATATGCTGCACTATAATTGCAAGGCAGAGAATGCAAGCCTACTTTAGAAGGGGCCCTCTCCTTGCATAGCTCTCTGAGTCTGGTTGAAATTGAGCACCAAGCTTCATGAATTGTCTTCAGGGCATACTGTACTTATACTTTTTATGGAACGGATTATGTTTTGTTAGTGTATTTGTTGTTTAATTTAAATAAAATAAAATGTAGAATGTATAATGCAAGCAGATACTTACAGATGTCAAGTGCACTTCAGCGTATGCAATTCCACCCATGTTGTCCAACTTTTCACCTGATCATACTATAGATGAGGGTGTTTCAAAAAGTAGGGAGACAAGTTTTTAAAGACACTTGAAGACAGTAACATACATTAAAAGCACAGTGTGAGTGATTTGTCCAAGTAGACATAGCTAATAACACTGTGTGGCTATGTTTTAGATCATTAGGAAGTGTCCTCGTATGTCAGCTACTGCGTATATCATTTTGATGATGGCAGGACTCACACATAACGCAATCATATTTTTAAGTGCTGAAGGCACAACCACAGCAAAACCTCATTGCCAACTGATCAGGTGTATGTTGCAACAGTCAAGTCAATTGTGAGATCTCACCAAACGTTATTGCTGGACCTTCCACCTCTTAACTGAGATTTCTTAGGAAAAGCGGACAGCTGACAAATGATTTCATGGCTGACAGTGAGGAGCGGAATAGAGTAACCATGCTTCGACAGCAACTTCTTCTAGGTAACATTTGGGAAAAATCCCTGGACTTGTACTTCTTGCTTATAAACACACACACATTCAAATAAATGATTATTTTTTTCCTTACATTTTGATATCCCTTACAGAATAGTGCCTGGTAAAGGTGTTTGCTTTTACACCTTGTTTACAGTACATGGACCAATTATTATTATTGTGCATATTTCCAGTAACTCCATTTAGGCTGTTTGAGGTATAAGCTTCAGATTTGTTAGATTAATTACAATAGTGACTTTTCCTGCCTGTGTAATTTTCCCCATTTCGCCAACCTTTTGTGTTTTTTAGTTGTCCTTAGTCTTTTACCCCAAATTTATGATTTTTTTTTTTTTGCTGTCAGCTGCAATAAAACGTGTATTACGGTACTCTATCCTCCTTCTTCTTCTTCTTTTTTTTAAAAAAAAAAAAAGAATCAAGCTGCCTCTATAACTTTATTTATGAATGGCTAGATTCACAAATAAAAGAATTAAATATTCAGAGACCTAAATTGGAGGAAGGTATGATGCCAGCAAATTTTACTACTGGGCTTCCTGAGATTATTGAAGGAATCATATTGCAATGAGCCTTTTATTTGCTATGGGAAGAAACTCTTGCACCATTGTCTCCCCATGCGCACTGCTCATTGCTTCAGTGTCTACTAAGAGCTGTTAAGACAAATTCAAGTCCACTACAAATTCTCCTATCACTTAGAATATCGTATCAGTGGAGGAGGCTTACTGTATATAGGCTATTATTGGCAATTACACACTAACAAGATTATCCAAGATAGTCCAATATTTTCTTCATTCTTAAAGATATACAGTATTCATAAACAGAATGTGCTTGGTATTTCAACCATCAGAGATTTGCATAATGAATGTATTTGTTACTTTCATTGTGTCAGCTGGCAGTATTAAGTATACTGGTGTTTTTATCAGGGCACTGACAGCATCATTTAACAAGTGGAATGGAAACAGATTTAAGGAGGACATCAGGTAAGGCAATTTGTGTTTCTGAGTTTGTATTAAATAAACAATAATAATGTTGTTTAATTCATGTTACTGTGTTGTGAAATTCTGCCACTTAAAACCAAAGCGAGACAGAGCCTCTCAAAATCTGTGCCCATGCTTGAGGCCTAGTTTTCAAAATTGCTTCTCCCTATAAGCTAAGTAGGCTTTGGCCGACACAGATACAACAAGGGAAAGCCAACAACCAAACAATCCTTAATAATCTTCTGAAATAAAAAAAAATAACAAACAAGAAGGTAAAAGCTATAAAAAGTATCTGGCTCTTTGATAGTAAAAACATTTCAAAAAAAGAAAACAACAGTAAGAAAAAAACAAAAGTAAAGGCCTTACGTGAAAGGCAACCCACGCAACAAAATCCTATCTACAAATCAACTCTAAAAATTCAAAAAATACACTGTAAAGAATCCAAAACTAGAAAACTGAAAATCACACGAAAAGATACAGTATTTGTACTTCAATTCTCACTGGCAATGCCTGAAATATGAAGACAGAGGACAATCCTCCAGCTACATGTCATGGTGGCCCTGACCCAAATTATTATGTTAGGACAGGTTACATCATTAAATGTTTATAAAAAAATTGAAATATACATACATAAATGAATAATTAATAAGCAAAACATTATTCAAAAAACATAGCCCCGCCTCTTGGGGAACCTGTCACAAAACACAACACACATAAAAACAGCTTGAAGATAGATACTTAAAACACAAAGAATTATGCAAATCATAAAGAAAGGTAATACAGTGGAACCTCAGTTCACAAACGTCTCGGTACACGTACAACTCGGTTTATGACCAAAACGTTCGCCAAACTTTTACCTTGGTTCACGACCACACACTCGGTATACGAACACGCCAGTTTCCCTTTAGGTTTGTACATGTTCAGTCTCTCCCTGTGCATTTCCTGTGCAGCGAGCAAGAGAGAGAGAGCATAACACACACACATACAGGCGCGCATGCGAGAGAGACACACACACACAGATGCGCAAGAGAGGCACACACACACACAGGTGCTCCAGGCTCGCGAAAGAGACGCACACACGAAAGTGAGAGAGAGCGAGCGAGCAAGGGAGAGAGGGAAGGCTGGACGCATAAGGTAGAAAAGGCTTGTTTTTGTTTTCAGTTCTGTTTACAGCAATCAGTTCATAGCGTGCATTGTGGCAATGTTACTTTTCTTAGTGGTTTATTAAATTACGGATTTTTCAAATGTTAATTTTTTTCCCTGTGCTTAAAATTCATTAAAAAAAAGTGTTTTTAGTGAGCGGTTCCTAGCACTATAGCCAACTATTGCAGTTAGTTTTCTCTGTTGTTCAAGGTTTTCTCAGTGTTATTCAATGTTTTTACATTTAGTTTACTATTACACTGTGCATTCTATGGTATAATTAACTGTATTTGTGCTTAAAAACTAAAAAAATATATATTTACATACAGTTTGTAAAGTCTGGAACGGATTAATTGTATTTACATACAATCCTATGGTGGAAATTGCTTCGGTTCACTGTAGTAACATGCACAAATAAATAAAAAGTTACAGAAAAGACATAAAACGAGAATTTGAACCCCAGCTCTGTTAGGAACCCTGGCTGAAATATAACAATAGAGAATCACATGCAATAGAGCATTTTGGATGTTATGAATTGTTAGTGAATCTTTAGATGTGTGCACATTCCTCAAAAATAAATAAATAAAAACAAGTCATATACAGTTACTGCAGACTGTAGCCTTCGATGTGCCTCAGCGCTGGATTAACCATTAAGTAAAATAAGCACATGCTTAGGGCATCAGGGGAAGGGGGACAACACAGAAATTTTTCATTGCCATATTTACCATGGACCATATGATGCAAAACTGCAAATGATGCAGCTGAACCGGTTTCCACAAAAAGGGGCTTAAATTAAATGAAACATTTACATATATGCATTTACAATAATAATAAAATAGTAATAATAGAGGAAAATGATAAATATAAATCTTGAGAATACAAAAAATTAGGGATGAAGATTATCATTGGCTGCAGCTCGAAGCGGGGTGCCGCCATCGAGACAGACATGGAGAGAGCAAACCAAATGAACAACTTCTTTAATAGGTTTGATCACAGTAACCCACTCTCACCTCGGAATACTGCATCCTCCAACCATCCTTCTGCTGATACCAGCATAGGTGAGACATCCCCACCCACAATTACAGCAGCCCATGTGAGCAGAGAGCTGAAAAGACTTCGTGCCAGCAAAGCAGCGGGTCCAGATGGTGTATCGCCACGACTGCTGAAGGCATGTGCGTTGGAACTAAGGAGTCCTCTACAGTGCATCTTCAACCTGAGCCTGGAACAGGGGAGAGTCCCAAGGCTTTGGAAAACATCTTGTATCACCCCTGTCCCAAAGGTATCACGTCCTAGTGAGCTGAATGACTTCCGGCCTGTTGCTCTGACGTCACATCTGATGAAGACCATGGAGCGGCTGCTGCTTCACCACCTGAGGCCACAGGTCCGTCACGCCCTCGACCCTCTGCAGTTCGCATACCAGGAGAAGGTGGGAGCGGAGGATGCCATCATCTATATGCTTCATCGATCCCTCTCCCACCTGGACAGATGCAGTAGTGCTGTAAGAATTATGTTTTTGGACTTCTCTAGCGCCTTCAACACCATCCAACCTCTGCTCCTTAGAGACAAGCTGACTGAGATGGGAGTAGATTCACACCTTGTGGCATGGATCGTGGACTATCTTACAGACAGACCTCAATATGTGCGTCTTGGGAACTGCAGGTCTGACATTGTGTGCAGCAATACAGGGGCGCCGCAGGGGACTGTACTTTCTCCGGTCCTGTTCAATCTATATACATCAGACTTCCAATATGACTCGGAGTCCTGCCACGTGCAAAAGTTCGCTGATGACACTGCTATTGTGGGCTGCATCAGGTGTGGGCAGGAGGAGGAGTACAGAAAGTTAATCAAAGACTTTGTTAAATGGCGCGACTCAAACCACTTACACCTTAACACCAACAAGACCATGGAGTTGGTGGTGGATTTTAGGAGGCCTAGGCCCCTCATGGACCCTGTGATCATCAGAGGTGACTGTGTGCAGAGGGTGCAGACGTTTAAATATCTGGGAGTGCAGCTGGATGACAAATTGGACTGGACTGCCAATACTGATGCTTTATGTAAGAAAGGTCAGAGCAGACTATACTTTCTGAGAAGTAAGAAAGTAAGATGCTGCAGATGTTCTACCAGACGGTTGTGGCGAATGCCCTCTTCTACGCGGTGGTGTGCTGGGGTGGCAGCATAAAGATGAAAGATGCCTCACGCCTGGACAAACTTGTTAAGAAGGCAGGCTCTTTTGTAGGAGTAAAGTTGGACAGTTTAACATCTGTGGCAGAGAGACGGGCACTAAGCAAACTCCTGTCAATCATGTATAATCCACTGCATCCACTTAACAGTGTCATCTCCAGACAGAGGAGTAGCTTCAGTGACAGACTTTTGTCACTGTCCTGCTCCACTGACAGACTGAGGAGATCGTTCCTACCCTACACTATGCGACTCTTCAATTCCACCCGGGGGAGTAAATGCTAACATTAATTTTATTTTAATTTTTTTCATTTTTATTACTATTTAATTTAATATTGTTTCTTTGTATCAGTATACTGCTGCTGGATTATGTGAATTTCCCCTTGGGATTAATAAAGTATCTATCTATCTATCTATCTATCTAATCTGTTAACTGCCATTTGGTTCACTATGGCGCATGTAATTA
Organism: Polypterus senegalus; assembly: GCF_016835505.1. Lineage (NCBI taxonomy): Eukaryota > Metazoa > Chordata > Cladistia > Polypteriformes > Polypteridae > Polypterus > Polypterus senegalus. The sequence continues at coordinate 53,485,352 of NC_053160.1, forward strand.
TTCTTGTCTTGGACATGTCATCTGTCCTGCTCAATCATCCACGGCGAGAGAGTGCAGCGCAGTGTTGCCAAGTGTACAATAATTCTCGTACATGCATCATCATTTTATTATTTACTTTACGATAATACATAGCATACCATTTTTGTATGCATTATGTATGATAATTTGAAACACATTTTAACTTTGTGTGATAACTTTATGTGGAAACAAAATTAATATTTTTAATGCCATGTGTTTTGAAATTACACACAGAGATTCCCCTTATTACTGTACAAGCATGTGGTGCTTAGATATATATGGGGGCACCAAAATATTTTAAGTGCTTAAGGCCTCTAAAGATCTCAATCTGGCCCTAATGTGTCTAATGTTTTTTTGTTAATCTAGAAAGGGTGTATACTCCCTTTACACCCACCCTTATTCAAATGAACTATCAATTCAAGGACAATATGTTAGGCAAGGATTCTTAACCCTCAGTCTCTACAACCCCCAACAAGCTGTATAATTTTGCGTCAGAACATTACTAAGAACTACATTTCAAGTCTTAACCAGTTATAATGAAATGAAAATATAATCTGATTCGTACTTGACAACAATGTAAATCCAATAAACCAAAAACAAATACTACAACTACCATATATACTCGCGTTCTCCCGCGGAATAGTCGGGGCTTGATTTTACCATATAATTTCTGGTATTTTATAATGTCGGTCATATAATTCAAATGCAGAAAACTCACGCTATTTGTCCAAGAGATTATGATATTGAAACGTCCACCTGAGAGAGTAACCACGGACCACACTGCCTTTTTTTCTATGTATTGTGCCTACGTGACCACACAGTAATACCCAAACTATACCGAAGCAACGTTTGCACTGTTTTGTGTTTTTTGTATCTCACACCTGATGGAGCATTCGATCAGAAGAATATATGAAGTGGCAAAAGAAATTGGTAACTGGGCTGCTGCAACAAAATTTGATGTGTCTGAGAAACTTGTGCAAGATTGGAGGAGCCAAGAAGATGTTGAAAAAAAAATGAAGTGTCACATTTTTGAACGGGTGTATAAGTCAGGTTCTGATTTTATGATCAACTTTTTGGGTTTCAAGATCCAACCTATACACGAGTATATATAGTAAATATATAACATCATATAAATAACTTCTAACATACAATAGTTGCAAAAATTAAGGATATCAAATAACTTAAAAACTTGGGCATGGAAGAAAATATTTACAATGTGCGGCCGTATCAATGTTAAGCATTCAATAATGTAAAAGTCCTAAACAAACATACTGTATAGGAAGTATGGCATCATTTTTACTGTAAAAACAGACGACACACATTTACAAATAGAAATGATATGAAAAATATATTTGTCATTAAAAGACAAGTAGAATACAAATAGAGAGAAATTTACAGACTAGAAATCCACCAGAAAATGTGACAGGATTCCACGCAGGTTGTAAACCTTTAAAGAAGCTCACATTTAATTTTTTTTTTGTCAAGGAAACATGTTAAAAAAGAATACCTCAGTGCTGTTTTATGGCAGCCCTCATCCTTGACTCCCTAAGAAGACAAGAGAAAACTAAAAGTGACTACACTATTAATGGAACTGCTGAGTGGTTACAACAATTTACACAGTGTTGCATGTTGATTAGGAAGTGCAAGTAACTAATTCACTGTACTCGGAACACATAACAAAGATGGCTCTATAAACCTATACGACGCCGTGAATTACTCCTAGCAGAAAACAGGTAAGAGAGCTGCCACTCCCTGTCACAGGATCTCAATAAAGTATAAAGGTAAGCCAGAAGAAAGCAGCAGTAGTTTCTCTGTGACAGTCTTGCAGGATCAAACTCTGGAGTGCTAGAACAATTTAGCTATTAATACCAGGGGACAGTAAGTGAACACTTAAATTACCCGCTAGGCAGATACAGTATTTGCTTAACAAACAATTCCTCCACCCTAAGTAGAGAGGACAAAGAACTGCTGATAAGCAAAACAAATAGTGCATAAGAATAAACGCATCTGAAATGAATGGATTTAAATCTATTGTACAAATACACTACTTTAAAGATACAGGAGGCATTGTGGCACAGTGGTTAGTGCTACTGCCTCACAGATTTAAAAATCTGGCTTTCATCTTTGTTCCCCATTGCTTTCAGTGTGGAATTTACATGTTTTCCATTGCTTACTCTTGATTGTTCTCACAATACTCTCAACAGATTACGTTAATCGGGTGTGTATGATAGGCAGCTCCAAAATCGTCTTGCAGGGTTATTTTTTGCATTATGTCTAATGTTGCTGGGAAGGAATCCAGGCCCCTGCAATCCTGTTTTGGAAGACTAGAGTTCATCGATAGTACAGTTATTGATACTAACGAATAAACCAAGGCAGAATAACTGGATTACAACACATAACGTGAAAACTAAGAAATTGATAGAACATTTTCATTATATAAAGAAACATTTTAATCACATGTGTAAGAAGACAAAAACCATCCCTTATGTTCTTTGTATCCATTCATTCATTTCCAGAAAAGAGATTTTTTTTTTAAAATTTATTTACATACCTTTGTTCTTTTAACATACTGTATAAATTCAGGTAAGGAATTTGAAAGCACAATATGCTGTAAAATTTTATTTCTTTAATACTGCGGATTTACTCAAGTCAACTAATAGTAATGTCACGTGCACAGCAATTCCTTATTTTGGGAGTAAAGGTCATTAAAGTAACTGCCATTAGATTGTTTAAATAAAGTCAATGTATTTTCCTACTCAATGATGGAGGCTGTTAAATGTTCTAATGTTGCAGATTCTTTATGAGAAATTCTAATTACGGAAAGTGTGATTTTTCAAATTGCCTCCCAGTGGTTAAGGTACTGTTATTTGCTTTATCCTTGTTTGTGTGATGCCATTCTGAATATATAATAAGTACCAGTAAAATTCATGATGCATGTTATAACTATTAATAGGATCCTTTATTTAGTAGGCATGTTTACCCAAAGTGACTCGTTAAAATGAAATCAACATGCATGGGAGACATCTGAATGAAAATAATACAAAACAAAATGTTACCACACATCAAAATAAGTCTACAGTCTATGAAAAACCAACAATAAAAGAAGCTTAGATACTTGCTGGCTGATAGGCTCACAGTAAATAGCATATATGCAGAGAAATGCCAGTATTACAACACTCAGTTGACCCCAAGATGCTTTGTGAAAAGGTGTGCCTTCAAGATTTGCAAACTAGAGGCAGTTTGGATGGTAATGGGAAAGTTGTTGGGCAGATATTAAGCATGAAGTAAGAGAAAATATACAATTTTAGTTCTTATGGAGAACATGGACACACTGGCAAAAGAGATAATCCATGACATGTTTCGTAACAGAGATATGGTATGTGCATTCAACATGAAATAATTAATCTGTTTGCTAAAACACGCCTGAAGATGTGAAGCTCCACATTCATTTTTTAAGGTTTTATGGAAGCTTTATCTGTTATGCTTTCCATGAAAAAAGGCAATCTTCCAAATAATGGAGGTGACCAAGAGAAGAAACATGAAACCACTAGTTGGGAAGATTGTTACAGAGATTCCATCCTATCCTTTTTCAAAATGAAACATTAAACTGAAGTCGAAGCCTGAAAAAAAGGTCTTGAACACATTGCAATATACGAGGGACGTTCAAAAAGTTTCTGCACATTTTTTAACTCAATTTCAAAAACAAATTACATCACTTTTCTACAGTCATCTTCGCTTGCAATGCAATTTTCCCATTGTCGTACCAACTTTTTACCATTCCTCCCGCCTTCACCATTTCCAACAAAAATATAAAAGTGCAGAAACTTTTTGAACATCTGTCGTATTAACACAAACCACAGAGAGATTATCTGCAAACTCTGATGACCAGAAAGTGCACTGATCTTTTTTACTTTCTTGTATACAAAGTACAGAGAAAGTATTGGAATCATCCAAAAATTCAATGTTGAGGTTTTTATGAATCTCGACGTTTTAGACCTCCCTGCGTCTGTCTGTGTGCGTATGTGTGTGTATGTAAACACAATAACTTGAGTATGCTTTCACTTAGATCAACCAAATTTTGCATACAAGTATTAGATGAAAACATAGATTTCTATCAATGTTTGGGCTATTTCCATTAACTGGAAGTGGTACTTTACCTTTTATTCATGCAGCTGCAGAGTCTGATTTATTCAAATTTACTTTCATAATAATCATTCAATATATTATTAATTTGATTTGTTATTTCTTGTTATTTTTTTAATATACATAATATAAAAATATAATCATTGTCTTGCAAACTAGATGCTGTTTACTCCTCAAATATGCATCCCCATATCTGAGTATACGATAAAGTCTAGGGGAGACCACTCCCAATTTTTTAATGTCGTACTGATGATGTCAATAATTGCACACCTCCAGGGGCCTCATGCATAACGCCATGCCTTGAATTCACACTATAACATGACGTAAGCACAAAAACCAAAATGTGCTTATGCACATAAAAATCCAGATGCATAAATCTGTGCGTTCACCCACTTCCGTGTTCTTCCACTCCATAAATCCCGATCAGCGTGAAAAGTAAAGCACATGCACGCGCCTTCTGTCCCACCCCGTCTCCTCCCAGGATTATGCCTCTTTGAATATGCAAATCAATATAAAGCTCAACATTCTGTAAAAAGGCAATGGCAAAAGCAAGAGGGAAAATATGAGAATTTCAGCGAATATCAAGTGGAGGCAAAGAAAAACTATTTGTTGGTTTAAACAGTGGTATAATCAGCAAAAGGAAGTTGATCGAGTGACATAGCGTGTTGGAGAAACTTGAAAGCTCAAGTTCACAAAGTCGCACAGTGCCCGACATAAAAAAGAAGTTGTCACATATCAAAGTCGCTGTGAAAAGGCAAGACATAACCCACCATCTGAGTGTCATATGAAAGCTTATTAGGGTACAGAGAAAAAAAAGGCACACAGTAGGAAAAAAGAACGAAATGTTAACTTCAATCTCGAAATTTCCACTTTAATCACATAGTTTATTTTGTCATTAAAGTAGAACATCATAAACTTAATCTTAAAATCGCTTAATTTACTAGTTTCTCAGATCCCATCGTAACTAAAGTAGCACGTTAAATGCTTTGTTTTGTATTTAATCTTTTGCTCAATGTGTGTGAATCACTACGTGCTTCCGCTTTCTCTTTCTCCTACTGGACACAGAATCCATTACGTTTGTGATATTACAGCTCTCTGAATAATTAAAATACTGAGATGTATACGTGATATTTTAATGATGATAGGAGTTAAAGCATGTCATTAAACAGGGGAACACGGTGCGTGATTGTGTGCGACCTTCGATGAAATTATTGTAGCAGTACTGTCTCTTTCAGAAGTACTAATCTTCAGTTCCTGTCCTTACTTTTCTTTCTCCAAATACCCAATCACCGCAGAATCAGCTTTGTAATAGACGTTAAGCCATCTGTAAGCTTACAACGACGATTCTTCAAAACTTCAGATAGATAGATAGATAGATAGATAGATAGATAGATAGATAGATAGATACTTTATTAATCCCAAGGGGAAATTCACGACAGTGACAAAAGTCTGTCACTGAAGCTACTCCTCTGCCTGGAGATGACACTGTTAAGTGGATGCAGTGGATTCTTCATGATTGACAGGAGTTTAAAGGAACATTGAAATATCTTTGTAGTAAATGTTTAATTATTCTATCCATCTATCCTTCCAGTGTTGCGTCAGCCCCAGAAAGAATATAGCACAAGGCAGGGACAATACGTGAACTAGCTAGCGCTGCAGTACCGTGTCCTCACATGTTTAATTATTAACAATACAGATTATTTAAATGAAGTTAAAGTTTTATCTATATAATATAATCAACATATTTTGCTGCATTTCATCTTAAAAATGATATTGTCATCATATGTAAATACATACTTTATAAAGTGGCGCAGGTTGTGCAATATTATGACTGTAGTGCAAGTTTACAGTGAGGTGATTGTACTTATAAGTACAAACAGTTCTACAAGGAGTACTTGATGGACTGATTAATTGTTTAAAGTTCTAGGGATGAAACTGTTTCTGAACCACGAGGTCCGTACAGGAAAGTCTCGGAAGCGTTTTGCCGTGGCTGCGGCAGCATGTGCTTGATGCTGTATACCGATAATTCTCTTTCCGATCAGCTGCTGCTGTGATTCCCCCCTCAGATACAGTGATATAAATACTCCGAGTGGTGCAGTGAGAGTAATATGGAAAAAAGATGATCCGCTGTGGCAACACCTAACGGGAGCAGCTGAAAGAAGAAAAAAAGGTGTAGTGAGAATAACAACGCTAAAGCAGTTATGTTATTTGGAATACTATGGCTATTTCCTGGACCATTATATTGTTACAAGTTAATTACAATCAGATGCATTACACTAATAAACAATATGCGGTTAGTTTCAGTGTATTTATAAAGCCGTGTCAGGAAAAATAAAGAGTAACCACACAGGAACAGTAGCACTGCTTTGACGCTGAGTGCCGCCAGTCTGCAAAACCAAGCGGAGAACTTGCGTACGACAGGGTATGAGGTACCGTGGAAAAGTGCGTGGCTTTATGCCAAGTGTAGGTTTTATACATCGCGATCTGAACATGGAAACGTTCTTACGCAACATTTCTGTGCGTACGCAGCGTTTATGCATGAGGCCCCAGATGATGTTGCATAGACATTTTGTATCAACTGCTGCTCAAAATGGCAATGCACACAACAAAGCCAAGACGGTGTGAGAAGACATATTGTAATATCTGCAAAGAAAACCCTAGCTAATAAATAATGTCAAATCTACATTCTCTGACCCAAAAACTATATTTGCATTCAGGAAAATGTATAAAAAATTAACACAAATCATAACAGTGCCTCGTTCAGCAAGCATGTGTGCAAGATGATTGCTTCCTGAAGACCAATCACACTGTTCCTTGTGTGTCAGGAATTTGTCTTTAATTTGTTTTTGTACATTATTCATTTTTATTTTCATTTTGCAATATTTTTCTTTTTACTTTGATGATGTGACCTCATCGCCATTTTATATATATATTTCATTTTCCTATAGGCACTGTTCTCGTTGCTATGATACTAAGTGGTTGTTGCACACGTCACGTGACCCGTGAAGTCATAGTATATATAAAAAATGGCAACATGCATCTCACAAGTTTTACTTGTAAAGGAAAGATCTTGTGAAAGACAAGAATTCAAGCAAATTGTAGAGACCAGATGAAAACAATTTTGTTTTTAGCTTTGAATCAAAGTTACTTTGATAAATAATTTAATGCCTTGCTGAAAAATCAATCAGATCTAATGCTATGACTATTTCCTGGTTTTGCCCCTAACATAATAGTAACATCTACAAAACTGAGCTGCCTGTGATAGAACTGAAAATAATTAAAATGTAGAGCCACCCATTTGCAGTTCATTTGGAAGTGCTAATTTTTTGCATACATATGCATATTTTTGTTTTGGGTATCAGCTCACTAAATCTGACAGCACATAAGTCAGAATTCAAATGACGTAGCTACACTGTATTTGGAAAACACTGTTTTGTCATGGTTGGGTCCTAAAGTGACCCTGTTGTAGACCATTTTAGACTTTTTATTAGATAAGCATAAGTAGAGTACAAATGTAAGTATTGGCAAAATAATATTAATACAATAAATGTTAGCAAAATAATATTAATGCAATTTGAATAACAGGCTACCAGGTGGCTCTCTGTCTTGATATGTTGATTGGTCTTTGGTCTGATGTGGTCTGGCATAACCCATGGATGAAGGTTTAGAAACAGAGATCTGCCAACTGCATGAATAGAGCAGCTGAGAGACGGAGAAAGAGATGGGCTATGCCCAGAGTGGATGATGGCAGAGAACCACCTGGTAGCCTGGTATAATTGATATTATTGCATTCTGCAGGAACAGTGTCTCCTGTGTGAAAGTAGATAACTTGGAAAATATATTCATTTGCTTTGCGTTATTCACCATTCCATTTACCATATTCATTTAGTCACAATTATAGTTACAGGGGAGCTGCAGGCAATTCTATCATGAAAGCTAGAAGGCAGAATTTTATTTTGACTAAGTTACACATTTGTCACAATTTAATCTCTAAAAGTGGAGTTTTCACTTGTACTTAGAAACTAAAAAATGTACAATTACTATTTTAAACAAACATTTCACAGCTAAGAGATTTTCTGACTATTCTTGTTTTTGTGCATACACTGTTAGACAGCAACTGTGCTCTTTGTCCAGAAAAGGCTAATCAAATACAGCATGCAGAGAATTTAACAAAAGTAAAGAAATCTCACTCTCCTGGGCACAGGCAAGTGTTTGTTTGATGTGTATAGCTCGGTAGGTTATGGGAGTCTCCAATGATTGTAGCTGCCTTTGTAAATGTCTCCTGAGCCCACTCTGTCTTTTGTGCAATACTCCTTGGTGTTAAAATGGCCTACCTTGTGGAAACTCATTCACCGCAACCTGATTGATTGGACTGACACTTATGCCTCTTTTGCCAGCCAAAACTGACATAGGTCATTTTCTATCATTTCTCTCGGTAGCAAGAATTATTTGCTCTTTGACCTTTTTGTTTCCACCGTGAACTGAAAGTTTTTATTTTCTGCATTAATTTAGCTGGCTCCTTTTACAACTTTATGTAAAATCCAAGTATTTTTTTTTTCACTTCTTGTCATATCAGGCTTCAGTCTTTTGTTCTCTGTGTGTACATCCCAGTATGCTGGCTTTGATTTAGCTGAGTGAAATGTTGTTGTATGACCCTTTAACTGTAATCACACACATCTTCTCTTACTGCCTGCTGTTCAATATCCTATTGTGTCTGTTTTTTAAGTCTAATATGATATACTCCCCAGAAAACATTCAATAAAAGAACCCCGATTGGTGGGACGTCCCAAATCAACATACAAGTATTTTCCATATACAGTAGCTCAATCATATTCAGAGCTTGCTCTGTCTCTACAAAGAAGAGATTATTATAAGGGCCTGACTCATTCTCTTTTTGAGAGGGCATTGGGAGTATATTGTCAAGGACACATCCAAGAAGGACAACCACAAGCTGGAGAGGCCTAACATTACTTAAGATCAACAAAGAACTTGCAGCATTTTTTTTCTGGTCACACTCCACAAAAATGGGTGAACGGATTTGAAAAACACTTTCACTAGAATAAAATTTGACAAGACAAAATCCCAGTCTGGTAAGACCAAAATAAAATTAAATGGCTGTCATCAGAAGTAGAAAGTAATGGAAGTACAATAACTGTGTCACTGTAATTATTTTAACTTTTTCCCATATCTGTACTTTACATAAGTAAATTTAGTTCTGAATATTTGTGACTTTTACTCTACAACAGCTTACAGCTAATATCTTGACTTTCTACTCTACTACATTTCTACATGGCATTATGTTACACATTATTTTTTTTAAATCAGATGATGACAAAGATAGCATTGGGCAATTCACAAATGATTCATTCTTTGTGAATTAATCTTTTCAGTGAATCATGGGAATCAAATTGCTAGCACGAATGAATCAATTCAGTAGAGCTCAACAGTAGTGCTAAGGTACATGCGTGATGCTGTCAGCCCCTCTATTCGGATGTTTAAAGTGGATGTGAAAGTACAGCCCATCTAATTCTTGATTTTTTCTAGTCAGACACTAGTTCAAAATCAACGAACGAGAACTCTGTCATTAATCATTCTGTCATTCATCATACAAGTCCAATTCAATAACAAAACATTTATATTAGAATATATAAATTGTTTGTTTGGCCAGTTCATTATTGGAATTGTTTAATAGAATATATATCAACATAATTTTAAACTAATAAGTTTCACAGTAGCATAGTTTGCATAATTAAAATGATGGAAACTGTACTATTTTTGTATTTAACCAAATATACATTTAGTTAATACACTTAATGCCACTTTACATGTTGCATTAGCGAATCTGATATTTGACAAGTACTTCTACTTTAATACTTTAAGTATATTTAAAAGCAAGTACTAACTTTTACTCAAGTAGAAAGGTCAATGGTGTACTCAACTTTTACTATAGTACATTTTTCCTTTTTTATTTGTACTTATCTTCTACCACTGTTTTTACTACAGTGATTGCAGTAAGTAATCAATCAATTAACTCTTTCAGGGCTGATGTCAACTTCTGTCAAAAGGAGGAGTTGACAAACTATAAACGGTGACACAACCAACCGTTCTCTTTTAGTTGGACTCTTGTTGCTATAAGGAAAGTTAGCTTCATTGGTTTGACCGAGATTTCCTGTGCTCGCATGAGTAGCACGGCGCAAACAACGGCAAAAATGGGACTGACATCTAGCGAGAGATCAAAGCGAAAGCGTAAAGCAAAATACTCTGTGGAAAAAGTTTTGCCTATTATCTCTGAACTGGACTATAACATGCTGGACTCAGATTTTGATACAAGTGATCGAAAACGAATGAAAGGTTCCAGCTTCAGCTGACTTGTTCCCAGCTATTTATGGTGCTGAACAGGTTCATTTAGCTAACATGCCTACGGCACTGTTCACCAAGAGGACTGCCACTTAACAATGATAAGAGGTAGAAACCAGATTGCAATGCACTGTGACCGTGTGCCAGCCACGCAAAGACAGCCTGGCAGCAAGCCTGCCGCACATTCTTGGCAAACTGGCAGCCGCACCATGCAGCAACAGACGTTTTATGTTGCTATCTGTTTGAAACCATTGCTTTTCAGAAACTATGTTTTTTGGAAAAATATTCAGCCCTCAAAAAGTTAATTGTCACAATGTGCTCAACTTTGTTTGCTGAGTCAAATTGGTAGCACAAAAAAATCACAAAGAAGTGAGCTGACAACTCCAGATGTCTCAAAGCTAGTTCTGTTCTCTTATCAGAAGCTGACCAGAATTATATGTCAAGGCACATCCAATAGGGACAACAGATGCACAAGTGTACCAGCCCAACCTAATAAGGTCAGAAAGGTGAAGGAGAGAACTGCCTATTCCAGTCATGTTATCGTACAATAAGATAACAGGAAATTGAAAACACAGAAGGGATTTTAGCAGTGACCCTGATAAAGGTCAGAACTCCGTCAGAGAGAAGCCTTCGGGCATTGTGTTGATCTACCATTCCAAAATGCTTTCAGGGACATTTGGCATGTCTTACAGATATATAGATATAATGTATGTGGATGTTGTCAATAGTTCCTCAAGTTTAACTTGGGGAAAGTTATTTTTTTAACAAATGTACTTGTTATGGCTGGATTTTGTACAGACGTTTTCTTTTCTGGAGTGCTGACTGCTGGTCACATAATATTTAGTTTGCATACTAGCTCAAAGCTCCGAAAAATATAATTATTAGAATGTTTAAAATACTAGTATTCAGACCACTTCACTTTTTGCACACATTTTTATATTGTAAATTTTACTTAAATGCATAAATCTACCATTTGTGCCCATCAGTCTGCACTCAATAACCCATAATGACAAAGTGAAAACATGTTTACAGAAAGATTAGCAAACTATTTAAAATCAAAAAGTGAAATCTCTCATTCGTATAAGTATGTAGACATTTTGTTGTGGCACCCCAAATTGTGGTCAAGTGCATTCTGTTTCCTTTCATTTTCCTTGAGATGTGCCTAGAATGTGATTTGAGTCTACCTGAGTCTAGCAAATTGAATTAATTGGACATTGTTTAGAAAGGTACAAACATTCCACAACTCACACTGCATTTCAGAACAAAAACCAAGTCATGGAGTCCAAGGAACTCTATAGACATCCATGACCAAACTGGGGTGAGGCGGGTGGATCAAAGAAAAGATATAACACCATTTCTAAAGCTTGGTGTGTTCCCAAGAACACAGTGACATCAATAATTGTGAAATGGAAGAAGTTTGGAACCACCAGGACTCTTCCCAGAGTTGGCTGTCTAGCCAAATTGAGTGACCGGGCCAGAAAGACCTTGATCAAAGAGGTGACCAAGAACTCGACGATCACCGTAGAACCTTCAGAAGTCCTCTGTGAAACAGAAAAATCTGTTGGAAAGAACAACCATCTGAGCAGCCTTCCAACAATAACATATTTATACAGTAGCTAGATGAAAGCCACTTTTATCAAAAAGGCATGTGACAGTTTAAAGGATTCTGAGAGCATGAGGGAAAAGATTCCCTTGTCTGGTAACACAAAAAGAGAACTCTTTGTGCAGAACCCCAAACACTTTTATCTGTTGAAGACCTGACACTGCTCATCATTTGTCCAATACCATCCCTAAGGTGGTGGCAGCATCATGCTATATAGGGATACTTCGCGGAGCAGGGACAAGGTGACTGGTTAGAATCCTAGAGAGAAGGATTAATAATCTGAAGCATACAGCCAAGACCACGCTGAAGTGGTTTTGGGACAAGTCTCCAACTTTCCTTGAAGCTTCCCATCCAATCTTATGTGGCATGAAAGAATCTGCCAGGAGGAATGGGATAAACTGCCCAAATCAAGGTGAGCAAAGCCTGTAGAGACTTACCCAGGAAGACAAGAAATTGTAAATGCTGACAAAGTGACTTCTACAAAGAACTGAATTATGGGTCTGAATACTTAATTGAATGAGATATCTCAGTTTTTGTTTTTAGTAATTTTGCAAATCTTTCTGAAAACATGATTTTACTTTCTCTTAAATAGTTGTTGCGCAAGTGTATATGTTTACAATTACATTTACAAAACAATAGAATGTGCATAAAAGGGTCTCTCTGATTATGCGGTATGTATGCTCATATATATATATATATATATATATATATATATATATATATATATATATATATATATATATATATATATATATATATATATATATATATATATATATATATATATATATATATACAAACACACAATATCTTGAAAATGAGATTGAATTATTCAGTTCATCAGGTTAGTAACAGTAAAAGTAAAAATAGAGCAGACTACACAAGCAGGCTGACAGCACAGTTAGCATCAATATGGTTAGTACAGAAGTGGTGCTTAGATGAAAAAAAAACAGGTACAGATCTAAAATGAAAAATTGAAAAGGCTGGTTCTCATGTGTGATTGTGTACAGAACCTTAAGCAAACAGAGATTAAAAGGTGACATGATTAAAGTGTTTAAAATTATGAAAGGTATTAGTACAGTGGATCAAGGTTGTTACTTTATAATGAATTCAATAAGAACATGGCACAGTTAGAAACTTTAAGGGTAAATGTTTCACAAAGTCAGGAAGCTTTTCTTCACACAGAGACCTACAGACAAATGGAATAAGTTTCCCAGTAGTGTTTTTACTCAAATTGATGTTGTTTTGTAGGAATTAGGTAGATTGAATTTCAAGCTTTAATGGGCTGAATGGCATGTTCTCGTCAATAGTTTTTCTAATGTTCTGTTGTTCTAGTGCCACGGGACAGTTTCAGAGCCACAAAGGTAAATGTGCTGTTATCCAAGAAAACTTTGACACCATGAAAATAATGGTGTCAAAACATCTGAGGTATCTAGAAGGCTGATGATGCAAGAGTTATGAATTCATACTTTGTAAGTCAGTAGCAGCATTTTGAAGACAATTCAATATTGGAAGGGAAACTGAAGTATTCAAGTCAGTCTTTTTGAAGGGTGATGTGTTAACATTTTGTCCAAAACTGAGAAATGTAATGGAGGCCACTATTGAACAGTTAATTTTATTTATTACTATTTAAATAAAATAAAGAAGTTATCAAGGAATATTCAGATAGTAAAAAAAGAAAACCCTACAAAAAGAAATAACAATGGGAATTTAGCTAATTTATGAATAATCTCAAAATAGACTTAAAAAGGAAATAATGAAGGAGACAAATTAAAACCTGAGTAATGAAGAAAGTAGTAGATATTTAGCTTGCCCAGAGTGATGATACAAAAAAGCAAAAGAATACATTTTTTAGCAGTAATTCCAAACCTGAAGTACTTAAAGAAAATTTTCCAAAGACACACAAAAGTCTGTTAGAGACCAGATCAAAGTCAAAACACTACTAAACGATTTAAAGGGGGACACAAAATACATGGCTAATGCATGCTAATGCCAACAGCTGTCTTTTATCAGCTGCACCTCTAACAGTAGCCCTGATGAAACAATAAAAAGTGTGAAAAATCCATGGGGAAAATGAAAATTACAAAGAAAAATCAAAACTGGATGAGGTACTACAGCAATCCTAACAGATATAACCTAAGAGAGCATTACAGTGCAAGTGGATGGAAAGAAGGGTTGACAACATTCAAAGCCCAAAGTGTTGTTGGGCTTATCCTGAAGGCTGACGGAAAGATCGGATGAGATACATTTTCAGGAGTCAAGCTGCAGTGACAACATTACTTGGCAGTCCTACAAACATTAAGTGAATAGTTCAGTTTTTTAGTGTTAAGCTGTAAGACATTAGCAGACAAACATGCTGGAATGGAAGTTTGGACAGATAGCACACTTTTCAGAGGTTAGCTGGCATCCAGGAGGGAGGTTCATACAGAGTGAGGTGTCATCAGGATATAAGCAACAGGTGGCCATGCTGGCAAACAACCAACTGTCTACATACATTGAACTCAACTAAGTGTTAATGAACACTGTCTGTAATCTTTTGTTTACACGTTTCCTGAGTTCTTTTATCATACGTTGTTTTTTTCTTGGTCACAGAATCAATTTCTTAGTTACGAATAATTTGCACCTTTTCCAGTGTCATTTTTGCTGTTCCATGGGTGCCGCCATTTTGAGTTGTGGTTGCTACAGCATTGCTAGATTGGTCTCCCGAAAGGTGCACGACACTGATTTTATTATTGTGATGAGTTATAAAGTTGGTTTCATGCACTATCTGGTCACCAGCCTCTGTGAATAAAAACACAAATTCTTCCTGTGAGTGTGGGATTCGTTTTTAGGGTTTCCTTCATGATATTAGACTTCAGCTTTGAGCAAAAGACTTTGATTTATGGGATTTGTTTCAAGATTGGTAATAGATATGGTGGTCTTTCTGGTAACACTGAAAACAAAAACATCAAACTTTGAGGGACACTAAAGATCACAGTTTGACATGTGTCCAGTGACACATTCCAGTGGGTTTGGAATAGTTCTTCAGGTAATAGACTAAGTTAACAATGTCAAAGGCACAATTGACGTCAAATGGAAAAAGACATTGGTGAGGTAAAAAGAAAACAAATTATTGTAAGTTACCCATTAAATAAACAAAGTAGAAACCATGCATTGTTTATTTTAGGCAGGAATGGAAAATTCAATAAAGTCTACTCAAAATTGAAGACCTACATGTTGTTTTATTTGGAATTGGGATAACTACTGTGAGTTTTAGTAGAGCAGGAGTACACAGACAAAATAACTGTAAATGTTATAAATGGAGTAACAATAGTACACAAATTTAAAGGTGGATGGATAGAAGAGCCAGAGGATAAATAATTTATCTGAAATGAAAAAGTATACCAAAGATATTATCTTGAAAGCAAGAAGACTGAGCAACACAATAGGATAGATTCTGAGAAACAGTTGTGATTCATATGTGCAGAAGGAATTAAAAGAGTTGAAATTCAAAGCTGTTTATGTGCTCAATAAGGAGACTGCCACTTGTTTTTTGACTGGACAGTAATGTTAAAAAATGGTTGGATAAATATGATGGATGCAGATTTCAAGAGACTGCAATCAATATCAACCAATGACAGGCACTAGGGCCATCATTTTCTACAACAGAAGAGTAAATACTGTATAGAGAAAACTTTAAACTGTATAGAGATTAACTTTGTTAATGCATGGCATTCTTGGGTGCATTTGAAGATGTGCATAACTTGTAGAATGCTGCTGTAAGAACACTAAGAAGTAGGGAAACTATATTTGAGATAAACAAACTTAAAAAATCTTTAATGTGAATATGAATTTCTTTGAAAAATAAAATATGCACACTTACTGTTAAACCTTATTACTTGCCATAAATTTTGGAAGTAGGGATATATATCTGCCATAGAATTCAGATCTGTACACCTTTACAGTACTCTGCACTTCATAAGATGAAGGAAAACGATTGAGAAAAGAATACAGAATGAGAAAAAATCAGAGAGAGTAAGGAACCTGTCAGGTGGTGTATGATTAAAAGTATTAAACAGATTAAGAACAAAAAAGGATTGAGGGATAAAAAAGTTAAGATTGAAAAATGATCACATGCCATTCTCTTTTCTTATGGCACACAGATTTCAGCAAGGATGCCTACTGCTACAGTAGCTAAGAAAGTTTGGAGTACAATAGTAATCTGCATCCACCTACAAATAAATAAATTATTAATTAAAGTCCAAGATGCCTGGGATGCATTTTCAATGTTGTAAAGTATATGAAATATTGAAACTTTTCAGCTGGAGTAATACACAGGTTAGTTCTGAGACTAGCATTTCAAGTGAAGTCCTACAGTTTATCTATCAAAGTAAAAATATAGTATAGCCATGATTTTTGAGCAGTATGCCAAAATATATTTTAATATAAAACTACAGCACAACTAAGAGAAAATGTCTATTTGTTTTTATTTTAACCCTTTGCAATTATTATTAATCTTAATTATTAAATGATAATATAAAAGTATAATTGTAATAGTAACAGTAATAACTGAACAAAAAACCTACAATAGGGAAAAAGATATAAGAAAATTGACCTCCTACACCGAATCCGAATGTTGCAACAGTCTATATTCGGAATAGTCTGTGCAAGATCCATTCCAGTGAAACACTTTTCATACATATGCAATACATTTTCATTTCTGCTAAATAATGTTGCTGAAGCTGTCGCTCTTACAATACTTTTAAACCTTAATTACACATGACTGAGTTTGTCATTAGCAGCACCTTCTTGATGACACTCCACTCTTTGTTCCAGCTGTTGGGTTTCTATCATTATTCATCACTTTTCTTTCCGTGAGGTTTTGTGCACTGCACTCTTTTTTAAGTCACATTTATGTAAGTAGCCTCAGCTTTTTGTGAATTTTTAATACCACTTGCCTCAATTCTCATGATCAAAATGTGGACCGCTGAAGGTCACAGTAGTCCTGCGCTGAGATGTCATCTGTTTTTAAATGTCTCTACCACCTACAGTAGATGCACCCTTTTTGTTCAATAATTATTCATACATTCGTGTTGATTTGCAGCCCACTTCCACCCCCACTGTCAGCCTCATTCTGTGCTGCGGCAGATCTGTAATGGTCAATCCTATTTCACAGCAACACGCAAAGCTTTAATTGACTCATCACTTTGGCAGGTAATAAACCTCTTGGCCAAGCTGATTTGAGGCCAGGATTACAACCCACAATCAATTCTATATATAGTACCATTAGATTTGTATATGTTTACAACAGTTCACTTTTTATTTTTTTTATTTTTTTTGCTTTATAAAAAATGCATTATTCCACAAGACTAACAGACTTTAGGCATACAAAATTTAATTGGATGGAGTTAGTGTTATGATAAACTTTCAGAAAAGTTTTCATTTTGCAGTATCTTGTATTTGTAAGCAAACTTCAAAAAAGTTTAGGTTCTTGATTATTATGATGCAAATTGAACCAGCAGAATCTATAAATAATATATATATATATAATAATATATATATAATGAACATATAATTTTTAGAGTACAGTTTTTTGTTGTTTTATCAAAAATGTGGTTAATACTACAAGGATGAAATGTAACACTTAGTCATTGCATGTTTGGAGGTTCCATGTTCCTCATTGCTTATGTACATTTCTGCCTAGGTATCCACATTTTCCTTGTACTTCCCATAAATGTGTGTGTAAAAAGTTAAATTAAAAAAATGTACATTGGCCAAGTGTGTGCATATGTGCATGTGGGCCTGTGAAAGGCAGAAGCTATCTGGAGTTGATACCTGTCTTGCATCTGCTGGCACTGCAATAGACTCCAGCACATGTGAAACTGAACTGGATTAAGCAGGTTTAATAAAGGAATTTTGTTTTCTATAAGGTTTATCAAAATTGTGACTTTAGATGGTGAAGATACGGCTATATTCTATTTTATTACTCAGAAATAAGACTGGAAAAAACAACAAATACCGAATCACAAAAGTGGGAATTCAATGAAGCAATTGACAATCTGGCAAAAGCCTCCCTCCATCCACCCATCAATCTATTTGGTCTTGTATCTTTTCTGTTAGCTGGGAAAGCTTTGAATTGTATTAGAATAAGACATTATAAACACTCATGTTTTGTTAGTAAATGGTCACTATATGAATAGAAACAGAACTTCTTTAAGTAGAAAAATACATTAAAGAGACAGTGCCTAGATTGTGAGTACCATAGCGCCTGCTTTACAGATCCTGGGATCTCTGCTTGACCCCGGTCTAGAATTCGTATGTTCTGCTGTTCTCCACTTGGCTCTTTTCTTTTTGGTGTGCAGTTTTCTCCCCACACCTTAAAGAGGCACCCGTAAGATTCTGACTTTGTGTTTGTCATTCCAATGCATTGACTGGCATACAGGGTTTGGTCCTGCATTGATGGATTAAAAGCCAGAAGTCTGCATGACCATCATCATCAAGTCCTTCCATGAGAACCCTAAATACAAAGAGGACCGTTTCATTTATGTTAGGTAGAATGCCCAGAGGAGACTGGGCGGTCCCGTGGCCTGGAACCCCTGCAGATTTTATTTTTCTCTCCAGCCATCTGGAGTTTTTTTTTGTTTTTTCTGTCCTCCCTGGCCATCGTACCATACTCTTATTCTATGTTAATTAGTGTTGTCTTATTCTATTCCATACTTTGTCTTTTATTTCTATTTTTCTTCATCATTTAAAGCACTTTGAGCTACATTATTTGTATGAAAATGTGCTATATAAATAAATTTGATTGTTGTTGTCCTGCTCTGAACACAATGCTGACAGGAAGGCATCTATTCCCTTTTTCACTGGAATGGAAAAAAAATTCAGAAAATGGATGAAGAGAACATGAAAGTGCTGCTTTAAACACTATCCAGTGTACTCAAATTGGTAAAATTCAGAATGAAAAAGTGCAGAAAAACCTTTAATGTATTTTTGCAACATTGTAAATGTCACTATTTGATGGGTTTTGTACTCTACATTTCAGTGACAAACAGAGCCCCCTTAGATCTCTCTGTGTGACTTTTAGTGCATCCACCTATCTCTGTGGAGATGAGATGTTTCACTTGACCCATGCCAGTTGTAGAATTCTGGAGATGTCAATACTATCACACCATCACACATATTGTGTCTTCCCTTCTGTGACAGTCAACATTACGAACATCTGCACAAGCGTCTTAAGGGCTTCACAGGCAGAAGCTGAGATTTACATGATTTACATGCACCCGAAACTGACACCAGAAAAACATTGAACCTTACCAAATCCTTGTCATCTGTGTCACCCAGGATGCACATGAGAAGACAAAAGCTTTACAAGTTTTTTTGTAATGTTCATAGAAAGCACTACATTTATCTTAACTCTACCAAAAAGAATGTCAGTTAATCATCATTTTCATTTTAGTTTTATAACCTTTAGGGTCAGGTTTTATCACAGCAGAACTGTGTAAAAAGTTGGAACCAGCAGTAGACAGAGTACCAGTCCATCATCAGGCACACTTACACTCCTTCACTCCAGGCACAGCTCTTTGGACATAAGGATGGCTTTGTCTTATACAGCCCTTTTTACAATCTGTTCAATCAAGTATGAATACAGTATAATGTTGTTTTTTTTTCAATCATGAACAGGGTCTTGATTCCCAAGAAGTGTATTTAAAAGTAGATTATTTCATTAGTTGTAACAGAATTGTCTTTTTTTCTAGATTTACTGTATATTTTTATAATACAAAATATAAAAAATGAAGGACACCACAATAGGTTTTGATACAGATTATTTAGTATGTTGTTTGAACCAAATGTTGTAAATAGTTACTGTAAAACAAGATTATGGATTTAAAAAAGAGCAGTTTCTTTTGTTTGGTTTTGTTCATTATTGATTGACCTCAAAATGACTTTATTATACATCTGGAGTGATTTAATCAAACCAATCTGTCTAAAAACACGTATCAGCATTAAATCGGTTTTATTGCTTAACTGCCAAACCTCAGTCATGGGGTGTCATGCAAAGTGCAATAAGCGTATCTACTTATGCAGACATTACACTAAATCCAGACAAACTATTAGAAGAGAAAAGCAACCAGCTATTCAAAGAAAGCTTTAAATCAGCACCGTCTATAAAGCAGTTTGTCAAACTAAGTGTTTTATCTGATTGCTTTAGCATTATGACCAATAGTGCATTCTCACTGAGTATTCTGTGCACTATGTAAATATATATTTGTTGTATATTTCTGTTTTTTAGATAAATTAAAGGATTGAAAACATTCTAGGATATTCCACACAATGAGCGTCATTCCTGATGACTCTAAACTAGCTTGGCTTCGATGAGAGTGTGCCCTAGTAGTACGTCTAGGGTCACTTTTGGGTGAGTCCATTTCCCATTGACCATAAAATTAGATTTTTTTAAAAATTAAATAAATAATTGTATTGCATTGCATGCTGTCGGCATTTCAAAATTAGTGCATCTGCCTTTTTTGTTTATTTGTATTTATATTTTTTTACTGTTTCTACCGCCATTTGTTTTTCATTTTTGGCGACATTTTTGAAATATGGCTCGTGTTATCACGCATGTGTGACGTGACACGTGATGTCACATTATATAAGATTACCTCATAGTTGTAAAATTAAAAGGAAGACTTCACAAAAGATTTCAGCATCTTGAACAATGTAATCTAGTTTAGAATTTAGCTCTTTGTTTCATTTTCAACTTTGAGTTTAGTTTTGTACTGTGAACTTTGTGTATCAGCCCCCGATATGTCCAGAAAAACTAAATTTCCTTATAAATTGTTCATAAGGTAACTTCTTGATGATGATGGAACATTATAAATTCATACGACATGTAATAATATATTTTGTTCTTTTTTAATTAGAGCAGATCACGCTAAGATACAATTGGGTTTCTGCAATAAAATAAATGATGGATGGTTCAACAATTCAATGGTTCAATGGACGTCTATTATTACGGTCCATTTATGTTAATCAGCGTCAAACTACTGTGTTTCCTGTCTGTTTTAACAAATGTGTCTCTTTATGTGTACTTATTATGTAATTAGAAATTTGTAAAGTTTGTATTTACATTTTATCTTTATTTATATGTTGTCACAGCACTTTGCCCCATCACTGAACTGAATTGAATTAAATTGGAAGGGTGGATATTAACATGAGACGGTAAGCCTAAATGAGTGGATATGCAAAATCCTCATAGGATTCAATATAATTTCCATTCAAGGCTGGCTCACCTTACAGAAAATGCGATTGGGATGTTTTGGCAAATGTTAGCTGAAGTTATTGAGATTTGAAAGGACCAAGCCCTCTCATTTATTGTGCCATGTTGAAGCCACATTATTGACGTGCCACAACTAGAACTTGAAGAGTTGTGTAATGCTTAAAGCTCCAAATGAACCTAAAATTGAATTGATTCACTAGATGGATGGATGTCCTTTTCATAAGACGCATGTGTGACATAGTTTAGGAATGATTCTGATTGGTACTTGCGGCATTGGCTTCCAAAAAAAGCAAAAACAGGGTTGTTGGGGAGGAAAGAGACTGTAAACTAGCATCATTTATTGACAATCTAAAAGATGGCCCTGTTCAGCACCCAAGGGCTACGTCATCACAAGTCAAACAGTGAGAATTACACGTTTACATTGCAACCATGTGTAATGTTTCTTTTTTTAAATTGCTATATTCATCGTTAAACAAATATGCTGTCATCAAAAGGAAATAGATCTCAAAGAAGAAATAACAAAGAGTGATGTTTGTTATTAGTAAATTTAAAAAAAAAAATCTAAAGAAAGTTTTAAAACTTCAGCCCCACAAAGAACCTAACTCTGCTCCACAGTGCAGCAGACTAGCTTTCAACCAGTCTTGGTTTCAGAAGTGTGACAGAGCAAATCTTCATTCAGATCAGAGCAGTGCCAAGGCAAAGAGTGACTGTTCCCTTTTCACTGATGAATAAAGGCATTGTGTTCAAGCTCAAGACTGGGTGACAAGGTTATGAATAATGATCTGAGCCATTAATAGATTTGAGAGATTGGAAGCAGCAGGGTTACCCACAACCGGTACAGACCTGTTGAAACAGCTTGTCCGTAAAGTGATTTAGTAGTGACATCAGAATGTGAAAAAAGACAGGCAGGTTGAACGTGCAGGTTTAATGGTAGGAGGCTTGAAGCCAAAAGCTTCTACAGGCTTAATGTTTAACCTGGCTAACCTCTTTTCTGATTGCAGGCAAAGTTTTGAATGGCTTCTATTTAACTGTCTAAGCATGTGCATATTTTTCTATAAGTTTGCCATTTAAATATAGTTTTATTTCCGATGCATTTAAATAGCATAATTAAACTTTAAATAAACTGCTATTATTTTTTTAACTCCTTTCTGTTAAACTATTCAGACTTTCACAGAAAGTAGCTAAACCATTATACAGATTGATCAAAACACAGAAATATATTTTATAAAGACAGAATATAGTTTCTTTTGCAGAGATTGTAAACTTGCTGTGCACAGTAGACATTGCCCAACCACAGCTAAACAGGTCATCAAACTCAGCCTTATATTGAAACATGGGTAACCCTGGCCCTATGGCACAATATTGGACGTGAAAGAGCTTATCTTCCCATGGAATTTTTTTAAACATAAAATGTTTGCCCCTGTTATCATTAGTAAGATTTAGCTCTTCTTTTTCCAATAAACTTTTTTTTTTACTATAAACTTTGCCATCTGCCTTTTTCTAATTGAGATCATAGGGAAAAGTACTCCAGTTTAACACATACCTTAGCTGAGTGACAACACTGATTCAGGATTTCTCTTGATTCCATTATTTGGCTGTATGAGTACTTCTTTAATGTTTTGTAGAGCATATTAGCTAGTGCTGTTGCCTCACAACTCCAGAGGCCAGCATTTGAATCCATGTCCAGCATGACTTTATACAGTTAGGTCCATAAATATTTGGACAGAGAAAACTTTTTTCTATTTTTGGTTCTGTACATTACCACAATGAATTTTAAATGAAACAACTCAGATGCAGTTGAAGTGCAGACTTTCAGCTTTAATTCAGTAAGTTGAACAAAACTAAAGCATTTTTTTAACACAGTCCCTTCATTTCAGGGGCTCAAAAGTAATTGGACAATTGACTTAAAGGCTACTTGAGGCTGTCCTTCTAGAGCATCTTCAAGTGATCCCAAGAGTCTCTGCCATCCTGGAACCTATCCTTCCATTTAAGGGTCAGGAATGTTTGGGGCTACCAGCCCATTACTATTGGTTTCAGGAAGCAACATATATGGCAAAAAGTCTCTCTGATAACCATTAAGAGTGCCATGGAAATTACTATTGACTGTGTCCATTCTTCCATTAACTTAACATTCCCTGAATATGTTGTGGCATGCGGCATGGAGCCCAGTCAGGACGCCCAGGAGGACCGGAGGAGGGCTTGTGCCTCCTCCAGACCACAAGGGGGTGACCGCCCTAGTTGTGTTGGGGGCCACGGGTAGAGGGCATGGAACCCCAACCCTGTAGGGGCCCTGTGCCTGAAGAACCCTGGACCTCAGCACTTCTGCCACACCAGGAAGTGCTGGGGGGAAGAAGACTGGGGACACCCGGTGGCCTTCCAGGTGCACACCCGGCACTTCCGCCACACAGGGGTGTTTCCGCGGGGGATTGCTGGGAAGCAGCTGAAGCCCATCCGGGTTGGGATAAAAGGGGCCGCCTCCCTCCGTTCATTAGCAAGAGTCGGGTGGAAGAGGACAGAGCTCGAGGAGAGGAGTGGAGGCGGCCAGAAAGGAAATTTGTGACTGTGAGGCCTGGACTTTGGGGGATCGGTGCTGGAGGCACTGAGTTTGTGCACTCAACTTTACTGTAAATAATTGTAAATAAAGGAGTGTGTTGGGTGAAACAATGATGTCCGCCTGTCTGTGTCCGGGTCCTGTCCCACAATATACAGTAACTCTGTGGTATTTTCATTTCTACAGTAAATAGCCTTCTGCTGCAATATACAGCATATTGATCATTTGGAATACAAAATGACAAACAAACATCCAAACAAGTCAGAATGGTTGATTTCACTGTAACGCTCAGTTAAAACAGTGAGTAGTTAATGATATTAATCTTTGTCTCAATAGGTTAGGACTCCACTAGTGTGAAAAAAGAAATGCCAGAGTAAGGAGTAAATGCAGGAAAAACTAACAAGAGGACTCAGGTATCAACCCAGCAGGAAACTGCAGCAGGTACTCAAATCTTGTAAAGGCTGAATCACTAACAATGATATATTGCATGTTCTGTATCTCCAATTCCCTCTACCATTCTATTATTACATATTTTTCTAAATACATTCTTTTTCTTGTTTATACTTTTGGACTTCTTTGCTTTCTTTTACCAGGGGTCACCATGACCCAGAGTTTAAAAAACTAGGAGAAAACAGTGGAAGCATGGCCATCCTCCAACACCAAAGAAGTACAAAAGTCTTAAGTGAGTGCTGGCAAAGTCATGTGCGCAATATTTTATAACGTTGAGGGTGAAGCTGTATTTATATTTTTCAAAAGGCCTGCACAATTTGTCTGTATACTGATTTACAGTGGCATTTATTATAGTCAGGGAAAGTCAACGAGGAAATCTGTTGACTGGTTCATTACAAAGCCCCTACTCAGAGTTCATTGGTTGAGAAGGGTGCTGTGTGAAACTGTGGATACCTAACACTGGTTCCCTGGTTTATAGGGCTACCTTCCTGGCACATAATATACCAATGATAAAGACATCGAAATTAGCTACAGAGGCTACATGATTAAAACAAAAGAGAACTTCAAAAAAATTAGTGTAAAAAACTATGGCAGTGGGTAGATTTGTAGCTTTGACTTTTTTATTATTTGAATGTAAAGCTGTCAAAGGACATCTCCTTATTTCAGTGTAAAAATGCATACAGAAATACATATTGTGATAACAGCAGACATGGAGTGAGAAATGAGGCACAATACCTGCATTGTGAGGAAGAGTCAGTTATGCCAACTATGCCAATGTGGCGTGACTCCCCGAGGTTGATCCGGCTCACAGGATCCTCCGAGCGACTGGACTAGGCCAACGAGATGCCCACGTAACTCTTGGCCACAGCAGATAAATGGTAATTTCCAGGGAGTGGGACTGGACTGCTTGTCTACCTGGGAGGTTGTCAACCAGGATCCTGAGCTATTTCATCGTGTGGTGGTTGCGTTATACCAATGCATGCTCCCCAACCTGACGTGACCTGAACCTGTGATAAGCTGCCATTCTAGGCTTCTTAATTTATCAAAATTGCTTCTCACGTTACAAGTTACTGAAAGAGATCTTAGACCAACCAATAGTATGTTTAAACAAAAACATTTTAGTAAGTAATTACTAGCCATTTATGTACTTTGTGAATACTGCTTTTCCAGAACAGGATTTCAGGAACCTCATGCCATCACCTCTGAAATTTCACACATATCTAGAATCTCCTTCACAGTTTAGAGTTGGCAGTTTATGTAGTTTCCACATATTTAGGATATGATGCACCTAAACAAAAATTAAAAATATGAGGAAATGTTACTGTAGTTAGTTGTTAATTATATTCACCCATTTTTATAGAATGGTTAATTCAAGGGCGGCACGGTGTAGTGGTAGCGCTGCTGCCTCGCAGTAAGGAGACCTGGGCTTGCTTCCTGGGTCCTCCCTGCGTGGGGTTTGAATGTTCTCCGCGTGTCTGCGTGGGTTTCCCCCCACAGTTCAAAGACATGCAAGTTAGGTGCATTGCCGATCCTAAATTGTCCCTAGTGTGTGCTTGGTGTGTGGTGTGTGTGTGGATGTGAGTGTGTGCCCTGTGGTGGGCTGGTGCCCTGCCCAAGGTTTGTTTCCTGCCTTGCACCCTGTGTTGGCTGGGATTGGCTCCAGCAGACCCACGTGACCCTGTAGTTAGGATATAGCAGGTTGGATAATGGATGGATTGATGGGATGATTTCACTAGATTCCAAAGAGTATTCAGTGACTTGAATATTTTCTTACATGAGTTGTGTTTTATTATCACCGGAGCTGCTTGGAGTGTCCCTTTGTCTTCATTGTGTAGATCAGGCCACCATACTGACTGATCACAACTGGGACCTTCCAAATAAGGTGTATTTATATGCAGTCAGTTGAAACCTTTTGGCTACAGACATGTGGTCTCCATTTAACTAATTCTGGAACTTCTAAAACTAATCAACTGATTGCACCAGTGATGATTTTGGTGTGTTGTATTAAAACAGGTGAATACTTATGTGATAATTATTTTAACTTTTATAATTTTAATGAATTTAGACCACTGTGTAAAGATCTGTTTCCAATGTGATATTAAAAAGACTTTTTCAGTTCATCAGTGTCAAAAAAGTTAAACTAAATCCACTGTGGTTGGAAGTTTTATAATAATAGAATATGAAAACTTCCAAGAGATGAATAGTTTTACAGGCAATATAAATACCAAGTATGTAGGATATGGGAGGAAAATAAGTGAAGAAAAACCCATGCAGAAATGGGTAAAAAGTGCAAAACAGCCCATAAACCAGGGGTCCCCAACTCCAGTCCTGGAGGGCTGTAGTGGCTGCAGATTTTCATTCTAACCCTTTTCTTAATTAGTGACCTGTTTTTGCTGCTAATTAACTTCTTTTGAATTAATTTTATTTTAATTGTTTCTTTTTCCTTACTTAGATGCCAAACAATAATGAGATAAAAAATTAACCAAACTATGACCAGCAAAAGATGACCGACTTTGTCGATCATATAATATCTGAAAATAAAGAACGGTGAAGGTCTCAGGAATGCTGATCTGCTCAGGTCCCCAAAACATTTTATCAGTGCTCTTAGAAAAGAGACAATCAACAATTTTAGAAAAGTCTGCTATTGCACAATGAGAGCAGCAACAAGCCATGGAATTAAAGAACAGGTTTCATTAACAACAAGAATCAGCACCTAATTAAGAAACTGGTTGGAGTGAAATTGGTTGGAGTTTGAGGACCTGACTTAGTTGGTCTTCTATTGGCTCACTCACTTTACATTTCATTTCTGTTTCGGTGCCATTTAAGGAAAGAAATGAAGCAAGTCAGAGGACCAATGTAGAAGTTCAGGGGAACAAATCTTAAAAATCAAGTCATAGACAATATCAAGTCCTGCAGCTGCGGCCAATCACTCTCTCATCATTCTGCCCCATGCACAAGAATAGCATTATTATTATTATTATTATTTCAAAGAAGCCCTGATAGAGTGATATTCAAGTCTGATAAAAGTGAAATAACTTGCTTGTTATTCAAATGTGGTAGTAATCTATAATTGAATTGCAAACCACCAATCTACAACCATAGTAGTTTGGAATTCTGTTACACTTCATAAGAAAGGCACTATATAAATAAAATGTATTATTATTATTACTTCATGTCTGAGGAAATAAATTGATAATTTATTATACTTCACCATATAAGCTACATTAAACACTGACTGTGTTGCATAATGCAAATGAGTGCATTAGGTTTATTCAAACTGCACAACCTTTGTATAAGTAATATGGTTTACAACCCTAATAGCGGCAGGGTGAGGAATCGCTTGCCATAGAATTCTAGTGACCAGCACTGTGCATGTCAGCCTGGCAGTCCAGATGCTTGACTGTGTTTATTGTTTCATAATATTTTGTTATTCATAATATTGGAAAAATGAAAACACTGGTAATTTTGCTGTAAGTTGTCAGGCTTGCTTTTCTTGCTAAATTAAATGTATGCAAACATATCTACCAATAAACTCACTTTAAAAAAAAAAGAAGGGCTGGCATTACAGAGCCTGTATTTTGTTCATTACTGCATACTTATTCTTAGATGCCCATGTGCCTTTATCCAGTATCTTTTTCTTGCCACTTAACTCCTGTGCTATGTATTTCACACCTCTGTCCCAGTCATATTCACTACTGAGGTCTGTCAAATCTGCTT
This sequence comes from Polypterus senegalus, assembly GCF_016835505.1. NCBI lineage: Eukaryota > Metazoa > Chordata > Cladistia > Polypteriformes > Polypteridae > Polypterus > Polypterus senegalus. The sequence continues at coordinate 53,513,444 of NC_053160.1, forward strand.
GGATGCAAGTGACGCATCCTTCCCCTGTGGTTTAAATTTTGTTAAATTTCAGTCAAGATAAAAAAGAATAATCTGAATTAGTGGCACTGTATCACACATTGTTGTAAAGTGTGACTTCTGTCAACTATCTACCTAAAGCAATTGATGGTAATGTTCTATTTTTGCCATCTGTTCCTCAATTAGTCACCTTCGATGTTTGCTATTTGCCTCTTCTGAGATTTAGAGTTTCTGACAAATGCATCCTGCTGTGCTTCTGACTCTAGTCATATACCCATTAAAAACTGTGTTGCATGTGCCTCACTGCAAATTTATGTAGGCTGTCCAGACTTTTTTTTGTTTCTTCAAATAAAAACGTAATCCTTTCCTACTTATATCGCCATCATGACTTCCTTCCGTATCAGTTGAACAGTTACCTGTTTTTAGACACTAATTGGACCTTTCTTTTGGCAAGGAATTGTTACAATGATTGTTATATGTGTTCCTCCAGTGATCTGAAAGAGAAGAAAGAAAAGATTATTATCAACCCACACAGTTTGATTAATTAATCTGCTAGCCCTGGGGGTTTTATGTGGTGTCATTAGAAGAGTTGGCACATAATTCTTTTTATACTTAGCTACTCAATGAACAGGAGCGTAATATACTATTAAAATATTACAGCTCTAGAGTGCTATTTCTTTGTTTTGTTGCACACGTGAAAAAACAACCACAAGATATCATAACATTGATGAAAAAGCATTTTATGTTTTTCTAGCAACTATTGATTATACACCTTCCTATTGAAAACACATTTCACTAAATAATGTACAGTGAAAATAATTTTTGTATAAGAATTAATGCATATGGCCTCCCTGTTTGGGTTCCCCTAAAGTTAAGTATATATAAAGGCTTTTAGTTCAGCATTGTGATGAGGAAGTAAACAGAGGCTTATCAAACAAATGGGGTCTTTAAAGGAGCAGGGGTCCAAAACCAAGGAGACAAAGACCAATAAAAAACAACAGCAAAAGCCAAAGAGGAGATTAAAAAAATACTGTACAATACTGCCCTGACAAGAACTTTTATGGAACAAGGATTTTGAACTTTATCCTGAATCCCGGATGCAGACCCTGATGCACTGTCTTTTATAGGCAGGCCTAATAATACAAAACATCAATAATATGGCTTTGACAATGCAAAAAATGAAATCATGAAATGCAGTTGAGATATTTCAAAATGAATTTCAGATATTGTATCATGCAGTTTACCTTTTAAGAAATTTGAGACTCTTTCCTAGATATCTCAAAATATCCATCCATTATCCAATCTGCTATATCCTAACTACAGGGTCACAGGAGCCAATCCCAGCCAACACAAGGTGCAAGGCAGGAAACAAACCCTGGGCAGGGTGCCAGCCCACCGCAGGGCACACACACCAAGCACAATTTAGAATCGCCAATGCACCTAAACTGCATGTCTTTGGACTGTGGAAGGAAACCCATGCAGACACGGGGAGAACATGCAAACTCCACGCAGGGAGGACCCGGGAAGTGAACCCGGGTCTCCTAACTTCAAGGCAGCAGTGCTACCCACTGCGCCACTATGCCGCCATGCTGCCCTATCTCAAAATATGTTACTTTAAATTTTAAAATATTTTAAATGAACTTTTACATCTCAAAATAACTGCCTTTGCATTTTAAAATATCTCTACATTTTTAGATATCTCAAAATGTATTTTTGATATTGTAAGATATTTTTTGAGATATCTCAAATAGACATTGTATGCATGTATTTTAAGACACCGTTTTAGACAGGGCATGTCGCAGGGCGTGTTTGAAAGAAGTTTAGATTCCTTTGAATTCCTACCTAGCGGTGTAACCAGGGTCGAGATGCATATGCACCAGATTAACTGATTTATTGCCATTTACCAATTTTGGTGATTGAGCTGACGAAAGGTGGCATCCATATAAATTGTTAGGGGTAAGCACTGAGAAAGAAAATTGTAAAAAGAAATGATCGAGACAGTGAGAAGGAGGAGAGAAAGCGGTTTTGGAGTAGGAACGTACCATTTGAAGCCGTCTGGGACATCAGAATGGCTGTGGAAATCTAATTATAGCAGGGACAGTGTTTGTGGACTTGTCCATGAGAGCAGCGCATGTCGAGTCTACTGTGGATTGTTAGAGAGAGCAGAGGAGATGGTGGGGCACAGGATGAACTCCTAGAGTCAGAAAAAGTGAAGGTCCGGTGTGTTTCGGTGATGGAATGTTGGAACCCAGCTGGAGAGGAGTCGTTTAAGGTTTTGAATAAGATTCAACATGGCGACTGTGTTCTGCTGCCAGGGATCTCTATGTGGTTCACAGGAGACATTTTCCTTGGCAATGGAGTTATTTTTAATGGAATTTTTAAAGACAATATTTAGTTGCTATGAACTTGTGGAAATAATGGTTTTAAAGAATATTTATTTATTCTTTACAAAGCTTTATGCACTGTTGGCTCTTTTATTCTCTACTTTGAATAAACACTGAACAATCCTTTTTCACAATAAAATAAAATAAAAGTCTGCTTCCTCACTTGCCCCGGTCCATCTTGGTCATGACCACTGATATCCTGTTAGAGGTCGGTGGCCATTGGCTGTGGGCATCAGGGCATCACATACTTCCTGTAAAATTTCCTTTCCTTTCAAAGTGAGTTCTTGTATAAAATCGGCAGAAACTTATTTTTGAGATCTACAGAGTAGATCTGAAAATAAACAGGATGCTATTTTTAAGATCTTGAAGAGCATTTGGGACTTATGTAATTGCATGATAGATATCTGAAAATATTACTCAGATATTAGTTCATGTCTTTTAAAAGATATATTAAAATGTACTAGACAGCTTTAAATAAAATTTAAGATATCGTAAAATACATTTGAAGATATCTGAAATTGAGCAGAGATTCAGTTTAAGTCATCATGTAATCAATTTTAGATGTTTGAAGTGTAAGTCAATATGAGGCTCAAGGTATTTCAAATATCTTTAAATATCTTGATTACATTTCCACGCTTTTTTCTGTCATTTTTAGTATTGTTAATTTATTATTTACATATATAAATATGGCCGGCACGGTGGCGGAATGGGTAGCACTGCTGCCTTGAAGTTAGGAGACCCGGGTCCTCCCTGCGTGGAGTTTGCAAGTTCTCCCCGTGTCTGCGTGGGTTTCCTCCGGCGCTCGGTTTCCTCCCAGAATCCAAAGACATGCAGGTTAGGTGGATTGGCGATTCTAAATTGGCCCTAGTGTGTGCTTGGTGTGTGTGTGTCCTGCGGTGGGTTGGCACCCTGCCCAGGATTGGTTCCTGCCTTGTGCCCTGTGTTGGCTGGGATTGGCTCCAGCAGACCCCCGTGACCCTGTATTCGGATTCAGCGGGTTAGAAAATGGATGGATGGATATATAAATATAATAATAATAATAATTTTATTTATACAAGGCGCCTTTCAGAGAACTCAAGGACACCGAACAAACAATAAATAAATAAATAAATACAAAACACAATTATAAACAACTTAAAACATCAGAAAATCTAAAAATTAAAACCAAACAAAACCACTATAATTAGGAGGAAGAAGAAAAGGCCATTTTAAACAAATGTGTTTTAAGTTTACATTTGAAACATGAATATGATTTGATATTTCGGAGATCCACAGGTAATGAGTTTCCAGTGCTTGGGAGCAGAACGGCTGAAAGCTCTGCTCCCCATGGTGGTTAGACGGGCGGGAGGAACGGTCAGATGGGTGGAGGAAGAGGATCTAAGGTTACGGGATGGAATGGCAGCATGTAGAAGGTCAGACAGATATGGAGGTGCGAGGTTATGGATGGCCTTAAAAGTTAGTAGCAGAATCTTAAAATCAATACGAAACTTGATTGGGAGCCAATGAAGCTGCTGCAAGACCGGAGTAATATGGTGAAAAGATGGGATTCCAGTGATGATACGTGCTGCAGAATTCTGGACTAACTGAAGCTTGTGAAGAGATTTATTAGGGAGACCAAAGAGGAGTGAATTGCAGTAGTCCAGCCGAGAAGTGACAAGACTATGAACAAGAATGGCAGTAGTATGAGGAGTGAGGGAGGGGCGTATGCGATTAATATTACGTAAGTGGAAGTAAGCAGACCGGGTGATGTTATTAATGTGACATTGGAAAGATAGAGTACTGTCGAGGATGACACCCAGACTCTTGACCTGAGATGATGGGGAAACAACTAATGTAATATTACTTATACATTATATATTATATATTTAATGTTTTATTACATTTGTTATTTGGGAATTACTTGTCATTTATATGTTACTTAGTTTCTGTGTGTTCCTGATATTTTGGCAGTTCCTTGCTATTTACTGAATACCTCTTTGAAGCGGGGTTGTGTGAGTATTGTGATTTCTTCATGTTTTTTGCTGAATTTCAGATCTTTTGAACCAGTTTCATTTTTTAACATATACCTATCCAACCCAAAAAACTTTTTACTTCTCATTCAACAAAACCTTGTGTTAGTTAACATTTAAGTTTCGAAATCACAGTCATTAACCCAAAAGCTTGCAATACAGTACAACTATCTATGCCTTGATTTTGCACAGAGTATTACCAAAATCACAAAATAACCAAAAAGCAAAACAAAACAAAGTTAGAACAAACAATCTCTGAATTGTGGAACATAGTATAAACCATTTAATAACTTTGGCACCATGAAGACCCTTATTGAAAGTGGGTGGGTTGCACATATGAAACAACTATCAAGACAGGTGGGACGTTCATAAGTGTTCTAAGATCCTGTTAAAGAAAAACTATGGAAATAAAACTGGAACCAGGCTATTTAAACCAACTTTAAGTTATTACTTCAACGCTTGATTCAATCACCTGTCTCTAACTGGCAATCTCTTTCACCACTTCAACACCTAATAGCTAATGTGCGGTGAATGTACTGGCACAAAAATGACTGCCGTCACATCGTCCATCATCATCAACCATTGGTGGTGATTGAAGTGTCTCACCACTATCTACAGTATGTGAAGTGCTTTGAGTAGCTAGGAAAGCAATATATAAATGTAATGAATGAATTATTATTAATTCTTTATTTTGTTATGTTGTGGTATGACTTGTAGGACCTTGTTCCAAAAACACAAATCTGTAAGCATTAAGAGCCTCATCATACCTACAGCAGATTTCAATATCATATTCAGCAAAAAAGATAATAAGCAAGGGACTGAAACATTCATTGTGCATAAAATAAACACAACATGGAAAATTCTACCGTAATATCCTAACTAATAAGATGTGTTTAGTTTGTAAATATGCACTTCTAGTACATTCACTAGACATTTTACCAGGAAAATGTTGCTTCTTTGTTATAAAAATGTAAGAACTGTCATCCAGGATGCAAAATAGAGATGACTGGAGATTACTATTTAAGTGCAAACATGCATGGTCATTAAGTTGATAAAAGGGACTCATACACCTTCAGCTTAAACATTTCAAAACACAAGATAATAAATGCAGAAACTCAAAATATCAAAATATAAAAATAAAAAAACAAAAGAGTGATAATCCAAATAAATTAAAGCCAAAAATAATCTGAATTCAAAATTGTTAAACAGAAGAACAAAGTGGAGGACATGTACACTCGAAAAGGATAACACCACTACTTTCAGATAGCAGCAACAGGTGTTTTCTGTAGTCCTTTGGCACTGCTGTAATGACCTAATTGCAACTCCTGACAACAAAATAAAAAAAAAGTAAATAAACAAAACTCCAGACTAAGATGGAAAATGAACCATAACGTGGATGTTGTGATGTGAACTCTCAAGTGTAACAAAATGGGTGTGAGACCACAAAATTATAGGCTTGTGACAGGCCAGGACCTTCACTGTCTAGCCCAGAAAAGGTTTACACCAACTTAGCTACTCCTCACTACTAACTGCTGGCTTCCAGTTTAACACACTCCAAACAAAAACCGTCAAAAGAACTAGAAATGTCCCAAAATAAAACAAAATCCCAAAAGAAGGTTGGATTCCATGAACCCCTGACATAGACACAAAAGAGCAAACAAGGAATCTTTATCAAGTGAGAGATTTTGTTAACAAATAGAGAAAAATATGTTCTGTATTCAACAGAGCAAAACAGGCAAAAACATTTGCCTATAAAGGCAATCCCCAATACACAATCCATAGACAGAACGTACCCTAAAAACATTACAAGAAAATCATAAAAAAACAGTGAATTCAAAACGGTACTGATATTTACCCCTCCAACACAATCTCAGTGTTCGGCTGCTGAGTCAGATTTTCCTGACTGAATATAAAGCCAAAAGGAGGATCCAGAATTAATTATGTCAGGGTGGCCCCGCCTCCTGGGGCTCCACCTAAAAGTACGCAGAGTGGCCTGAGATTTAATGTTACAGGATACAATTACTGAATCATAGGCAGATAAAAGGAACTTACATAAGAAATTAAAAATAATAATTCAAAAATGACAATAAAAGAGGAAATAAATTCCAGACAGAGATAAAGCATTGCAGAACTATAACAACAGAGTGTTTGAAAATATGAGTCTCTAAAACACATTAGAGATGTCTAGAGAGCTGCGACAACTACACACATGTATTTAAATCCATAAATCACTATAAGATGTGCCATTTTTAGCTGGTGGAGTGTTTTTATTATTATTAATTTTACTCGTGATGCAATAAAATCTAAATAATTGTTCAAACAAACTGAAAGATAATACACATTACATTTATATATTACCTTTATAAAAGTATCAGTTACCTCTTCCTGGGAAAATGGATCAGGAAGTGGAGGATGGAAGTAATTGTTACATCAATGTAAAGTACACCAATAGAATATTTATCATTAAAACGCAATATGTGTGTAATCTGAAGCTGCTCATCTGATTTAAATAATATGTATTAAATAGTAAAAGAGGAACAGTTTTGACCTAAGATTGTTGTAAAAACTATCTTCTTAACGGAAGAGAATGCTTTTACTAATTGATGAAGTTTACTCACTGCCGTTTGTTACAACAAGTCTACAGAAAAGTATAAAGTGATAAAAGACCGAATAACGCCAATAAACAAACAAAATGTTTTGTTATGTTGGTATTGTTATTCTCCTTCAAATAGACTTTTCGCTATAGAAAGGTAAAATATTTTTGATCAATGGTAAAGTATCATGGTAAGTATTTTCCCACTGTGTGATTTTCTACAACTTAACATTTTTTATTTTGCAAATATTATTTTTGTAGGTTACATTAATAAAAGATCATATTTCTGATCTTCATCAGCCACTATTTCTATTGTAGTCCCATTCGTCTAGAACACTTTGTTGCATTACTAAGTCTGTTAAATATTTGCGAATAGTATGTTGGATAAAACACATTAAAAGTCTTAACAGAAATAGTAGCACAGTAGATAAGGTGATGTTTGTCTAATGAAGGCAAATCACCAGTCACTGTCAACATATTGTTTTTCTTTTCTTGCTTCACAGTAACTCACTTTATTGTTTGCTAAAATTGGCACCGCGGCAGAATGTGACTTCTATCAATGGTCACATATTCGTTACCAGTCAGTGCTGACATGCTGATGGAATACAGCCTTTTACCAATGGGCAGGTATTTTTCACTAGCTGGCACTGGCACAATGATAGAATACAACATTTCACCAATGATCACATATTTATCATCAACCAGCTTTGATGGAATGCAACAGGTGTTGGGCGGTGGTATTCCTACCATCATACTAGTCTTAAAATATGTTAGAATCACCGCATCTGTTGTAAAAGGACTATCAGTTAACATTAATTATGGATGTTTAAAATGCATAATATTATGGTATATTATGGTTACATTTTAAACAATATGTAAGAACTTTCCTACTTTACATTGAACTTTATAAAAAATAGTGTTGTTCCTAGTAATTTAATGAGCCTTAACTCTTTAAAAAACTGTTTAATTTTCTAAAATATTTACCCGTTCTTTCAAATTAAATTCAGATCGTAAAGGCCTCACCAATAGTAGATGATCAAAGAATCAAGATTATTTAATTGAAATTTTTTTGTTAGTGTTGTTCAGTTTACTCTCATTTTAGCTGTATGAAGTTTTGACAATTTCTATTTTAGTTTTTATGATTGCCAACCTGTCTGAATTAATTTATATTTTGGAAATAACTTCAGTTTAGTCTTCATTTTAGCTTTAAAAAAAAAGCCATTCATTGAAAATTAAATGCATGTTATTCCCTCATCGCATGTTGATTATGCACAGCAAATCATTTTTTGGTCTAGCCATTTATAGTGTTGTTTTCTGAATATTTTGTTAAAATTGTTTCATTCACATCATAGCTTTGTCTAAGTGAACAAGTAGCTACTTTTAAACTTCATATTATGTACGGTATTTTGCATTACCTTATGAAGACAGTAATTCATATGACCTGATAAACAATCCCCATTCTATAAATAGCTATACCTGCTTGCGTTCTTTTTGAGTTTAATCGACTGAGGTGAACTGACAATTATGTTTCTGCTGACACAAATTTATAGTGTGTTTGGATATCATAGCCTGCCATTTTACCTTCTTTGGTAGATTTGTATCTTTACACTCACCTTGCGAAAGCAGGATATTTTTAAATTCAGCACCTTCCTTTAATTGAGCTCCACAAACCTGACCTTCTACATTGAATATGCATATTCTCTATACACAAACAGCATGTCACCTTTTGTGACCAATTTTATGGTCTGGCCCCATGTTCATAAACATGTTATTCCTAGCTAGCTGACAACCATTTTTTTCATTAGACTATGTAGCCTAAAGATATGTAGCAGGCTAGAGCAAAAACAAACTTCTAACTGCAGATGTCTGGAGCCCTGCTATTCAGAGCTCTGCTGAACAACCAATCGTATTGAACGTATATGCCACATGATCTACACAGCAGAAACTCCCAAGAAGATACTGGCTGTTGCCCACAGCACTACACAACAGTCCTACTACATGACCAAACCTACTATAGGTCATTACTCTGGAGTAAGACAAGTGTCACAACTGTAATTTTAACCACAGCACATGGATATTTTTGAAAATGAAGTGTGAGGTACACTTTAAAGTGGTCATCTTGAGAAACGCATAACATCACTAAGGTGTAATGCAAGGGCTGCTGAACGTCACAAGATATGTGAAAGCAGAGTTATGGAGGTCTGCAGCTATACTTTATTTGAAAAAAGAGGAGTAGTCAACAGTGGACTACCAGAAATTCATTTATATAAAGAAATGAAACATTTTCATTTCCAATCATTTGAATTTTGTTTACCTTTATTTTGATGTATGTGGTTTTAATTTCAGTTTTTAATTACACTTGCGGTGGGTTGGCACCTTGCCCAGGATTGGTTCCTGCCTTGTGCCCTGTGTTGGCTGGGATTGGCTCCAGCAGACCCCCGTGACCCTGTATTTGGATTCAGCGGGTTAGACGATGGATGGATAATTACACTTGTTATATGTACTTAAAAGTACGGGTTATGTATTGATCAACAAGCCTCACCATGAAGTCAGAGAGACAAGATTCGAAACTTAGTGCCAAGTAAAACATCAGAACTAAAAGAACAGGAATCCAAAGAAGAACCCCGAAACAATTTTCTGTACTTGGTAGTTTGAAACTAATCTACTGTTATTCACAGAGGAAGTCTTTTGTTTACCCACAGAGGGATAATTCTGAGATTCATGTACACCAAATTTAAACACACTAAGTGCTGTACTATTGATGCAACTACAGTGGATTGGTCACATGACATCTAGACAGTTTTTGCATAAAAAAAAAGTAATATAAAGGTAAGAAAGACAATAAATGCTGTTAACTAACATGGAGAGCACAGTAATCCACACATCTAGATTCTTTGTGAAAAAATATTACAAATAGTGAGGTAAAATATATAAGTAAAATCATAAGCTATAATAAAATAACACAATATATTTTAGTCATGTTAGTTACAGATTTTGTTAACACTAGAATCCCTGAAGCCTATGTAAAAAACTCGTAATCCCGGGCCACCTTAAATTCCTTTGCACTTACACAACTTCTACTACTAAACTACACCTGTGTGTTTTATGAGTAGGTTTGTCATAGATATAAATTCAACATACTTTAGATGTTATGGTTTGTCCATAGAGTTAACTTTATTAATTCATAAAAATCCAATGGCCTGCTATTTTTGATTTTAGGAACCTTCAAATGGTTCTTGATTGTCTACCATTTGGTTTATACTGGGAACTTCCCACCAAGATACACCCAGAAAAATTAGGTGCTTGGAGATAATGAGGTGTACAGTGAGGATGTGAATGCTCACCAGGACAAGCAGATGAGGAGTGAAAGAAAGTGCGTGTATGTCAATGCTTGAAGCATCCCTGCCCCCTTGTATCTCTCATTACTTTGTTTTTTTACTTTCCCATTGGAAAAATGAACATGTTTTAATACCTGTATACATCATTTCCCCTTATTTCTGAATGTTGCCAATTTATATCCTCTTTTATTAAATATTTTATTGTTCTCTCTATTTTTCAATGGTCCTGATGTATCACAGCCCATGCTTAGTGTTTTGAAAGCAAACAAAATGCACACTCATGTATTGTGTAACATTGACTCAATTACTGTATACTTTAAAAAGAGGTCTTGTGTTGCAGTGAAGTGTCAGACAATTAAGACTGAACTAGTGAGGGCCTGAGTTGCTTTAAAAGGTTGCATATTGTCATCTTTTTAGTTAGCCAATAAAAGGTGTCATTTTTCTTGACTTTTCACTACATTCATAATGGCTAACACTGTACAATGCCCGACTACTACAGACTTACATAGTGATAAATTCACAAAAAAACAAAACAAAATAATTGTTATGGTGCATTTCTGGTTTTGAATCACATGCTTTCCCTGACATTGAATTCTAGTTAGCCTTTTGAGTTTGGTGTCTTTATTGACCCCTACTTAATAAATGTCATTTTGTGCTAAATCCCCCTTAATAGATGTCACATCATCTCTGTTGCACTCAAAGTGATTCTTCCATAAAACTTAGTCCTTTGCATACCAATGTGAGGAGTCGAGAAGAAAGATTGCATTAATTATCAACAAATCATGTGCTTGTATGGTGTAAGTGCGCTACCAAAAAAGCAACCATGAAAGAGAAAATAAAAATTCTAGCATAATTATGTCTTTTTCTATTTTGCTTAAACAAAATTTTTTTAATTTTCTTTTTCCCCAGAGGCATTCACCTACGAGAATACAGTGAAAGTGTGCCGCCTCAAAGAAATCTGCAGTTTCTTCACTCCTTGTTGCCAGGAGTAATACATACAGCATGCAAAGATGTAGAATTCCTAAGGCGCAAAGGGGAAGGAGAGAATGACCCTTTGTGTCCCAATCTCCATTTGCTGTCAGGTAGTAAAATACAATAACAGCAAGGCAGTGGCGACATGCGCCTTTTGTTGAAAGAAAATGAGTGAAAAGTCCACAAGTGAAACAGAGAAGTGCCTCATCTATGGGAAATGCATGATGTAGTGTGTGCACCAGACTGAACAGGCAAGGCACTTGAACAGGAATAAAATTATTATTTTTTTTTTTATTCTTTGTTACTCTTTAATATTATTGCATAATCTTATTTATTTTTCTTTTTTTTTAACTAACTCTGATTGTTTGCATAAAATGTGATATATAAGTAAATATTGTTGTTGTTCTTTGCATGTGTGTCAAGATGTGAATTGAGAGATATAATAATTCAAAAACAAATCGCTCAATCAGAATGAAAATCAGCATAGTGATTAGCACTGTATAAACTGTGTATTTATTGTACAAAAGTAACGATTTTAGATTATTTGTGCCACAAAATGCAGCAGAAAAATGGACTGAGAATGTTAAATATATTCAACAATTCTAGTTAGCCTTTTGATTTTGGTGTCTTTATTGAAATTGCATGATGTAGTGGGTGCACCAGACTGAATGGACAAGGCACTTGAACAGGAATAAAATTATTTTTATTTTTTCCATGTTGAGAACAATGTTTCCTGGGAATGTACTTTAACACAATTGTACATTTTGTTTAATTAACTATAATAATTTATTATTTAGTCTTTTACAATGTAACCCACTTTACACAGTTGAGTATCGTGGCTGCAGTGAGCACAACAGTAGTTCTGAGTTGTGAATTAACCTAATATGACCACCTCTGTAAAGAAATCTAGAATGCCAAGCGAAAATCCCAATAGACTCAGAGAGAATGTGCAAACTCCACACAGACAGCATTCAAGCAGGGTGTGAGGTGGCTGCTTTAACCACTGTTGTGCTGCCCTTATGCAGTTTTCTTGAAATTTAATTTAGCATTTTGCAAAGGGACACCTTTGTACTTTAGGTAGAACCATAAACTAGTCAATGAGTTCCCTGTCCCAAACAAGAAGACAGATTTAAGAGTGATTTTTGACCAGAGAAGGGTGATGCTTAGTAGTGACTTTTGGTAAGGAGTATCATCTGTGAGGTTATCATCAGTGAATTGTGTATTTCCTAAGGTGATTGCCATTCTCAGAATCTGCTGTCTCCCAGGTAGTATGGTCTGCAAAGTGTACACAATGGTTTCCAATAAGGCTTCTACTTAACTCCTTTGGCAGTTAAGTATTAAGAATTATGTCTGCTCCGGTTTTTAATATGTGGTTGCACCATTACAGCTTGTGCTCGGAAGCTTCCCCAACATTTCCTTCTCGTCAAATGGAGTCAGTAGTACTTAAAGAGAATGCATGGAGCCATTCTCAAAAATAAGGAAAAGCATGTTGTTCAAGACCAGTTCTGCTTCTCTGACCTATGTGGCCTGTGGTATTTGGAGATAAACCCTGACCCCTGAAGTAAACATAGCTTAACTTGTGAGTCTATGCTAAGGACAAATGAACTGAAAGTGTGGCCCAACTTTCTCTTGACAGGTGGTGAGGTGTGTTGTGGCAGGCTGAGTGTGAGGGAGATTAGGTCGATGTAAGAAATCAGGTTTCCAGCACGTTGCAGGTACTTCTTCTTCTTTTTTTTGTGTAAACCATATATGTTGATCTCATACAACTCTGTTCTTGTTCCTTGATGTAATAAAGATTGCTACTGTAATAGTAGAGTGTTAATAATCTGAGAAAATGCAAACAAAACAAAAACTGTTCTTTGTCTTTCATTTTGAAATATTTTCCTTCGTGCCAAGCAATCAAAATTAACTGGTTCACATGATTTTAGTTTTAAAAATTGTCATGCATTTAATTTGAGATTTTTAATTTTTAATTTAATCTGCTTCATTTCAAGAAATTTCTGATATGGAAGATCATCTGTTTCAAAATTAATTGCAATCTCAAACAATTCAATGTGTTAAGTATGTTTCATTGCAATGCATTTGAACGTGGTATATTTAATTTCAGCATGTATTTATTGTGTCATAATTAAAAACATATAAACCAAGTGAACATTTGGTTTTCACTTCAATTTTTGTGTCAATTGAAAATGCAAAGGAGTACTGCATTTTATTCATGTCCACAGATCGCGTATCATAACTAGAAGTAAAGCAAATGTATTGCATTTTGCTTAGCAGCTGCTCTGAGCATAATATATTTTTAATTCAAAACCATGCATTACTCATGACAAAACTGAATGTAATGAAATGACCAATCATTATTAAGAGGTATTACAATGGGTGTTTCAATAATTTCAGTGCATTTCAATGTAGTTCACATATTGTATTACATTTTATTTTGATGCAAACGTTCTTCTATATTCCAAAAAACTATATTTACCCCCAAATAACAAGATCCTTACCTCGTTATCCACAGTCTTTTATTTTCATTTAATCATGTTTCATGGAACTAGGTGTGTTAAGAAAGTGTTTAAGTTTGTCAATGTAGAGAATGGATATCCTTTTTTTGTTTAAGGTTATCAATTTATTCTAAACTGGCATAGAGTGAGTGAGTGCTCTTCAGAAAGACTGGCATTCTGTTCACAGTTGACATGTGCCTAGCAAGCCATGCAGAGGATGAGGCGAGTATTCTCAGCAAACCTGTCATAGGATAAGTGGATTGAGAAGACAAATGGGTGGCCAGAATATCCTCTATCTACATCACTGGAAATTAGTTTACCGATTTCTTCAAGCATTACATATAACTTCTTCTTCTTTCGGGTGCTCCCGTTAGGTGTTGCCACAGTGGATCATCTTTTTCCATATCTTCCTGTCCTCTGTATCTTGTTCTGTTACACCCATCACCTGCATGTCCTCTCTCACCACATCCATACATCTTCTCTTAGGCTTTTCTCTTTTCCTCTTGCCTGGCAGCTCTATCCCTAACATCCTTTTCCCAATATACCCAGCATCTCTCCTCTGCACATGTCCAAACCAACGCAATCTTGCCTCTCTGACTTTGTCTCCCGACCATCTATCTTGAGCTGACCCTCTAATGTCCTCATTTCTAATCCTGTCCATCCTTGTCACACCCAATGCAAATCTTAGTATCTTTAACTCTGCCCCCTCCAGCTCTGTCTCCTTTTTGTCTCTTTTTACTTTCCCTGTATTTTCTGTGGTATAAGGTATATGCACACACACACACACACACACACACACACATATATATATATATATATATATATATATATATATATATATATATATATATATATATATATATATATATATGAAAAGTTGATAGAATCAAAATTTCATTTTGTTTTATGTTCAATATATTTTTACCTTCTATGCATCCATAGACATGATCTGCCCACTTTTGGAGTGTTTCATTTACTTTAAACTACATATTAACTAAATTACTATGACTGCAATTTTTCACTTAAGGAATACAGTATAGCAAACATTACACCCTCTTGTAACTTTACAAGATGCTGAAAAATGAGTTAATGCTTTTGTTTTTAGTTAGCTAGATTACTTAATGCACTCCTAATAGGATTACCTAAGAAATACATCAATCGGTTACAGTTAGTGCAGAATGCAGCAACCAGAATCTTAACTAGAAAAAGAAAATATGAGCACATCTCAAATGTTTTAGTGTCGTTACATTGGTTAACCATGTCATTTAGAACTGACTTTAACATACTTCCAATGGTTTATAAAGCCTCAAATAATCTGGCTCTGTCCTATATTTTGGAATGCCTACCCTCCTACACTCCAAGTTGTAACCTTAGATCTTCTAATGGTGGGCTTCTTATTATTCTAGGACCTAAGCTTAAAAGAAGTGGTGAGGTGACATTTTGCTGTTATGCACCTAAAATCTGGCAAACTTTACCAACAGAAATTCGCCAGGCTAGTACTTGGGAACATTTTAAAAAACTTCTAAAATCCCATTTTCTTTTATTTGGCTTTTTTGTAGCAACATTTTAGTTGTACTCCTAATAGAATATATGGGCATAGAATTGTCATATTCTTCAGGAATCCGTAATCTTTACTAATCTCTGCTTTTCTCTGCTGTCTTTTCCAGTTCTTCTGTGGTGGCGATTTGTGACACCACCATGTGATCAAGGCACCATGCAGCCCCCTGTGATGCTGGAATGGCGGGTACCTCAGCTGTTCACGAGACCAACTCAATCAGATCTTCTCACATGAAGCTTGAAAACAAAGAGGAATGAATTAGGAACATTTATGTTGGGTAGAATGCCCAGTGGGAGTTTGACAGTCTTTTGGCCTTGAAACCCCTGCAGATTTTGTTTTTTCTCCAGTCTACCTGAAGTTTTTTTTTTTTTTCTTTCCTCTTAGCCATCTGACATTATCACTGGGCTCATCTTACATCATGATATTGTCTGTAAGGATGCTACTCTTCCACTTGATATTTATCTGTTTTTTAAGATCATTTAGATTTGTTTTTTTAGGGCTGGACAAGTTAACGTGTTATTATTGCATTACTGTAACACATTAATTTATATACGCCGACAATTATTTTATCAGGAGTTAACGCAGTTTTTATTATTATTTTGAAAGCCTCAGTCTCACTAGTGATCAATAGATATCAGTGATCTTCTTGTTACAACGCTTTTCAATATGCTTTTGCTAGAAGAAAAGTTAGCTTTGTTGGTTTGACATCGATTCCCTGCTTGTACATGAGTAGCAAAGAGCAAACAGCTTCTAAAATGGTATGTGGAGAGATACCATAATGAATGCTCAAAGTAAAACTTTTTTTGTATTATCGTTGAATCGGACTGTGACTTGTCAGACTCCGATTTTGATACAAGTGATCTGGAGATGTAGGTCGAAAATGAAAGTGAGGTACCAGCATCAGCTGATCGGCCCCCAGCTGATCATGGTGCTGAACATGTTTGTGTAGCTGATGCATTTATGGCAACATTCACCTGGGAGGACAGACACTTATGATGACAGAGCGCACAAACCATATTGTGTCTCACTGCAACTGCCACCCCCGCGTAGCTGTCTCACAAAGACAGCCAGGCAGCCAACCCACAGTGCATTCCTGCTGGCCTTCGAGCCACTGCTGCTGCAAACAGGCACCGACAGCAGGCAGGCAAAACAAGCAGCAATAGACATTTTATGTTGATTTATGTGTGAAACCATTACTTGTTTTTCTATAACAAACTAGATAAAACGTTAATGCCCTGGCAGTGACAAATAGCTTTGGTTTTATATTTGATTTGATTACATTAATGTTTAAGTTGAGATTTGCAAGAAATATTTTAACTGCTACTGTTTAAAAGCGCCTTATTTGTTTAAAGTGTTTGTAAACCAAAAACATGCAATACACTACTTTTGAGTTCATTATTGAATTTTGTGCATAACAATGTGATTGTTGTGATTGTCTGGGATTAAGAAAATCATGCGATTAATCGCAATTAAAAATTTTAATCACTGCCCAGAACTAGTTTTATTTTCTTTGTTACTCTGTAATATAATCTTATTTATTTTTATTTTTTTTAAATAACTCTGATGTCTTGTGAAGCACTTTGAGCTACATTGTTTGAATAAAAATGTGATATACTGTATAAGTAAACGTTGTTGTTGTTCTTTGCATGTGTGTCAAGGTGTGAATCGAGAGATATAATAATTCAAAAACAAATCGCTCAATCAGAATGAAAATCAGCATAGTGATTAGCACTGTATAAACTGTGTATTTATTGTACAAAAGTAACGATTTTAGATTTTTTGTGCATATTTGTGCCACAAAATGCAGAAGAAAAATGGACTGAGAATGTTAAATATATTCAACAAGATATTATTTATTTTGCCTAATAAAAAAATCATAGCTTTATGCAGGAAAAATAATGTGCTGGACACATCCGATTTTCATAAATATGACTTATTTTTTCATTTTCTATTCACCTTAACTGTGTCCTTTGCAGCATGGTACTAATGGTACTAATGCATGATGGCAACCAAGACTGCAGCATTATTATTACTGACCTTTACTCAGGCAAATAAGAAATACGACTTCTGTAAAAATGAATTCAAATGGGAAGTCACCATGAACTTGAATTGATCACCACTTTTTACATGAATGAAGCTGAACCTGATAAGTTTATTGCTTGATGTATGAACTAGTTTAGCAAAGAGGAAGCACATTTACAGAGCAATTTAGTATATCTAGTCTAAGGGTTAGATTTTTGTTCATTTATCATTAAGAGTTTTATGTGTTTTTTTTTTTTTTTGAGCTACTTCCAAATAACCCTTGTTTGTGCTCTAAAGGTGGCTTCAGTTTTGCCCTACAGTAGCTGGGGACTAAAGGATCTTAACTGGTCAAATTTTTTAAACATATGCGTCTAATAGTTTAATTTTCCTTGTACATAAAATACAAAAACATCAATAACAGACATGTAATAAACAGATCGTAAACATTCTCCCTCCATCACCCTTTTTGATCAGGTCTTGCCCCCATTGGTGCTAATGGATGGGTATTTCCCTAAAATGCACTTAGAGCTCACTGAGGATCCCAGTGTCTGGGATCCTCTTAAGCAATAGTAGGCATGTCTGACATCATCTAATTAGCTTTTCTAATATGGCTGTAAGAATTATGAATTTAATTTACATCCAAAGCAAACTGTCCTATTTAGAATCTTCATAGTGTTGGAAATGTTAGTTCAGCATAAAGCAAATGCAGTTTATTGTAGTAGAGCCCTTTTTCTCCTTTTTTTTTTTTATCAATAATCACTTTATCTTCAATCTATTTCAGAAGGAAGGGGGATTGTGACCAGACGATAATATGAGTGCAGTAAAGCTGAGAGTAGGCAATAAAGATGTTTATTTATTGTTTTAATCTGACAAGCAGCACAGTGCAAAACCTAAATAGCTACAATTTGCAGTGGCTCTTATTAAATGTGACACCAAGTCCATTTTCTAATCTAAGACAAAAGGCACTCTGAAGAACAATGCATGAAAAAAAAAAGCAAAACTGCCTAAATTATATTACTTTAGGTAAAGGTGTGATGTAATGGGGTTGCTTAATTGGTTATTAAGCTTACATCATTATTACTTCATTTTCCATTTTTGAATATTTTTTGCAGTCACTTGTGCACTGTATGATTCGTTTTATGGTCCACGCAAATAAAGAAAACTGACTGGCTTGTGATGAGCATATCCCGTTTTGATCAACCTTTAATGCAAACACAGCTACACGAATATCACAAAAGGAAATGTGTGCTGGAGCGGGTGTGTGAAAGACGGCCGTCACTGTGGAGACGCTGGCATTAGAGGACAAAGACACAGCAGGGCTCCACAATGTGAGCGCATATAAAAAAGGCGCAAGGGCTACATGAAATGTGTACAGGTCATTAAAATGTGACACAGGTCGGAGTGAAGTGTGGCAGCTGTTTCTCAGGTGTGTGCAATAAAATGACACATACTTTCCCTTTTCTATAAAATAAACTGAAATTAGTTTACTTGCAGGTACTGAAAGCATTAATAAGAACTGTCTGGTTTCTATTTTCTGTGGCATTTCCCCTACCTGTCCGTGGTCTTAGAATACATTATTTATAGAGAGGAGACATTTCAATTTCAAAAACAGGTTAGTTTTTCATAAAATATCTTTTTGTGCATTTACAATGAATGATCAATTCTGTTTAATTTAAGTTGTCTTCATACAAATGGTTTATATGCTAGAAACTGCTTGCAGTTAAAGTGTTGGTTAACATTTTAGTGATTTCATATTGAGCTTTAGCATTACTCATGAATGACTACTGAGGCAGTCAAATTATTTATTACCAGTTGGTGTGCATACGGCAAGTTCATATATGCCTCCTTCATTTTGGGTCTTAGCGAACCCATAAATCTTGAATTAATATTGCACCTTTCATAGTGTGCACTGTAAAGAAAGCATACGACATTTACAGGAATGCATTCAATCAATCAGCCACTGAATCAATCTTTATTTTATATAATGTCCTTCACAGAACACACCATCACAAGCAGCTTTACAAAGCGGACAAATGTATAATTCATAAAAAGTATATGGAGTAATGTAATGATATATGGCAATGCCAGCGATAATATTAACTAGAAGGAAATTAGGTAGAATTAAAAATGAAGTACCAGTGCTTAACCGCAAACATCTAATTTTATAACCTGCTTAATCCAGACCTGGGTGGAAGGGGGCTGGAGCCAATCCCAGCATACATAGGGTGGAAAGGAGGAATACACCCTAGACAGGTTGCCAGTTTCTTGCAGGGCAAACACACACAACGGGCAACTTACTGTCACCAATTCACCTAACCTGCATGTCTTTAGACTGTGGGAGGAAATCAAAGCACCTGAAGGACACCCATGCAGGCACAGGGAGAACATGCAAACTCAACACAGGGAGGACCCACAACGCCGAATCTTGGTCTTCTTACTACGAGGTAGCACTGCACCACCCTGCCACCCCTTAATAATAGCCATGCACCACCTAATGCTGCCACCCAGATGGCAAGTTTGGTGCTGTGGATAGTGCTGCTATTCAAATCTGACCTGATCACTACACGTTCCCTCTGTGTTTTCTTGGAGCATCTTAAACATGTGCCGGTTACAGTGATTGGCTTAGTGTAAGTGAGTGTGCACTGGAATGGACTGGTACACCAGGCTAGCTTTTACCTTTTGTCTTAAAATTGGACTGTTTTAAAACAAAAATTTCAAACGTGAGCATCAGTAGGCTTCCCGCCATAGGAACCAGGTTACCTGAACTATTCTATAACATTTCAGTAATTACTAGCCTCTCTGATGCTTATCTTTCTGATCATAAAATACAGTAGAGTGTTATGATAGAAATTGACGAAAAGAATTAATAATTACTTGCAGAATTAAGGTATTTGTGGGTTCCTCTAGAGTGCCTCTTTCTTTTGCGCGATTTGGTTCAAACGCTGATCAGCAAATTGTCATCACATAACAGGCTTGAGTTTTGAGTTTAGTATTTTTCGGTGCAGCCATTTTAGCTTTAGACTGTTCTCAAGAAACAGTGATACACAGACACACACACACACCCATCAATGAGATATTGATGTTTTCGTTATCAGGGGACCCTAAAATGTCGAGATCTGTCGAAAACCGGAGATTGAAATTTTTGACAAATCTAAGACTTTCGCTCTTCCCCCATAGACTATAAATTACAGTGGGGAAGGGCGCAAAGCAAAAAGTTCAGTCAATTAAAGGGGTTCATTAAAATGAAGGATAGATAGAGCAGGTGAGGTTCGAATTATTTTAATTTAATATCTGAGACTAAAGAAGGGGAATAAAAATGCACAGCAGCAACGATCCGTAAATTGGACAACACAAAGATTTCAAATGTAAGTTGTCCATGTTCCGTTCTGTTTTTCAAAGCTTTATACTGAAGCAGTAGTAATTTGGAAGATATTTATAGAAATGATTTGTCCACATATTTGAGACTTGTGAGCAACAATACAGCTCTGACATTGCTTGCACTGTAAAACCCACCAGTAGATTGAGCCTTTGCTGGAATTCCAGATAATGGAATAACTCCTTAAAGCAGTCTTGCTGATTACTTCCTCCACAGTCCAAATGAACTTTATATGCTGGAAACCATTTTTAAAGGACAATTCACTAGTTGCTAAAATAAAAGAGCTGTCACTTTATGTTAAACAAAGCAATAACAGCTGCCGATGCCATGGCAGTTGAGCTCACTCAGCAACTTTTTTATTAGTTCACTTTATTTTCTTAATTACATGTCCAGGCACAGCATCTTACCGAGGGTGGAGTTGTCCTTTAAGTATCCTGATCATTTGTCACTAACATCATGACAAGCAAGCATTTGCAATTCCATTTCAGATTCTTCTTTTTTATCTTTAGAATATTTATGCATACAATATGAATTTTAGATTTTTAAACAAGAATGCATAGTAAGGGTAACAGTAAAGCTATGCATATTAATATAACATTATCAAAAGGTATGAGGGCTGTTTCTTTGAAGCCATCAACCATAATGTCTGTCATACCCAATTTTCTTGTAATTCATTTGAATAATATTTAACAGTTTGTGGAATTTCATAGGTTTACATTTAAATCTGTAGCACACAAACTTGGATATGGAAGAATAATTATGAATGTAACTTGGGAGCAACATGTAGACCTCAGGATTTTTTAAATTTTGAGTAAGTGTTAAGTGGCATGAATGGCAAATAGAGTATACCTGTTGTTTTGACCTTTGTTTCTCACCCTCTGCGTGTACATTCTTTGACTTTGTTATGCATTACAGTACAGTATCTTTAGTAAGACAGGAGCCAGACCATTTACAAAACCTGGAGAAGCATGGTGGATTTGATTGCTATTACATTCAGGTGTGTAAGGAAAAACAATAATCCATCAGGAACCCTGCCAGGTTCAGATAATATGCAGATGGAAAGACTGTTTACTTCTGCTTTAGCACCTACTGTAATTCAGAAGCTCGCTAAGCTTACTTGTAAATATTATGATTATTTTTGGTAAAGCACATATACAGTGCATCCGGAAAGTATTCACAGCGCATCACTTTTTCCTAATTTTGTTATGTTACAGCCTTATTCCAAAATGGATTAAATTCATTTTTTCCTCAAAATTCTACACACAACACCCCATAATGACAACGTGAGAAAAGTTTACTTGAGATTTTTGCAAATTTATTAAAAATAAAAATATTGAGAAAGCACATGTACATAAGTATTCACAGCCTTTGCTCAATACTTTGTCAATGCACCTTTGGCAGCAATTATAGCCTCAAGTCTTTTTGAATATGATGCCATAAGCTTGGCACACCTATCCTTGGTCAGTTTTGCCCATTCCTCTTTGCAGCACCTCTCAAGCTCCATCAGGTTGGATGGGAAGCGTCGGTGCACAGCCATTTTAAGATCTCTCCAGAGATGTTCAATCAGATTAAAGTCTGGGCTCTTAATGGGCCACTCAAGGACATTCACAGAGTTGTCCTGAAGCCACTCCTTTGATATCTTAGCTGTGTGCATAGAGTCGTTGTCCTGCTGAAAGATGAACTGTCGCCCCAGTCTGAGGTCCAGAGTGCTCTGGAGCAGGTGTTCATCCAGGATGTCTCTGTACATTGCTGCAGTCATCTTTCCCTTTATCCTGACTAGGTTCCCAGTTCCTGCCGCTGAAAAACATCCCCATAGCATGATTCTGCCACCACCATGCTTCACTGTAGGGATGGTATTGGCCTGGTGATGAGCGGTGCCTGGTTTCCTCCAACCTTGACGCCTGGCATTCACACCAAAGAGTTCTATCTTTGTCTCATCAGACCAGAGAATTTTCTTTCTCATGGTCTAGGAGTCCTTCTGGTGCCTTTTGGCAAACTCCAGGCGGGCTGCCATGTGCCTTTTACTAAGGAGTGGCTTCCATCTGGCCACTCTACCATACAGGCCTGATTGGTGGATTGCTGCAGAGATGGTTGTCTTTCTGGAAGGTTCTCCTCTCTCCACAGAGGACCTCTGGAGCTCTGACAGAGTGACCATTGGGTTCTTGGTCACCTCCCTGACTAAGGCCCTTCTCCCCCGATCGCTCAGTTTAGATGGCCGGCCAGCTCTAGGAAGAGTCCTGATGGTTTCGAACTTCTTCCACTTACGGATGATGGAGGCCACTGTGCTCATTAGGACCTTCAAAGCAGCAGAAATTTTTCTGTAACCATCCCCAGATTTGTGCCTCGAGACAATTCCTTTGACTTCATGCTTGATTTGTGCTCTGACATAAACTGTCAACTGTGGGACCTTATATAGACAGGTGTGTGCCTTTCCAAATCATGTCTAATCAACTGAATTTACCATAGGTGGACTCCAATTAAGCTGCAGAAACATCTCAAGGATGATCAGGGGAAACAGGATGCACCTGAGCTCAATTTTGAGCTTCATGGCAAAGGCCGTGAATACTTATGTACATGTGCTTTCTCAATATTTTTATTTTTAATAAATTTGCAAAAATCTCAAGTAAACTTTTCTCACGTTGTCATTATGGGGTGTTGTGTGTAGAATTCTGAGGAAAAAAATGAATTTAATCCATTTTGGAATAAGGCTGTAACATAACAAAATGTGGAAAAAGTGATGCGCTGTGAATACTTTCTGGATGCACTGTGTACGGTGTGAAGGTTTGAGACTGGTTACCACACTGTAATAAACAGCATATTTCATTATAGTACTTCAGTTTGGTTTGGAAATCTTTCATTTCTTCTTAATTCCAGGGTCACAATTCTTATATGGGCAGCTATGAAAACCTTAGTAGACAAAACTTTTCATGACACAGCAGTATATGAACATGACTGTCACTAGGTAAAGCCATAAAAATCACTTCAAAAAGTCTGTTTTCTGATTTCCAGCTTCTTCTATCAGGCAAGTGTTCCAGGGCTCCTCGATGTACACTAAACAGCTTTTAGCACATCTCCTGCTTCTGGCGAGTGCGGAGGTTGCCACCAGATTTATGTAGCAAGGAAGCAGCTATGCTTTTAAAATGAGGATAGAGCCAGGCCAACACCTAAGCCCTACCATATTTCCACCCTGCCACCTGAATATTAACAACACCCAGGAAAATGCCCATAAAGATTAAACATACCAAACACACAAATATATAAAATGTTCCTTATTTGCTAGAATAAGCACAAAAAGTACTAAACAAAACCCACAAACAAACCCATACACGATGATATTTACAGTCCTGAAAAAAGTTCTTACTTTAAGTGATGGAAGTGATTCTGGAAATGAAAATTATGGTTAAATGATGGAAAGAAGTGTGGAACGCTCCTATTCAATAAACTGTTACCCAGAACTTGGATACTGAAATACTGTCCTACCACTGGAGTCGAGAAAAATAGTCTTCGGAATGCGAACCTCTCCTCCAAGAGCATCGAAGGACTGGATTGGGAGGAAAAAGACCCCACTGCTGTCCTTAAATACGTTGGCTGAGCACCATCCTTCTCTGCTACGAATGTCCAGTAACTGAAAAGTTTAGGAGCTTCAGATGATATTGATTGGAAAATGGCACAATCAAAAAGTCCCACCACATCCTTCTCTTCCCTCCACAAGCTCCTCTGCACAAGTGCAAACCTGTTTAAAGACACCGACCCTAATTTACAAACAGGAATCGGGTCAATCAGTGTTGTTTTTCACTTTTAACAATCACTCAACAGGACATTCTTGCATACAAATAAAACCCCCTATGTGGCCCCCGCTACAAGCTAATGTCAATTAAAGCCTTAATATTAGGAAGAAGAGGAAATGTGAGAGAAAAGTGATATCTTTATAGATTTACATTTCTCCTAAATGTTTGTAGTCTGCAGTTAAATGTGATGTGGATGGAACAAGAATCAGCACTTCAAATCTAAAGCCGTGTTCTATTCTTAGACAAGACTTATTTGTTGCCTGTAACTAAGATGTGAACAGATACTTCAAGTGTGAAAGATCAGGAACCTTGGCTTTTTGTTTATAAGTGAGGGTAACTATGATTATAAGCTGTGAACAACAAACTAGTGCTGCAACAGCAGATTTTAGATGTTGCACCACACTGTAGTCATGCAGCAGGTGTAACGTCCTGGAATGAAGCTTTCAATTTGCCAGTCAGTTTAAATCCTCTTCATCACCTACAGTTGTTAGTCCCATTTGTTGATTGAAAGAATGAGTTGGCAACTTCTTGCAGCTGAAATAAGGCTCCTGTGCAGTGTTGTTCCAATCATTGTCTGTGATAGGTTAAGCACACTATAAGAAAAACCCAAAGTAGAATCACTGCTTCTCCGGCTGAAGAGGAGCTAGTAGAGAATTTTGAGCAGGGATTTAGGAGGCCACCCATGGAGTGTAGCTGACCCAGCTAAACAGATGCATTCAGCTGATATGCTCAAGAGTGACAGAGAATTCTACCAGAGTTGTTGGAAGCAGTTGCTAGGTGTAGACTGGCCTGTTCTGTTTAGCGCAATGCAATAACAACACAACCTCACCTGATTAAACAAAGTGAAAGTGAGCTTACATGGATGTATTTTAGGCTCCTCTGACTTCATGTGTTTATTTTTACTTGAATGATAGTTGTGTTTCATTTCATGTTGCTAAAATTGATGATCCAAAATGTACTTCTTCTTTTGGGAATAATACAGATTATATACAGTGTACCTTATTTTTTCTTTTTCGTTTATGAGTGATTTTGTGTGTATAAATGAGCTCTAGGACAGACTAGCACTCCATCCACGGTTGTGCAATTCTTGTGCACGATCCTGCTGGCTTCATGTAGCTCTTAATGATAAATAAATGGAAGGTAAATATACTTTATTACAGTGGTTGTCTGAGTCAGGAATGTATAGGTAGTTCTGTTTCTTTCATTGGTGTATGACTGGTTTCTGTGGTTTATTCTTTCAAAATATTTTTCCTAATGTCTGAAGACATAAATTTCCCAAACACAGTCTACTAGAAAACTGTCTCAATAGAAGTACTGAGCCATACTGCAGGTTAGCAATCTGCTAGCACTGCTGCGGAATATTTCCACAGTCAAAGTGGAGTGTCTCTCCCTGTCGCTATGGGTTTTCTCTGACAGCTTCCATCTCATTTTACAGCCCAAAAATGTGTATTTGAGGTTGGTTAGGAACACAGTTGTGGCCCATTATTAGTTAATATGCCCATCAATGAATTGAAGCTGAAGCCCTGTAACTGTTGCTGCCATAAGACAATGCTGCTAACAGAAGTCCAATAGTGGAATGACTTTACCCTTAGTAGGTTTCTTCAGCATTAATGGGATTCTATATTTTAATACATTCAGGATTATCATGGTGACGAGTGACATGATGGTTGAGCATGCAAGTAATAATTTCACTGCATCCTATACACATGACAATACTACTATAATTAGTACTACTTCAAGTTCAGCAAGCAAAACAGTAAGTCTGGGGTATTTTTTACAGCTGTGTATACCTCTTTTTATTTTAACAATTGTATTATTCTTTTTTAAAGAAATCGACTCATTAGCCTTACCTTGACCATCTCTTTTTCAACTTTACCCTTGCCATCTACTTTATTACCCCTTTGTAATCGTCACCATGTGCTGATGCTGGCATGTACATACTTCTGACTCCAACCAGATTTTTTTTTTCTGATTCTGTCTTCATATTCGATATTCCCACAGTAATCTTTCTCTGTGGTTATCAGCGGGCACAACTCTTGAACCAACTCGGAATGGAGCAGCAGCCCACTGCAATGCACACACACATACATACCCATATTTATTCAATAAAGAGTCAATTTTGAATAATCATTTAACTTTCTTTGGAAGGTGTGTGGTAAAACCACAGTGACCTGAGAGAGTCGAAGGAGATACAGGCAAAGCATGCAGACTCATTTCAGGATCATTACACTATTGAATATCGGTAACAACATTTTTATCGGTTTCGCGATAGAGGTTTAGCTCATTCTCCAGGTAACCCTGACTGATTTGTGAGTTTCAAAAATGCATACTTAAATTTGTAAATGCTATTGTAATGATACTGCACAGCCATTTTTCCCTGTTCACCAAGCTCTGGAATTCTGGAGTTCTTATTGTTATTGTAGGGTTGTGTTCCTGAAAAGCAGAAAGGTACTGTATTTTTCCCTGTGTTCAGAGCTATTGAGTAACTGTTTCAAGGAATGAGCATCATATCTTTTCCCAAATCACTTATATAAGGCATATATTTCTGTACACCTATGAGCTGCTATTATTGTGGAACTTATTGGGTAATAAAACATATGTTTTGTCATTTTCTAAACTTGGTCAGATAAAATTTTTAATCAGTTTTATTAATGCATTATTTTCACTGGAGTAATTAACTGTCTTTTATTTAGGTTTATCAAATTGCCATATATATTAAAGATTTTTAATATAACTGTGTTAGACAGTATTTGCCCACTGATTAATATACAAATTTCTAATGTCCCAAGGAAATAAGTCTTCAGGTCCTTAAAATTAAGTAACAATTAAAATAGTAAATGACTGATTTATTAGCTATTAAACCACTTTTTGTTCCCTCTGACATTTGCACAGCTGTGCTATCTAGTGGTCATTACTCACTGTGTACAGGTCAACCCAGGGGTTATGCAAAGAGTAAAACAGCTTTGGTGTCATTTGCGGTGGACCTCTGTGGCCACCAAGGTGACTGAGTATGTGTTATCCTGTTCAGCCTGATGCTGTGCAAAAGGCTCACATAAAGATCCTACTGACTTTTTATATTTTATATTATTTACTTACACACACTAAAAATTGAATGCTTACGTCACTCCTGCCCTCTATGACTTGTATTGGTTACCAGTTTCTTCAAGAATCAAATATAAAATTATTCTCATCACCTTTAAATGCCCTTCATGGTTTAGCCCCTAAATATCTGTCTGAGCTGCTGCTTCCTTACACTACTACTCGTGCATTAAGATCATTGGACACTAACTTACTCACTGTACCTAAATACAGGTTAGTAACTATGGGAGGCAGAGCTTTCAGTGTGATGGCCCCTAAAATATGGAATGCTCTTCCTCCCGTCTTCCCAAGGAAAAATCTATTATTCATTTCAAACTCCTGTTAAATACACATCTTTTCAATGAGTATTATTTGTTTTTTTGTATGCAACTTCTCCTGTCTTGTTAATGTGTTTTTGTTGAATTGTAAAGTGTCCTTGAGTGTATGAAAGGCACTACATAAATACAACTTATTATTATTAATATATTTTCTGCCTCACCCTAAACATCCATGATCTCAATTTTTTGAAATTCTGCAAATATTTAAATGGTGAATGCTTCTTTTGAAACATGGACAATCTTTTCCACTATGAAAATTAACTTCAGCTGGTGAAATGGTTGATGTTTCTGTTGAAACATCTTTCTCATGGATGCTATGACTCATCAGGCTGATCAGTGCATCTTCTGGTTTTAGAAATAATATTGTTCTCAAGTTAGCATTACTGTCTTGACTTGACTTGCTGATTTAAACTCTGTGGTAGTAAAATTTAGATAGATAGATAGATAGATAGATAGATAGATAGATAGATAGATAGATAGATAGAATTCTTTATTGTAATTATGCATACACATAAAGAAATGTTTTGTTGGTAGGACTCGGCTTCAAGGCAGAATACTTAAAATCCACAATACACTATAAATAATAAAATAAACATAATAAGTATAAAAGACAGCAGCAATACAAAATCATCAAGTCCAGACTTTGTGAGGTAGTGCGCCTTCAGAGAACAGTCATCTGTATGGGGTCTGCAAGGGAGGAATACGAGTTTGTGTGTTTGATTACGAGGGAAAGTGCGTGTGTATGTCTACAGAGGGGCAGGTTAAGGGTAGATGTAGATGTATGTGTGTGTATCAGCAGGGGCAGATGGACTTTACAGCTCTGGAGAAAAAGCTGTCTTTCAGTCTGCTGGTACTTGTTTTTATGTTTCTGTACCACTTTACCGAAGGCAGTGGTACCAACAGTCCATTTCCCAGATGGGTGAGATCCGCAGCTATACATTTGGCCCTCTTCTGCACCCTTCTAGCATATACAGAGTCCATGTCTAGGAGAGGACTTCCCACGATCCCCTTTGCTGTTCTTGCCACCCGTGCCAAGTCCTTCCTGCCCTGTGCTGTGCAGCTGCACTGTTATACTGTGACATGCTTTCTATAGCAGAGAGGTTTGTGAGCAGCCAAGAGGAGAATCCAGCATTGTGACACCCCGTGTAGCGGGAAATAAAAACACCAACCTACACTCTGGATGTCAAGTAAATGGGACCGAGCGTGACCAGGATGATAGTGCAAGACAGGGAGACACGGACAAAAAAAAAGGATTGAGTTTTTGAAAAATAAAATGATATTTTTATTTACAGGTGCACTTAACAACAAAAATATTCAAAATACTAAATGTGTATATACAAAACTATACAGTGCACAATTTAAATCCACAACCCAAAAATAAATACCGCCATCAAACAAAAATTACTATAGAGATATTTATATCTATATACAGGAACAAATAAAGAAAAAAAAAAAACAAAGCATGAGCCGCGATGATTGGTAATTTTAGTAAATTGTTCTACCGAGTACCTTTCTCCTAGAGTATCTAATCAGAAAAGCCCCTACTCTGGGGCAATGAGTTTCTTTTATATTCGGCGCCCTTGTACCGACCAATTAAACTGTTCAATGTCATCCCTATAACCGCACGATGACAAGAACTCATCGGCGAGAAGTGGTGTCTATTGCCCTGCAAAAATGCTATAATAAATCGAGCAGCCGGCGCCGGCTTCCAAGACGCTAACTGCCCTTCTGCCTTACAGCAACGTAAGCACATTAAATATTCACGTCCTTACCCTTGAACTACTGCCCAAACAACTACTTACTTGGGATCCCTTTTTCTGAATCGCGGTAAACTAACATTATGACGCTTCACCCTTTCTTTTACACTTTTAGAGTTATGGTGTTGCAGGAGGCACTTGAAAGAGTGGAAAACTATCAATGCCATCCAGGCCGGTTAATGGCAAGGCTGTCTCTCCACTACATCCAAGACCTACCGCAACACTCTCCATAAGGCGCTAGTCAGGTCAGAGAAAACGTCTTCCTACAATACTCATAAAGAGAAAAAGAAAAAGAAAAAAAAATGGCAAGTTTCCTTTCTTTCTGCTTTAAATTTGAACATCTCAAAACAAATACCTCTCAACACGGCAGAGGATACTTATCGAACATTAACTACAGATAATGCAAGTAAGGCACATTATCACAAGCATGTCTCATCTTCCTGAGGAAGAAGAGTCTTTGTTGGGCCTTCTTTACTAGGTGAGATGTGTTCAAAGACCAGGGGCCTCATGTATAAACGGTGCATATGCACAGAAATGTTGCGTAAGAACTTTTCCACATTCAAATCGCGATGTATAAAACCTACACATGCCGTAAAGCCACGCACTTTTCCACGGTACCTCATACCTTGTCGTACGCAAGTTCTCCGCTCAGTTTTGCAGACTGGCGGCACCCAGCGTCAAAGCAATGCTACTGTTCCTGTGTGGTTACTCATTATTTTCCTGACGCGGCTTTATAAATACACAGAAACTAACCGCATATTGTTTATTAGTGTAATGCATCTGATTGTAATTAACTTGTAACAATATAATGGTCCACAGAATGGTCAAACTATTCTAAATACCATAACTGCTTTAGCGTTGTTACTCTCTTCTTCTTCTTCTTCTAGCTCCTCCCGTTAGGAGTTGCCACAGTGGATCATCTTTTTCCATATTTCTCTCACTGCACCACTCAGAGTATTTATATCACTGTATCTGAGTGTGAATCACAACAGCAGCTGATCGGAAAGGGAATTATCGATATACAGCTTTAAGGACACGCTGTCTCAGCCACTGCAAAACGTTTTAAAGACTTTCCTGTACGGACCTCGCGGTTCAGAAACAGTTTCATCCCAAGAACTGTAAATGTATTCAGTCAATTGTAGAACTCTTTGTACTTATAAGTACAATCACCCCACTGTAAACTTGCACTACAGTTATAATATCGCACAACCTGAGCCACTTTATAAAGCTCGTATTTACATATGATGACAATATCATTTTTAAGGTGAAATGCAGCAAAATATGTTTATTAAATTATACAGATAAAACTTTAACTTCATTTAAATAATCTATATTCTTCACTGGGAGTGTCGTTAAGGATAGAATAATTAAACATGTACTACGAAGATATTTCAATGTTCTTTAAGCGTTTTGAAGAATCGGCGCTAAGCTTACAGATGGTTTAACTTCTATTACAGAGCTGATTGTATGGCGATCGGTTACTTGGGGAAAGAAAAGCAAGGACTGCAGTGACGGCTACGCCAATATATATTGAATATAAAACAGAAAGAGGAAATAACAACACAGCTAAAAACGCAGCGACAAATTTCGGCAAAAGTTAAATGCTTGTGTCATGAGCACGAGGCGGCAGTGTCTGCAACGGACGTAACCTTCCACCGTGCATAAGCTACCTTACTGACGGGCGGGCAAAGGAGCCACCGATTCTTCCTCTGCCCAGTGCCACCACAAGCCTAGAGCCGCCCCTGAGTACTGCTGCAATAAATTATTTCATCGAAGTGAAACACATGTTTAATAACGTGCTTTAACTCCTATCATCATGAAAATGACATCACGTATACATCTCAGTATTTTAGTTATTCAGAGAACTGTAATATTACGAATGTAATTGATTCTGTGTCCAGTTGGAGGAAGAGAGCCGGTTTAAAAAGCAAGTAGTGATTCACACACATAGAGCACATAGAAGATCAAATACAAAACAAAGCATTTAACATGCTACTTTAATTACGATGTGATTTGAGAAACTGGTTAATTAAACGATTTTAAGATGAAGTTTATGATGTTCTACTTTAATGACAAAATAAACTACGTGATTAAAGTGGAAATGTCGAGATTGAAGTTGACATTTCGTGCTTTTCCCCACTGTGTGCCTTTTTTCTCTGTACCCTAATAAGCTTTCATATGACACTCAGACAGTGGGCTTACAACTCGGCTTTTCACGGCAACTTTGATATGTGACTTCTTTTTTATTTCCGGCACTGTGCGATTTGTTAATGTGAGCTTTCAAGTTTCTCCAACACTCTATGTCACTCGATCAATTTCCTTTTGTTGATTATACCACGGTTTATTTGAACAAATACAGTAGTATGCTTTTCCTTTGCCTCCACTTGGTATTCGCTGAAATTCTTATATTTTCCCCCGTGCTTTTCCCATTGTCTTTTCACAGAAGGCTGCGCTTAAGGGCGATTTTTATTGATTTGCATATTTAAAGAGGCGTAATTCTGGGAGGAGTTGGGGCGTCACATAATGCGCGTGCACGAGCGCTAGTTATCACGCTGATCGGGATTTATGTAGCAGAAGAACGTGGAAGTTGGAGTATGCACAGATTCCTGCATCTGGATTTTTCTTTGCGTAAGCACATTTCGGCTTTTGTGCTTACGCCATGTTATAGTGCGAGTTCTACGAACGGCGTTATACATGAGGCCCCAGGTCAGATCCGATGTGATGTGGAAACCCAAGAACTTGATGTTGTCCACACACATTACAGCCTCCTCATGTATGAATATAGGAGCATGTTCTGTTCTTCTGGACCTCCTATACCTCTTTGGTCTTGCTGGTGTTCAAGATGAGGTTGCTGGCTGAGCACCATAGTGCTAGGTGTTGTATCTCCTCTCTGTAGTGAGTCTCATCATTTTCTGATATGAGACTTACCACGATCTTATCATTCACAAGCTTCCCAACCATATTTGTGGCATGGATGGCAGAGCAATCGTGCGTAAATAGCATGAAGAGTGCTGGACTGAGCACACAACCCTTTGGCGTGCCTGTGTTCAGAACCAGTGTGGCTGATGTATGATCTCCAATTCTAACCACCTGAGGCCTGATGGTGAGAAAGTCCCTGATCCAGAAACACAACGATGTGGACAGACCCAGATTATGAAGCTTTTGTACGAGCTTGTCTGAGATTACAGTGTTAAACACTCAACCAAAATTGACGAATAGCATCCTAACATAAGTGTTAGGATGCTGCAGACGAGTCAGGGCTGTGTGAAGTACTATTGAGACAGCATCCCCTGTAGATCTGTTCCTCCTGTAGGCGAACTGATGGTTGTCAAATCCAGCAGGGATGGCATCCTTGATGTACTTTAGGAGGATTCTCTCAAAGCACTTCATTATTACTGGGGTCAGAGCCACAGGGAGGTAATCATTAAGGCAGGTCACCGCTGATTTTTTAGGCACTGGCACAATAGTGGAGGATTTGCAGCAGATAGGGACCATTGCAAGTTGTAGAGAAAGGTTGAAAATGTTGAGAAAGACTCCTGCCAATTGATCAGCACATATTTGCGGCTAAGTTTCAGGTTCCTCATACTTTCTGATGAAGTGCTGACTTGCTGGAATTCTGCTTAGCTGAAGTTCTAATGTCTAAGCATTTGTATGCAATTTTCAGCTCCACTCTCTCTTCTCATGTTGTGAATTGGTCAGTCCCTGTTTGAAGCCATAGATGGTGTTGTTAACTTATATTTTAAGGAAGTGGGTTCATCTTTGTTTGCTCACTATTTTAGACAATTTGCAGCCTCCTTTTTATTGCAAAATGTAATTAACAATGCATTCATTACAGGTCATTAAGTAAACAGTATTACATTTATTCAGATCATATACCTCTTTGCATACCCATCTAGAGAGCAAAGAGAGTGAAAGATTTAAAATTAAGTAATCACTGGAAGATACTAAATTTCCAAAATGTTTTCAAGTTTATCATGTTGAAGTAATGCAACACTGATAAATGCTGGCCAGTTTCTGAAAGCTTCTGAACTGTTCCTTGCATGGTGAGTTTAATTTTTTTCTAATTTTAAGTAAAGTGGAGCATCATTTACACTTTTTATTATAGTAGGTGGAAAAGAATTGTAATGAGATGATGACACTAAAGAAAACAACTATTCATGTTCTCAGATCAGTGAGAGGCCCAAGATGTAGAATGCCCTAACTTGGGTAAGAACTTGCTCAGATTGTGAACCAGGTTGAAGTGGTGGGTTGGATTTTTCCCACCTTCCTGTGGCTTCCTGTTAATGGATTGGTTCATTAAATGAATCGGACTAACAGATCAGTGGAGAAATGGTCAGCTGGTGACATGTACAGCTTTCTAAAACAAGACTAATTTGTTGAATATCAGGACTTAGTTACCGAAACAGACCAAAGTCTAATCATTGAATATCTATCTATCTATCTATCTATCTATCTATCTATCTATCTATCTATCTATCTATCTATCTATCTATCTATCTATCTATCTATCTATCTATCTATCTATCTATCTATCTATCTATCTATCTATCTATCCTCACTAGTTAACAATATCCAGGGGTCCTTGAATCACAAACGTCCTACCTTAGCCTTTATAATCTAAGAGCCAGTTGCTCTTCCAAGATCTTGTTTGCCTTGGTCTTACCTGTAACACAACAGGCATTGCACTTGTCCTTCACCCTTCATGTTGTGGGTGCTGAACACACATATGGCTATATATAGCTATTTCATGCTGAGACTGACTGGTACTCACCTACCAAATACTCAAAAGTGAATACCACTTTTAACCACGGCACCAGTACTTGTTCCTGTTATCCTTGTTCTGGGTAAGGTTCTCTTAAATGTAGTTAAACTATTTATAAGGGGCAAATTATGAGTTGTTCTTCATCTGGCCCCTTCCCTTTGACCAAATTTATGTGGGTAACAATATCACAAACAAATATCTGTAGACAGCATATTGCTAAGATTCACTGGGGAACACAACTGTACCACAACAGGCATTGTAATGTAATGGTTTAGATACTAGACCTTACACCATAATGATGCTGGGTCATTTTCCACACATCATTGATATTTTGACTTTTAGCAAGTCAACCCTGTGATTTCTTTTGTTTTCAACTGCAAACAATTGTTATGTATTCAAATGTAAATTGCTTTAGATAAAGGCATCAGCCAGATGCAGCATGTAATACATTCTATGTTGTTTCCTTTTTTTTAGTTGTTTCCAAGTTTAAATAATGAATATACATTAATTTTTGAAAAGTTGAATTCACTTTGAACATGATGTAGCATCTTGTTCACAGCCCCCTGTGTGTTAATGGATGAAATGCATTACTTATAAATGGAGTCTGAAAAGATTTTTTAGGAATGCTTTCCCTGGAGCACAACAGTTTACACTGGTGAAAAGCATTTCAAATTATAAACAAATTAAACATACTATTAAAGGAAGAAGAAAGTAGTGTTAGAAATTCAATAATATTTTCTCAGAAAGTCTCATGTATTCAAATGAATATGACTATAGACTTAGCACTAATACAATATTATATCAAATTATACTGTACCTCATATTGGCAGTGTATACTTTGTATATATACCACATAATCTGATAGGCTTTTGTGTAATTTTACTAACCTAATTCCATTTTTTCATAATATAATGAGATCACATAATTAGAGCTGGAATGCACCTTACAAGTAAATCAGATTTTGCACAGCGTACTCCAAAGTGACATGATGATTCAGCGGTTAGTTCTGCTGCCCCTCTATTTCCAGATCTTCAGTTTGAGTGCTGGCCCACAGTTTGCACAGTTCCCTCTGCATTTGAATCAGTTTTCTGTGTGTTTCCCTCACCATTCCAAAGAGGTTCATGTTAGGTTGAATTAACACTGTATATGAGGGATTATTGGGCAATGTGGGAGTCTGGATTACAATGGACTGCTGTCCAACATCAGGTCTGTTTCTGCCTTGCAGCTAAAGCTGTTGTGGTGCATTCTTGTTCAGACTTATAATTGAATCAGCACCTTTAAAAAATGGGAAAAAGTGGATGACAGAACAGATTATATAGGTGGTGCAAACAGAAGGCAGAGAAGGCCGGACATTCCATTAGTGGTTCAGGGAGATGCAAAAATTTAGAATTTAAAAACAGGCAAAGGTTTGCATTTTTGTACGCTTATAATACAAACTTGGTTGGTATGTCTGTTTTATTAGGTGTTGTGTCAGGTGGCTGGCATCCATACCCAGCTGGGATGCCCCTACACATTATATTCAGGGGGAGCAGCCCTGGACAGTGCAATACCTCCCCCTGGATCCTAGATGGCCGCCCCCCTGGGGTGGAGCAGTGCCTCGGTTTCCCACAGGGCTCCCTGGGAATTGGAGTTGGGTGCTGCCCTGTTGGGTCCTGCAGGCACCACCAGGGGGTGCTGTCTTTGGGACTCCTGAGCCCGTGTGGGCAGCATATTCATCACACCCGGAAGTGCAGCCAGAACTTGTGATCAAGCACCAGGAGCACTTCCGGGTGAACTATAAAAGGAGCCAGTGACCACCACTCAGTGGCCAGAGTCGGGTGGAGGAGGACAAGGTTGCTTGGGAGGAGTGGTGGTGCCAAGGAAGAGAAAGTGCGGTGTATTAGTGGTGTGCTTGGGACTGTGTTGTGTCTGTGGGTACGGGGAAGGCGTAGCCCACAGACAAAGAAAATAAAAAGTATTTGTTTTATTTTACACGTGCCTCCCGTGTCCAATCTGTGTAGGGTCGGGTGCTATACAGTGTCCATTATTACAGTGTATAGGGTGTGATTATCATTTTTGATGAATGCAACCATTTAAGGTTGATAATGGAGACTAGAATTAAAGGAATATAAAAAGGTGTTGTGGCCAATGAGGAAAAGATAACATACTTGTTAATTCTGATCATAATCAGGAAGCTGTCAGCCTCCAGCACTGACCTGACTCCATTGGCTTACACTGTGCTTATCTCTCATTAGCCATTTTGGTCTTTGTTGGTAAACTGGATGAAAGCAACTTCATACTTCATGACAAGGGCAATAATCACTGTTGATGGTATGCTTGCACATACCCATCACAACTTCTTCTATTATTAAAATCTTCCATTTTGTTTTCTTTTTACACTGTATATCTTTGAAAATGTAAGTTCTAATTAGAAATTAAATATTCAAGTTTCATTAATTAATTCTGCAAAAAAGTCAGTATTAAACATTAATGAAAAAGTTTTGCAGTAGAGTCTAAAAAATGTGAAAGCACCACAGAATATTTTTGCAATATTAGAGTAGTTGTTTACATGGATAATCATAGTAAAGGATAAAATTAGAACATCAGTATACTTGATAGAGTTGTTACTTTATAGCTCCACAGGTTTGGGTTCAATTTCGGCCTGTTCACTGTCGATATGAAGTTTTCTCTGCATCTGTGTGGGTTTTCCTGTCACATTCCAAGAACACACATGACAGGTTAACTAGTGACTGTAAAGTGGCCTGTTATGAGTGAGTGTGGGCATACAGTATGTGTGAGTCTACCCTCTGATAGACAGCCATCCCATCCAGCCTTGACCCCTGCTTTGTATTCAATAATCCTGGGACAAGCTTTGACTCCCTGCCACCCTGTAAAGGAAAAAGTTGAAATATAAATGGATAAATGGTGTAGGTAATACAAACTGCTCTCTTTACACTGAACATTGGACATTTTATAGTGTATGGCGTAGATGTTGTCTACAGAATGAAAATAATCAGCTTAATTAAGAGCCATATGTGTCTAAGCAGGCCCTGGGATAATAAAATGAACAACCTAGCTATGAAAACATATAAGTAAAATCTAATTGTTCATGTTAATAGCAACAAACTGTCTTGTAATTAAAGCATTTAAATGCATTAAGGTGGGTTTAACTAAATGATACAACTGTTAATAGACTATGCTAGAATACTCAATGTATTTTAATATCTCCAACCAGAACTTTAATGCGTTACATTTTTGCTTGAGAGCACAACAGATAAATGAGTAGTAATATTTTACAGAAACTGGAATCAGTTTTTAAATCATGCTCTCAAGCGTAAGGTGTGCATGAATTAGTCTGAACATGACTGATTGCTATATTATAGTATTGATAAGAAACAATCTATGGTAAATCTGAAGTGTTTTCAATGATGGTTAGGGCATGCAGGGCCAGAGACAGATAATGACTGGGTGAAGAGGTTTGCCAAAATGGGGTAGAAGAGATAAGACCCAGAAGGAGGTCAAACAAAATGAACGCATCCCAATGGATGATGAGGACTGTAGAGGGAGGAGGGAAGAGGTTTGGGTGGTGTCACACACGTGCGAGTAGGAGGCAGATAAAGGGCCTGAGTAATTGTAATACCACCACCGACCAGGGGGTGGTGGAGGGTGCTGACTGTCTTTCACAGTTACTCGCAGGCCGTTCCCAGGAAATCCCACCAGGTTCCAGCACCCTCGATGACATCACTTCCGGGTCTGACCCCAGAGATGATGTCACTTCCGGTCTCGGGCAACATCACTTCTGGTTCTGGCATTAAAGATGATGTCACTTCCTGTTTGGGTCTTTAAAGCCACCATTTTTACTGTCTTTGATCAGTTCTGTTTTGGACTCAGTCTTGTGAACACCTCTGTTCAACTATCTCAACTTCAGCAGTCAGGATACAATATACGGGAGGCTGCCCCAAACCTTTATCATGTCTTTTGGCATTTCTTGTTACAGTGGCAATCAGCTAACCAGAGTAAAACTTCAAAATGGACATTAAACAATTAGTAATGGTAATTATGTATTGTAAGTACAATTTCATGCAAAGTTTGGACACCCCTGGCCAAATGACATATTACACTTAAGATCTACCTACTGATTTTCTATGATGTTCATGTCTGCAAGGGCCATTACAAAACCAACTTGTATTGTTCATAGTAGTTCATAGTAGATTTTGAAATGTGTTTTGGTTTGTTGTCTCAATGTGGAAGCCAATCTTTATTCAGCTTTACTTTTTCTGACTGACTGTTGGACATTTTCCTTGAACATGTTTTTATATTTAGTAGATTCCATTCTTCTCTTCACATGCAAACTGTTTTGTGAGCCTCTATCTCCACACAACCAAGGCATAACAGATCCACCCCAGTACTTAGCAACAGGGAATGTGTTCTTTTCTTT
Organism: Polypterus senegalus; assembly: GCF_016835505.1. Classification (NCBI taxonomy): domain Eukaryota; kingdom Metazoa; phylum Chordata; class Cladistia; order Polypteriformes; family Polypteridae; genus Polypterus; species Polypterus senegalus. The sequence continues at coordinate 53,552,331 of NC_053160.1, forward strand.
GAATGCAGCTCCTTTTATCTCCTAACAAAACTTTTTGGTTGTAGCCAGAGTTTAATTTTGACTTCATCAGTCCACAACACATGGTTCTGAAATGCCTCAGTCTTATGTAGATATTTTGTACATGCTTCTGATGTTTTTTGCGATGAAATTGCAGGTAAGGTTGCTATCTGATGGATCATCCATGAAGGCCATGTTTGTGTAACGCTACACAGTAGAGTAGTGCCCCATCACTCCTTTCTCATCTAAATCTGCCTGCAGTTCCCTTACAGTCATATGTTGGTTTTGCTTTGTCTGCCTGCACAGTATACAAGATGTTCTATCTGTCAGTTTTCTTGGTCTTCCAGATCTTAGCTTGATCTACATGGTTCCCCTTAACTGCCATTTCTTACTGAGATTGCGGCCTGTAGGAAATTGGTAACTGGAAGAGCTTTGATACCCTTTTATTGTTTTCCCCTGCTTTGTAGGCATAATCTAGTTTACTTTTCGGATCCTCAGTACTATCCTCGTAATTGTTGAAAGTTCAGAGTGAAAGAATTTATTAGACTCTGGGATTGTCATCAGCTGACAATTCCAGACTAATACTTATAATACTTAATGAGCTAAACCAGACCCAGATTAATGACCTAACAAGTTCTAAGACCCTTTATTTTGTTTTGCTATCTAAGTTTTATTTTGTCAATTTTATACCTCAAATATCAACAAATTGGTGTTTTAGCCATGTGTGCCCAAACTTTGGTATGAAACTGCAACTTCTACACATATACAGTAGAATACTGTTTATAGTATAAGATTTAAGGCTTGATTTACAGCATATTAATTCATTCATCTTATCCATCATTCTTTTGCTGTAAGATGCTCAATTTAAAAAAAAAATGTAGCCTTCATTAAGCATGTAAAAATTCCACTAAAAAGAAAAATTGTTATGTCACATTGTCAAGACTATGTGATAATTCAGCAGAGCTTGTACGGAAAATTAAAGGAAACACAGGAGAATGATGGTGTCAAAATGTCCAGAGATAAGATGCCTGTTTTCCCCTAACAGTCCACAAGCTGTCAGCCTAGAAAAAACAATGACCCTAACTTAGGTCTGCCTACTAGCTCATTCATTTTTTCCACCACAAGACAACATTCATTTTTTGCAGTTCATGTCTACTGTTTTCAGTGCAACTGGTTTTGCTGGTGGTGTGCTAGCACACTTACATCACAACATGAGAGCGTCCTGAACAAACAGTGGATTCCCATCCGAGAGCTCAACTGTTTTAGGTTTCCTTGGCATTATTTTAGAAAGTATATTCCATCTTATCTTAATGCTGCAGTATACAAAAAATGTTTTTGCACTAATTCAATAGTCCTTACAAATTACCTGCAATGTTACTGCCAAATTTAGCCCAAGCTGCCAATTCTCATGTAAATCAATAGCAGTGAAGCAGCTGTTATTTACAAGTGTCCCTCATAATAACAGTTTGCAGTGTGACATATAATTAAATCCCCAAACTACACTCAGGAGACTGAAACTTGGAGAAAAACAAGCGTAGCAAAGTCACAAAACCTGACCATCAATCATTCACACTTGTACTTAACACCACACAGTAGAAGGAACCTCCAAAGAGGCCTTTACTAAGCAACGGCATAAAAACCGCTAAAGCTTTAGAGTAGGCTGAACAATCAGCGCCGAGGAAAGAAATAAAATATTTTCATGAGGAAAGTTAATCTCGGGGGGCCTGGAGTCCCCTGCTTGTCTAGTACTATGCTTAATGAAGGAACTTACATTAAATATTTGAGGCTTGCTGCCTCTGCTCTAAAGGTCAGTTAAATATGAGAGTAGTCAACCAGTGCTAACTCCCTTAGTATAAATTCAATTTTATTTTTTCCTTTTCAGTATATCCTTTTGAGATTTAATTTTTTTAAAATCTGTCATCATTTTATTTATAAATGAGGGAAGGAGTGCTTATTACAACTGGCAAAAATATTTTTATTGTTATATTTAATCCTTTTTTCTTATTATTTAAAAACACACTAAGATACTTCATTCCATTTTCTCCTAAGGTTATTCATTATAAGGTTTAGCCTGCACCAATCCCGATAGCAAGTCTATCACAAGATAATCTCAAACACACAATTTAGAGTTGGCAGTTAACCAAACATTAATGTCTTTGGGATATATGAGCAAAACCAAGGGGGAGATATCCAAAGTACATGCATGTACTGTAGTTCTCAGGCCAGGATTTAAACCCAGGACTTTGGACTTGTAACACAGCAGCTTTAACCATTTTGTCCTCTCTAAATCCTCCACAACAATCTGCCTCAATCACTAATGAAAGATCTAGGCTGTCAAAAGTAGGCTTGGCCCGTTATGTAAGTCATTTGGTGTGATTCAGTTTGCAGTAGAAGCCGGGATTATTCTCACCAAAATTATACTGGGAGATCAATGTGTAACCTGAGACAGGTAGATAGCCAAAAACAAAATCAGTAAAATATCTGTCATGAGTATTTAGTGAAATAAAATTTGTGTGCCATTATTAAATAGTCTTACCCATGGTTTGAGTTTTGAAATATTGGTTTTAGGGTTTATAGAACGTTTCCATCCTAGTTCCCTATTTTTTCAGTGCAATATTGAGTTAATGTAATTTATTATTTTTATTTATCATCATATTCCATGATGTCATCCTATTTTCCATAGACACCACCATCTTGTGTACTCTGTTGCGGTAATGCCGTTCCAAGGTGCTGGGAGTTGTGATTATGCTTACTGCAATTACAAATGTCATCTCAGTGACAGGTTAAATATTGGCCCTTCACGTCACTGTCAATCCATGATTTGGATAACAAAACTAACAAACACTTTGTGTACATGTATCTGTGGTTTATTCCCGATCTAGGATTCTTGCTTTTCCTTCTGACAATTATTTTTATTTTGCACTCTGGTTTAGGGTCTTTCTGTTTAGGATTAACTTGAAGTTTTGACTAGTCTCTGTTCTGTAGCTATATCTAATTTTCTGTTCCCATGCATTAATTGTCTTACTCACTGTGCAGTTCACTTGCAGTACAAAATCGATCTTCACATCGCAATACATGAACCAGAAGCAGAGTCAGGAAACTGAGCAGATAGTCCTAACACGAAAAACAGAAAGATCTGATAGCAAAAGTAGGTCAAAGCTAGTGCACTAAAGTATATGAAGGGCCATATTCTATTAGTGGAATGACACACATTGTCACAGGACCTTTGCGTCACTTATCTTGTGCCTTTTCTGGGGACTGGTGGTGACTTCTATATGTCTAACCTGAGGTTTTTTTTTAACTTAAGGAATCTGATTCTTGAGATTTATTTTTCTCTAGCTGTTGTTCTAAAACACATTAAAATTTTGAATGTTATTCACAATGCCATTTTGCTTATTTATGGGTGTCGCCATTTTGTAGCAGTTGCATCAACTGTTGTTATAGCAATCAATCCCATTACCACCTAGAAATGTGAGAAGCGTAATGTCATTGGCATGACCTTATAAGGGTCAGCACATAAATTCCCAACTTGCACAAGTTTGGATTATAACAGTGTTAGGTGTCTTGAGTCTTTGAAATAAAACATTTTCCAGTTAACAAAAAAGTTTTTTGGCATTACGGTCTTTGATTTCAGATTAGTTTAGATTTTTTGGGAAGTACTCCTGCTTGAATTTTTGATCACATTTCATCTCCTCAACCTTTTCACTAAAATATTTCAGTGTCTCTTGCTGAAGCAGAACACACATAAGTGGCAATAGATATGGACTATGGAAAAGAAAACAGCTGTGGCAATGCACTGTGGTCTCACACTGGCAGCCACCATTCAAAAACAGAATACAAAATGTTGTTACAGTGACCCTATTATCATAATAATAAAAAATATAACAACAATCATAAAATACCTAAAAAAATATATAAAATAAGAAAATCTCACATTACCTGTCTAAAAGCTCATATCTGTTGGTTCATAAAAAAGATTTTGAGAATGTTATGTGTGAGGTAGAGTGTGAATCATATCTTTTATGTGTGTAAATGGACAAAGATGTTGCTTTATATTATGTGTTATATACCCATATTTAACCAAGCCCTAGAGTTAAGCTGAAAACTAATAAATAAGCAAAATGCATAAGAAGGTTCATTTTAATGGATTTGAAAAAAAAAATGAAATTGATCGAAACCGAAATTGCGTCAAGCTTGATATTTTCATATTTTTTATGCCCCATAAACACATGTATGTAAGCGAACTAATAGTCTGTAAAAGGAATACAGTCATTTAAGGCTTTAACAGTTTGAGCAGCTGGATGTTACCAAAGAAGAAATGCTTTTAAAAGTCGGCCAAAGAAGAAATGCTTTGAAAATTCGGCCATATCAGCCATAGGGGGCAATTCTTTGGCCTGTTTGACCTGTTTGACAGCACAGCTAATTAGCCATTTCTATGTATACGACTGAAAGGTGGTCAATGGTGCTATTCCAAAACAGTAAAGGCAGCTAACACTTAATGGCCACTGGAAGCAATAAAATATTTATAGAATATTAAAACTTCATTCTGTCAACTTTCTGCTTAGTTTATACTGGTTAAAGTTGGAACAGGCAGCTTGCAAATATTTTAACATTTGATCCCAGGCAATTTAAACCATGCAAAGAGCAAATTGTTTCCTAAATAAAGCTTGAAACTAACAAGTAAAATTCCCCTGAGCGTTTTAAATTATAATGAGGGGTCACAATAGTTTCTGCCGGAATGCAGTTTGGAAGCTTTGGCAAACCTTTCAGCAATGCACACCGTCGATTGAAGCTTAGTTCCTTTGTAATATTACTTAAGTGTCTTTTTTTTCATTTCTTTAAAATGGGTTTTCAGGCTTGGCACAGTGTACACTTTAGCCACATATCTGAGTAAAAGAAATACAAATATTGCTGGTGCAAAGTTACTTTTGCGTGCTGATAGAAACCAGTAAACAATGCCATAAATTATCATTTTTATTCATGAGCTCCAACTTTCCTGCAACCCAACTCTAGATAAGCAAGTTTGGAAGATTGATGTATGGATGGATGGATCGGTGGGTGAGTGAAATATTTATTTGTGTTTTACTAAGACTATTGGAATTATTTACTGTAGCTATTAGCTAAATGAACAAGCTTCTAGACTGAATAGTACCTTTGTCAAACTGTTTATGTCATAAGTGGTGTATTAATGGTGCCATGTGGGGACCAGTGGAGAGCAGAAATTCTGTATCTAGATACATCACCATAAGGGTCTGTCTATCAAATACCGTAAATGAGTAACCCATATCCCTATTTCTTGTAGTAGTAAGACATTGGGTATTCCAGAAGTGACAAACCTCCAAATATACACAATGTACAGCTTTCTCAGTAAATTTATGAACTATATAGTGGAATACCCTGAATATTGTAATACGGTGAAAAACAATGATATAAAAGGTTAAAATTTTAAATGGCATTTTCTGTTTAACTTTGTAGCTGATGTGAACAAACGAACAAAGGAACAATCGTGAAGAGTTGGGGAATTTACCCCGTATAAAACAGCAGAAGGTTTCAGGAATAAAACAAGTAGTCACAAAAGACTGAGTCAAGACTGACTGACTAACAGAATGAATGCTTGGGTTTTTATAGGTTTAGGACAGGAAGGGGTGGGATCTCAGGAGGAAATGAGGTCTGCAGGAGGGTGTGACAAAAAAGAGGAAGTGGGTGGAATCTTAACTGTTTTTTCGTTCTGGTGGTCTGTGGAAGAGGGTAAAAAAGGCATTAGTACCGTTCATCAACCCCTGCCTCTGCCTTTTACTCCAAGTTAGCCTCCCATTCACAAGTGTGTGACACTGCGTATCTGGTTTGCACTCAGTGCTGCAAGGAGAGGCTGTACTGTAGATTCTGCAATCCTGATGTGAATTTAGCAGTTTCAACAAATGAATTAATTTACATTTTATTTGAAATATTAATAATTTTTTTTCTACTTTTTCAAGTCAAGGTTTTATTCCAATGCACATACCTGTGTCAGTAAATCAGACAGTACTTTAAATACTCCATCTAATGACTATATGCAGAACCAATGACTGGAGAATTACATGACATGTCATTTTTCAACCCGCTTAATCCAGACCTGGGTTACGGTCTGGGTTCTGAAACCTATCCCAGCTAGCATAGTGTGCAAGGCAGGAACAAACCCTGGACAGGGCACCAGTCTCTCACAGGGTGAACACACACATTAGGGCCAATTTAGCATTGCCAATCCACCTAACCTGCATGTCTTTGTACAGTGGGTGGAAATCAGAGCACCCAGAGGAAACCCAGGCAGGCAAGAGGAGAACATCCATGTTCCACACAGGTTGGATCAGGGAATGCGAACAATTGCATGCCCCAATTATTTTTTAACTAATATTCATTTTTAATTTTCAAATTTAAAAACATATTAATAATTGGGAATTTAAAGAAATATGTCAACAAAAAATTATATTTTTTTATATATGTTATACTGTGTATTGAATATGGTTTGTTGTGAAGGCCAAGAAAAATTATTCTCATGTTTGCATGTGGAATGGAGAGAAGAAAGTGTATGATATAATATATGCCAATAGTGACCAATGATGTACAACCACAAAAAACATCAATTGAAAAGATAAAAAAATCTCATGTTGTAAAATCCACACGTCAGCTATCCAGTTGTATTTTCTAAACTGGCAAAACGCATGCTTTTTTGCAACAATATTGTTAAACAGAACTTATAGATACATCATCATACATGATAAATGGGAAACTAGAGCTACATGGGATTGACTTTTTGAATTGAAGGCAGGACTCCTGACCAACAAATGAGGGTGTGTTGCGGATCATTCAAAATGTTACCCCGTTAACACTGAAGTCAGAATTAAACCTTTATAGTATGTATTTTATTTATTAAGTTATTTTGAACAATTATGTTGCTGTTTTATACATTTTAAGATTCTTTATTATCACATATACAGAGTACAGTGAAATTCTTAACTTACACAATCAATGTTCAATTCATAGGCATTCTCTGATGCCATGTTTAGTATGTTTGCTTTACTTCAGGCAAGTGCAATAAATAGCTGTTCTTTTTGTGAAATATAGCAATAAAGTAGTGAACATACATACTACTTATCTAAGTATTGAAAAACCCATCTCCTTATACATTGGAAATTTAACTCCTATTCATCACTTATTTTTTCCTGCACACACACCAGACCTATGTGTGTCATCCAACACAAATTGCTCAGAGTGATGGACATGAGCTACAGGAATATTAGAGGAGCCAATCGATTTCATAGAAGGCACATGTTATAACACCTCATGACTGTGCTGTGTAGCTGCTGCCAACATGAAAGGAAAAACAAAAGAAACTGCCAGCAATGTGAGTCCAGAAGTGGTCTCAGGAGGTAGCAGAGGGCCTACAGGGCAGCTTCTCTTGCTTAAAGTGGAAAGTGTTCATTAACAGTCATTCACTGTATGAGTCTATCTCTGCTGTCACTTCTTATATGCCATTTTGTGAGAAGACAGTGTGCAAATAACAGGCCTTGATATACAACAGAAATAAAAAAGGACAATTAAAATAAAGCACAAATTATTCTGTACAGGTTACACATCATAAAATGTCCCCGTCAACCATTACAAACTTTCTGTTGTACATGTGGATGAAAACACTGACTGAATTGCAAATCTTTACAGTATATGGGGCCAGAAAACCCCAAACCTTTATGCTGTGTCTGTTTATGTCTTACAACATATATATATATATATATATATATATATATATATATATATATATATATATATATATATATATATATATATATATATATACATTTATATACATTTCAGTAACAGAGCAATCTGCTCTTATATGAGCAATAGAGATTTGCCCATTAGCCTTTGTACTGATGTGCCTCAGGTTCCTACAGAATTACTGGTGTCACTTTGCAAGGATGACTTTTATATTCCTAACCTGGTTTAAGGAACCATTTGTAGGTAAGAAAATCATGCTGGAAAATAATGATTCTGCCGTCCACAAAGGGACTTTAATATCTATCAACAAACAGGAATCAAGGCCATTAGTGTAAGGACAATGTGCATTAACTGCACAGCTGTTTCAGATCCTTTTGTCTGTTAGGAGAAGTATGACTTCTCAATTCAGAATTTAAAAAAGGCACAACCAAAATTTCAATCACAGTTATTAAATTGATCAATAAGACTAATGTTATTGATGGACAGTTTGCAAATCATGTATGTTCTTAAGGTGTGGACAGCTTTTAGAATTGTATATTTTAATATGTCTTCTATTTTTCTTTTATGATAAGTGGCCCATGGTGTCAAGCAAATTTAAAATAAATAATCATGTGTGAAGCTCCAGTTGAGTACAGGTATGCTGTACTCTGTGGTAAATTGGGGTACTTGGCCAATTGCATCACACACATGTGTAGCAGATTGGTCCAGCATCTCAATTGTGCCTTGGAGGTAGTGGCTTGTCACACATGCACCCAATTAGAGAGAATAGTTAAAAAGGAGCCTGCACAGAACAAGGGGGAAAGGAAGAAAATATATTAGCCAAAGAAGGAAAAGAGAAAGATGAAGGTTGGAAGGATAAAAGGAGAGAAGAAGGGAGACATGGGAGAGAGAGAGAGAGAGCCTGTTCTGAAAGGTGTGAGTGGCAGCTGGTCAGATGTGCGTCTTGGTGCTGCAGGACCTGGTGGCAGAGGAAGGGGCGCTCCCACTGAGCACTTTCCTGGGAGTAGGAGTGGCCTTAAATACAGTGTCACCCACAGATGCCAAGGGACTGGTGGCAGGGGACATGTGTGGCTCAGTACAGCACCCCATGGCTGTTGTAGGCATGGAGATGGTGACCCGAGCGAGAAAATGTTAGTTGACTGCACCTGTTGACAGGCGTCTTCTCATTCTGAGAGGTCCAAGTAGGATAAGGAGAAGAAGATGCCAGGTTATGAGAGAAGCACTGGAGCTTATGGACTCTATGAATGGCCTCTGGATTTTAACCTTGTTGTTTTTAGTGGATTATTTATTAAGACTGTTTTTAACCTTCACATACACTGTTGTTTACATGGATTATTTATTTATTGAAGATTGAAGCACTGCACCATGAAACACTGTTTTTTGGTGGACTTTTAATAAAAGCACTAGTTCACGTTTTGCACCTTTGGTAAAGGCATGTGTCCTCATTGCACTACTTAGCACATTGACTGCTTGTGCAAATTTATAGGTGCCTATTTACACCATTGTTTTCACTTCTGGGCAATGAAGCAAAGCTTTTTATCATTTAATGTGATTTGCATCTATCTATCTATCTATCTATCTATCTATCTATCTATCTATCTATCTATCTATCTATCTATCTATCTATCTATCTATCTATCTATCATGAAAAAGTGAACCATCTCTGTTTAGCTGAAGGTATGAAACAGATTATGTTATCATGAAGGCTCATCCACAGTAACCTTTTGCCACTTAAATAATGAATGTCTGTCACAATATACTGTAATCAGGAATCATAAAGTTTTGATCCTCATACATGTGTTTGTATTATTCCTAACATTATTTTGTAACATATTAGCATCACTCAATAATGAGATCATTAGCTCCTCCATTTTGAGTTTTGATTCTTTGATGCCACTCATCTCTACACATGTGGCATGGAGACCATCAATGCTTAGACACTGTCTGAACCCTGTAAATGCATTTTTTTTTTGCGAGACAAAGCTAGTTTCTCTGCAAAGTTGTTTTGACTTTTTTGGTCTATCTATTGATCTATCTGTCTAAGAAAATAGTCAAGCAAAATATCGTTTTGGTTTTTGTGTTGATCTTTGATGCAAAAATGATTGGCTTGATATCAGAAACTATGCGGTTTCTTCTAGTGGAACATTGCTTTTCACTTCTTACTCAGAAGGAAAAATAAAATCACAATTTCCTGGGCTGCCTGACTGAAATCCTATACAATGGATGCAGCCAGAAACCTCATACTTTCAGACCACATCCTGTGTAAGGTGGGAACCAACACTGTAGAAAATGTCAGTCTGTCACAAGGCACAAGCTCACACAAATATGAGCAATATAGATTTTCCCATCAACCTGACATGTCTGTCATGTCTTCTGTATTAATGAACTGATTGACTTTGAGATGTAAGAGGGAACCAGAGAATACCCTTGTGGACAGCAGAAAAACGTGCAAACTCAGTACAGACTGTGACCTGGCTGGAAATTGAATTTGCATCCCTGGAGCCGTTAGGAAACAGTTCCAATATATTCATGACCACGACACTCGCTATAATCCCAAATAGTTTGAAATATCTAATAAATGTTTTAGATACTGCAACATACTTACCCCTAACAATGTATGAAATAATACACACTCTTGTTAGATAATGTTATTTACTTTGTGAAGTGATTTGAAATAATGTTGGCTATGAAAGACACTTTAATAAAAATGAAATAAGTAAGAAAACATTGTTTGCCATGATGTTTAGTTTTAAAACAGCACTGTGCATGCAGGCAAAATCCACATGTGCTCATTTTATTTTTCGGAATTCAAGAGTCGTTTTCACCTCCCTTCAATTCCAACTTGGAAAAACAAGTTAAGAAAATTGAAAGAAGGTTCTTTTGTTTTTTTAACACAATACAGGTATGAACCTGCTTATGCTGCATATTCTCTTTTTCTTTAGCAAGTTCCCTTTTCTCAGTTTCATTTCATCTTTGGCTAACCAGCATAGTTTTAAAAATGTGCCATTTCAGTAAGTGCCACAAATTCTCTACGTTTCTACCTAAAGTGGTCAGAGTGAGTTAAGGGTTTAGATTTCTATCAGTTTAAGCTTGGTCACGTCTGTGAATCATATAAAACAGAGCACTGATTACTGCTCCTCCAAAGGAAGAAATCCCACACTTGTTTTGTCATATTTTCCTTTCAAAACACTGCCAAACACACAACCATGCGGGTCTTTGAACCTGCATACCCATATGTGTAAAAATTATAGGCTAACAGGTGATATGCGACTGTAACAGGCGGCCTGTCCTGGGAAAATAAGGTCATTTGAGGCTGCAGATGGAACTCCCTACAGACTGAAGTAAATACCTAAAATGGAGATGTGAGATTAGGGTAAAGTGTCTTTAATAAACTTAAATCATCTTCTTTCAATGATTCCTCATTTAACATTAACACCTTCCCCAATGTATTTTCTTCTTAGGTTGCTCAGTGGAAAGTGTAATACAAACCCTGAATCATTTAACCTAACCTAACATTCTCAAACCCACTTATTCCAATTTATTCTGACAATCATCTGAAGCCTGTACTAGCAGCCTTGTCACAGGGCAGGAACCCACTGTGGACAAGACACCAATCCATCACAGGACCTACTGTACACACACTCTAATGGTGTCATTTTGGAATTGTCATTCATTTTACTTAGCACTTCTGTGGAGTTGTGATAGGAAAACCCGATCAGAGAGATGGAGAATGAGTAAACCCTACATGAACAATGACCAGGTACAGGATTCAAACCGGAATTCAAACCACTCTGCTACCTTATTTTATTTCTATTATTAGTCTTATGCCCAACAGACGATTTGGTGGTGCAGTGGATAGTGCTGTTGTCTTTCATTCCAGGAGACATGGTCAGAATCCAAGTCTGATTACTGTCTGTGAGGAGCCTGTACATCCCCCATGTGGTATTCTCTCCAGGTAGCCAGTTTTTCTATGAGATTGTATAGACATTCAGGTTAAAAAATTGGCAACACTAATTTGGCCTTTTGTAAATGAGTATGAAATCTGATAAGTCTGCAAGCACTCCAGATTTGGTTCAACCCATGCAGCCAAATCTTCAAAGTTAGGTTCCCGTCCAATACTTTCTAAATTGAACTATGAACTTGAAAATTCAAACTTTAAGACATCATTGTCTTCTTTGTTACACTTTTCCTTGTGAGGTTTCCTTTTGACAACAAGATGAACTGGTCTGACCAGACCACCTCTATCTTCAGCAATTGTCCCCAGACATTATTTTATTTTATTAACAAGTGCCATATAAGGTAGTCTGCAAGGGCAAATGCACAGGACAACTTCATACGTGTGTATTTTTTACAGCCAGAGCCACACATTGGACTGGAAGCAGGAATTGAACTGGCAGCGTTATGGATGGGAGACTATAATCTTAGATATTATGTCACACTAGCTAATGGATGGATGGATAATATCTAAAGCAGCTTACACATCACCAATTTTTAGGACAGTTTTACAGACTTCTAAAAATGTAACACTGGTAGGTCATCGCCTTCGTCTGAGTCATTCACTAATGAGTTTTATTGTCATATCCCTTAGCCATTTGGATACACACTTACAAATGTAACTAAAAATATCTACACATTTTGTTGAACTGCTTGTCCTACTGCAGAGTGCAATTATACATAAAAAATAAAGAGCTAATTGATAAACAATACAACACACAGAGATATTGTTGCATTTACATTTTATATATTTAACAAACTATGAGAACAATGATATAAACCAGAAGAAACTGAAATGTGGTGACTGAAATGCCTGGACCTTCCACAGCACACTAATGGAAAATTAAACACAGGCCTCAGCTTTCCAATAAAGAGAAAATTCACTTTGTGTTCAAGCTAGTGGCCAAGCAAACCGAATGAATGACTGATGTGAGACAAAGGAAGGGAATTTACCAAATTCCAAGTAAAACAGCACAGTATTGGTGAAAATAACATAATAATACAATGGAAAATTGTTTTTTGTCAGGGTACAAAATCCTGTAACTTAAAAGCGTTGATTCTTCTTCATAATGTAATAACTTTAGCAAGGGAAGTGCAGCAACAGATATATAAAGCTGACTGCTGAACACACACCAGTCAGGTTTTTCATTTCTTTTTATTGAAAATCATGTGCTTCAGTTATAAAAATTCTAACACTGCTCCCCAGAAGGCAAGCTCTAACATGCTGTTTCTATTCATGGAAACTGTGTTCCAATTTTGGATCTTCATCTCCCTACAACCTGATTCATCACAGGGCCCCCATAGCGATGGGTCAATAAGGCTATTAAACTGCCTAAGTGTGGATTAGCGTCCCGATTTTATGTGTTTCTGATGTTGCTGAGGCTTTAGGTTAGTTGTCTGTGGGCTCAGAGCTTCTGGATGGCGGTCATTGATGTCCTTCCTTCTTTCATTAATTTCACTGCAGTGATTTGCAGTACATTTTACATGGAGAACCAACAAATAATCATTACTTTATGGTGAACACCATCCCAAAACATTTTGTAATACAGAATGAGAGTATTGTTTTTTCAATATTTTTTCTTACTAGTGGAATATTGAGAGCTTACATGATATTCTTAGGTTTGTAGAGCTACCTACAGTGACTTTTCTGTGCCATCCTGCCTGAAGATAGATAGATAGATAGATAGATAGATAGATAGATAGATAGATAGATAGATAGATAGATAGATAGATAGATAGATAGATAGATAGATACTTTATTAATCCCAAGGGGAAATTCACATAATCCAGCAGCAGTATACTGATACAAAGAAACAATATTAAATTAAATAGTAATAAAAATGAAAAAAAAAAATGAATGACACAATCTCAAGTTATCTGTGTGAAAAAAGAGGTTAACCCTAACATGAAATGCCACCATGACAACAGGTACAGTTCACCTCACATCTCTAGATTCCCTAGTTCAAATCCTGGTCATTGTTTAAGCACAGAATGACTTTAAAGTGGGCAGATGTAAATAAGGGAGTGTGCCCTGCAGTTGATTGACATTCACTCCAAGGCTGGTTCTTCGGCTGCAGCCAATGCTACTTGGATGGATTATTACTGTCACCATATAATGGGGTTCAGAAAATAAATGTTTGAATAGCTAACATAAAATGCCTATTAAAAATGTCTAGGAACATTCAGCTTCCATAATCGACTTCACGGTTCAAACTAAGCACTTAATTGAGAGGAGACACGTTGGTCAGCAGCAGGAAAGGGTTATTTTACATTTGGGTTCAAGCTCTTTAGAGTAAACGTGGCCATTAACTCTTAAACATTATAGCATGTGACAAGAACCCAAAGCCACACAGGCCTAAATGGTCTCCTCCTGCTGCTGCAACTAAAACAGCCAGACAGTAATCTTTAGGTTTGCTCCAATGCAGTTATGTCTGGCTTCAAAATAAAACCAAACTTGTCATCCCCGGTGTTTCATGGGCACTTCCACCATCTGTAAAATAGCAATTGAGACATGCATGTCAAGTCACACATCACTTATCCCTTAAAAACATCTAAAAACGCTCAGCTTCTGTAATTGACTTCACAGTTCCAAACTAAGCACTTAATGGAGAGGAGACACGTTGGTGAATGGCATGTAAGGGTTAACTTACCTCTGGGTTCAAGCTCTTTAGAGAAAATGTGGCTATTAACTCTTAAACAAGACAGCATGTGATGAGAGTGCAAAGCCACACAGCCCTAAATGGTCTCCTCCTGCTGTTGTATCGAAACAGCCAGACATGTAACTTTAGGTTCACTTCAATGCAGGTATGACTGGCTTCAAAATAAAACCAAATTCGTCAAGTCTCACAGCAGTTATCCCTTAAAAATCGTCTAGGAGTGCTCAGCTTCCGTAATCGACTTCACGGTTCAAACTAAGCACTTAATTGAGAGGAGACATGTTTTTTTTTTTTACTAATTACAAGGAAAAGACTCTTAAATGTCAAAGTGAAAGCAGATCTCTGCAAAGTGGTCTAAATTAATTACAAATATAAAATACAAAACAGTTGATCGTATTAGTATTCACCCCCAATAATATGATATGATCCGTCATTGTTGCAGCCAGTTGGTTTTTGAAAGTCACATAAATAGTTCAATGGAGTTCAGCTCTGTGTAGTCAAGGGGTTTCAAGAAATTGTAGTTTAAGTGCACCTTATCTGGAGACTTTGAGGTCAGCTGCAAGAAGGTCCTATGGTCTGATGACACCAAAAATTAAGCTTTTTTGGCCATCAGACTAAACATCACATTCGGTGTAAGCCAAATTCTTCATAGAATGAACTCCACGTGAAGTTGGAAACATCCCTTTGAGATTCTTCTCCATGTTGACATGACCGCATCACACAATTTCTGCAGATTTGTCAGCTGTACGTTCATGCTGAGGATCTTCCCTTCTGCCACATCTCAAAGGTGTTCTATTAGATTCAGATCCAATGAATGGGAAGGCCAATGAAGGACACCAGCAGTAATTCCACATACACTTCAGAAGGGGTCATCCACTTGAAGCTATGCATGCCTGATCCCAGAAAGTACTTGGATGGGAGACCATCTAGGAAAAGCTTGGGCTTCTGCTGGAAAAGGTGTTGGTGACACCAGCAGCGGGCACTTACCTGGTGGTCTGACTGTGCATCCCAATGCCCCAGTACAGTGATGGGAACACTGTGCTGTACAAATGGTGCCATCTTTTGCATTAGACATAAAACCAAGGTCCAGACTCTCCATGGTCATTAAAGATCCCTAGGCATCCTTCATAAAGAGCATGGTGTATCCCAATGCCCAGACTACATTGCCCTTCATGGCTGCCATTCTGGCCCCCTAATCATTCCTCTGTCTCTAATTGTCTCTCTCTCTCTCACTCTCTCTCTCACCACTTCACCACCTAGCTAATGTCTGGTGAGCATACTGGCACAAAAATGGCTGCCGTCACTTCATCAATATGGATGCCACACATTCATGGTGGTTGAACTGGCTCCCCATTCACTATGAAAAGTGTTTTGAGTAGTGAGAACAGTTCTAAATAAATTTAAAGAATTATTAATATTATTATTGTCTTGTTCATAAAGTGAGTTTGAGATGACTTTTGCATTGTGATATGGGACATTATCATGTGTGAGGGATTGCCGGCCGTGTATCCTGGTCAACAACCCCAAACCGCCAGATGGAGCCATCCATGCAACATGGAAGGGCCCCGAATTCCAGCAGGGCATCATGGAACTTGGAGTTTTTCAACATAGCCTTGCTGGATACCATGGGGGCCACCGGAGGACGCTGCAGGGAGGCACAGGGAAGAAAAAGAGAAGTTTTTACCCAACCCGGAAGTGTTGGATAATCACATGGACTGAAGGCTCAGAAACACTCAAGGAGGTCAAGGAGTATAAAGGACTGTGGGAAATCCCTGACGGATGCGCTGAGTTGGGAGGCAGGGTGGCTAAGCGTCTTGGAGTGGAGGATTGGTTATTGTGTATTGTTTATTGAAGAATTGTGGAGAGGAGTGTGCTTTGTGCACTTATTTTTATAATAAATAATAATTATTTGGTGTTTGCGGATTTCCTCTGGGTGCTCCAAAGACATGCAGATTAGGTGAACTGGTGAAACCACATTGACCCGTGTGTGTTGGGTGAGTGTTTGCCCTGCAATGTACTGGTTCCCTGTATAGGGTTTGTTCCTGACTCACACCCAATTCTAGCTGGGATATGCTCCAGCCCACACTCCAGCAACTCTGATTGGGATTAAGTGGGTTAGAAAATGACATGACATACTGTCTTACCTGCTTGTCAGCATCTCTACACCGATATTATTTGGCACTGACAGCCATTCTATACACCATGCTGCAGTTCTGTGCCTTCGTCTTTTCCCTGGAGAAGTCTGTGTCAAGGGCCAGTGCCACATGCTCCCCTGTTTCCGTGGCCATGATACGCAGCACATGCCTGACATTAAAAAGGTGTCCTATTGTTTTTGTTTTAGAGCTTTGAGAAATATATGAAACATGTGACTGAAAACCACAGAACTACACAACCACAGCTCTGTTCTGAATGGTTTATTTGATTGTGTGACATGACAAAAATATTTACCATTGTATTTCATTTGTTCATTAACAGTGTTTGCCAGAAAGTTTATTATTTCTGAAAGTTGCAAGTATTAATTATCTGGAGAGGATGCTTATTTCAGATTAATTGAACTTACTGTGCGCTTGAAGAACTCCATAAAGCAATTTTGATATTTTTAAATATTTTTCCCATAATGTTCATTGTATCCTGAAAAATAATAGGTCTTTTAATGCACTGATTATCATGGCCATTATTTCAGACTTCTAGGTTTAGGGGAAATAATTATTATCTTTCTTAATTTGCATATGCAATTACAACTTCTCTGCTTTATACAACAGAGCTGATCACCTGTGTGACTAAGCAACATAAATTGGAACATAAATTTCTCACATAAATAATTAGAAAAAATATGGTCAATACATAAAATAAAAAAGGAAAACAATAAGCAGTGAGTTAAATATGTCAAAAATACAAAGGCTGTGAATTCAAAACAAATGGTGAATAGACAACATGTATATTTTTATTTTATCATATTTAGTTCCCTGCCAATCCTTTTCCTTTGTAGATCATATGTATTGGCCATATATACAGTATATATATATATATATATATATATATATATATATATATATATATATATATATATATATACTGTATATATATTTATTTTTTATTTATTTATTTTTTTGTTCTTTTGAAAATAATTCTACTAATAGATGGGTTATACAGTTGATCCCCATACAGACAAATATGTATCCTAATCAATTTTACGTAAAAAGCAATATGCAAAAAAACAGACATGCTGACTTTGCTTAGTGCCACCCTGTGAACATTATTGTAAGCTTTGTGTGGTTCTGTTAAAGAGACTGTTAGCAGATGGACATTCTGTATTTTTGAAATAGCAATGAGCAAAATTGAATTTGCAGCAAACTCGGTATTTCGGTTTTGTAGAAAAAGCAGGTGTTGGGTTTCTTTCATACTAAAATTCATGAAATTTACACAAGGCCTTTAGTGCCTGTCTGAATGTGTTTTCTTGTATTAATTTGCATTTGTCTATCATTTAGTATTTGAATACATTTTTCTAGTGGAAAAAAAAATCTAAGTAAATGCACACATCCTTAGCTAGGATAAGGCGGTTACTAGCTAATAGCCGTGGGGGGGTATCAGATGGCAGCGGTGACATTGAATGTAGTGAGAATGTCCTGAGGAAAAACAAGGTAATGTGCACAATAGCACTTTTTAGTGTGTCTTCATGTGGAAAATATGTAGCACGTCACATTTTTAAAAAACATACTGCACTCCTATGTCTTGGGGTGTAAACAGAATTTACTAATGTGGCAAGAATTGAACACAGGTGTTGTATTTTTACACGTACAAAACAGCAAAACCAAAGCATTAATAAAGGCCCAGCAATTATCGGACTTCCGTTATTTTACTTACTGAAGATACATATAACAAGTTCCAGCAAAAACTTGTGCATTAATACCCAGGTACAGGCACAACACATATTTTATGCAATTGTTTGCTAACATTAAATAGTCCTTTTGTTTAGTTTTAAATTCTTACATATACATAACATTTCCTACACACATGGCTTGGATTTATAACAATATTTTTTTCTTAATCAAGCAAATACATGGCAAAAATAAACTTCGATAGAAAACATTTATATACGGGGAAACCCCAATTGCCAAAGCTAACAGAACTCTTAAGCACTTTGTACGTTAACATTGACTACAAGTTCAACCTTTCAGGAAGTTTATGCTTCCTCTCATGATAGAGTCTTTCTTGTGTAGGTGGAACAAGCATTTGAGATGAGGTTTATTCAGCAGATTCTTGAGGCTGAGATTTACCAGCAGCAAGAGATATACAGGTGCTGGTCATAAAATTAGAATATAATGACAAACTTGATTTATTTCAGTAATTCCATTCAAAAAGTGAAACTTGTATATTAGATTCATTCATTACACACAGACTGATGTATTTCAAATGTTTATTTCTTTTAATTTTGATGATTATAACTGACAACTAATGAAAGATCCAAATTCAGGATCTCGGAAAATTAGAATATCAATTAAGACCAATGCAAAAAAAGGATTTTTAGAAATGCTGGCCAACTGAAAGGTATGCTCATGAAAAGTATGAGCATGCACAGCACTCAATATTTAGTTGGGGCTCCTTTGGCCTGGATTACTACATCAATGCGACGTGGCATGGAGTCGATCAGTCTGTGGCACTGCTCAGGTGTTATGAGAGCCCATGTTGCTCTGATAGTGGCCTTCAGCTCTTCTGAATTGTTGGGTCTGGTGTATTGCATCTTCCTCTTCACAATACCACATAGATTTTCTATGGGGTTAAGGTCAGGCGAGTTTGCTGGCCAATCAAGAACAGGGATGCCATGGTCCTTAAACCAGGTACTGATAGTTTTGGCACTGTGTGCAGGTGCCAGGTCCTGTTGGAAAATGAAATCTGCATCTTCATAAAGTTCTTCAGCAGCAGGAAGCATGAAATGTTCTAGAACTTCCTGGTAGACGGCTGCGTTGACCTTGGACCTCAGAAAACACAATGGACCAACACCAGCAGATGACATGGCACCCCAAACCATCACTGACTGTGGAAACTTTACACTGGACCTCAAGCAACGTGGATTCTGTGCCTCTCCTCTCTTCCTCCAGACTCTGGGACCTCGATTTCCAAAGGAAATGCAAAATTTACTTTCATCAGAGAATATAACTTTGGACCACTCAGCAGCAGTCCAGTCCTTTTTGTCTTTAGCACAGGCGAGACGCTTCTGACGCTGTCTCTTGTTCAAGAGTGGCTTGACACAAGGAATGCGACAGCTGAAACACATGTCTTGCATACGTCTATGCGTGGTGGTTCTTGAAGCACTGACTCCAGCTGCAGTCCACTCTTTGTGAATCTCCCCCACAGTTTAGAATGGGTTTTGTTTCACAATCCTCTCCAGGGTGCGGTTATCCCTATTGCTTGTACACTTTTTTCTACCACATCTTGTCCTTCCCTTCGCCTCTCTTTTAATGTGCTTGGACACAGAGCTCTGTGAACAGCCAGCCTCTTTAGCAATGACCTTTTGCCTCTTGCCCTCCTTGTGCAAGGTGTCAATGGTCGTCTTTTGGACAACTGTCAAGTCAGTAGTCTTCCCCCTGATTGTGTAGCCTACAGAACTAGACTGAGAGACCATTTAAAGGCTTTTCCAGGTGTTTTGAGTTAATTAGCTGATTAAAGTGTGGCACCAGGTGTCCTCAATATTGAACCTTTTCACAATATTCTAATTTTCCGTGATACTGAATTTGGGTCTTTCATTAGTTGTCAGTTATAATCATCAAAATTAAAAGAAATAAACATTTGAAATACATCAGTCTGTGTGTAATGAATGAATTTAATATACAAGTTTCACTTTTTGAATGGAATTACTGAAATAAATCAAGTTTGTCATGATATTCTAATTTTATGACCAGCACCTGTACAGTATCAGGTGTCATAAAAATAAACTCATTTGAATCCTGAGGAACAATGGGCTCCTCAGCAGTGTCTTATGTTCTGACATCCTGAGCCTGTGCATCTAGCAGCTGGTCGGTATGTCTGCGCCAGACTGTATCGCACCCATACTGTACTGTGTATGTCAGTGGACCAGTCCGTGACACAATCTTACAGCTGCCATTTCTGATTTGAGTGTCGGTAGACTTGGTAGTAGGCAAGTACTTTTTGTCCATCTTCAGATATTCTAAGCCTGCCTTGTTTTTGGTTTTGGAAGCACTGCTTCTATTGCACATGCCTACACAAATCAGGCTTCATCCGATCCAAGCACAATCTCAAACATCTTCCCAAGAAAAGCATTGCTGGAGTCTGCCCTGTGGTTGAATGAGCTGTGAAGTCTGCAATTTTCTGACCAAAGACCTTTTTTTTCTTTTTCCATGGCTTTCACAAATAGTTTGAAAAATTGAATAAAACGTTTAGGTAGACCAGGGGTGTCCAACTTCGGTCCTGGTGGGCCGCAGTTGCTGTGGGTTTTTATTCTAACCCTTTTCCTAATCAGCAAGCAGTTTTCACTGCTAATTAACTTCCTCTTTTTAAGGATTCAGTCTTCTGAATTGATTTGTTTCTTCATTAAATGGCTGCCAAATAAAAGTGAGATGTGAAAACAGCCAACGAACGACCAGCTAAATTGGAATGTCAAACTCCAGCCAGTTTCACGCCAACCAGTTTCTTAATGAGAAGCCAATTCTTGCTGTTAATTAAAGCTGTTATTAAATATCAGGACTTGTTGCTGCTCTCATTCTGCCACAGCAGACTGTTGATTTTCTGTTTTTCTAAGACCACCGTCAAGATGTTTTGGTAACCTGAGCAGACCTTCACCTTTCTTTATTTTCAGGTTAGCTGGTGCTGCGGCTGCTTGTTTTGTGTCTCATTATTGTTTTATTGCTCATTAAAGAAAAAGAAACAACTAAAGGGTCTGAGTCACATCAATTAAAACTAAGGCAAAGCAGGTTAATCAGCAGCAAAACGGCTCAATAATTAAGAAGATTGTTTGCATGAAAACCTGCAGCCACTGTGGTCCACCACAACCAGAGATGGACACTCCTGAGTTAAACCATTTGTTTCAGGATAGTAAGGAACAGAGGTGATGTGCTTGATACCATTCTTTTGGACAACTGCCTGAAACTCAGTAAACTGAGCTCCATTGTCGTTGACTTGTAGTTCTGGAAGACCTGTACGTGCAAAGAAGGTGTGGTGTATATCTATTGTTTTAGATGATATTGCCTTTTTCACTGCAAAAATTTAAGGCTATTTTGAATGTGCTTCAACTACAACAAGAAGCATTTGATCATGAAAAGGTCCTGTATGGTCAATGTGATGTCATTGCCAGACAGAGCTAGGCCATTGCTAAGTATGAAGGGGGACATTGTGAAGCTGTCACTGAGTCTGTTGGCATCTTGTGCATGACTTGGCTAGATTCTCTATTTGAAGGTCAATTCCAAGCCACCATATATAGCTTTGAGCTAAGCTTCTCACCTTTACAACACCTAAATGACCTTCATGTAGTGCCTCAAGTATTTTCGGAAAAAGTTTTGGTGGTGAAATCACTCCCGCTCCCTACATAATACATCCTTTGAAAAAGTGATATCTGTTCACGTCAATTCGAATACTCCAGGAAATCAGAATCAATTCTAGAAAGCCTATCTTTTATTATCAAGTCAAATAATTTGGCCATAGTGGGATCTCAATTTGTCTCTTTCTGAATTTGAGCACTTGTAATGGATAAGAGCTCCAGGTGTGTTAGGTGGAAAATTGGAAAGGTTTTTAATTCCATTAAACTCACATGATAGCTGTGAGAGTCCATCTACATTTCCATGTTGTATTGTGCCTCTGAATTCAATTTGGTAGTGGCCACTAAAAAAACAATGTCCATCGTTGTAATCGTGTTGCAGCCATTGTTGGAACAGACTTATAAGGGAAAGAAAATAGCAACTAAGGGTTGATGATCAGTGAATAATGTGATATGTTTACCATATAAATATTGATTCAATTTCTTCACTGCCCACACTAGGCTTAGACCTTCCCTGTCTATTTGTGCATAATTCTTTTCAGCAGGACTCAGGAACCTTGATGCAAAAGCAATTGGTCGTTCTGTGCCATCAGGTGTCTTGTGAGAGAGAACGGCATCAATGCCAACTTTGGATTAAAATGTGTCAGCACTTTATCAGATGTAATCAGTTGCTTGTCAGTTTTAAATGCTTGTGCATGATGTTGTGACCATTCCCATTTACTTCCCTGGTGCAGCAAACAGTTTAATGGATGTAACACTGTTGAAAGATTTGGCAAAAATCCGTGGTAGTAATTTACAAGGCTCAGGAAAGAGCATAACTGCGTCACATTTTCAGGTTGAGGTGCCTTCAGGACAGTATCAGTCTTGTCCAGGAATTTATGGAGGCCATTCTTATCAATAATATATCCATGTTACTCTAAGGAGTCTTTAAAGAATTGGCATTTACTTTTATTGGCTCTCAGTCCATATTCTGCCAGTCTATGAAGGACTGCTTCAAGGTTTGCCAGATGTGCACTATTATTACTAGCAGTTACATTTATTTCACCTAAGTAACACTGAGTACCAAGAATGTCCTGCAGCACCTGATCCATTGCTCTCTGTCTCATGGGAGGAGCAGGTCGAAACTCCAAATAAGGGAAGAGACCCTTGTGAGTATTAATTGTGAGGTACTTTTTAGATGACTCCTCTGATTCCATCTGTAAATATGCTTGGGCCAAAGCTATCTTTGAAAAATACTCACCAACAGCAAGTGAGGCAAAGATATCCTCTATGCATGGTAAAGGATATTGGTCGACACACAGTACACAGTTTATTGTGACTTTCATGACACCACAGATGCATACAGCATCATTTCTGTTTATCACTGGCCCGATGGGAGTTGCCCACTCAGACCAATGGGCTTTGGAGAAGACACACTGCCCTTCTAAATGCTGAAGTTCTGCCTCAACCTTAGGGTGAATAGCATATGGTATAGGGAGAGCCTTATGGAACTTTGGCTGTGCATCTTCTTCCACTGCAGTGCATGCTTTGATATGTTTAAGAGTCACAGTTCCTTCTTGGAACACATGTGCACAGTGAGCCAAAAGGGAATTCAGCTCTCTTCTGTAGGACATGTGCTCTGTCTTGAGGTGAACAGCTGCACATGGACTGCCAGATAAGCTGGATATTTTTTAGCCATTCACATCCAAATAATGGAACACCCCCTCTTGGTAGGACATATAAATCCAACAGATATCTCTGGCTTTCATACACAACTGTCACCTTAAGTTTGCCAATAGGAACAATATTCTCCCCTGTGTATGTTTTTAGTATGACTGACTGAAGTGCTTTCAAATTTCACATTTGAGAATTTTTCTTTATAGTCTTTTCCTGAAATAATTGACAGGGCTGATCCAGTGTTTAACTCCATTTTTAATGTCACTTCTTCAATTTTGGGTTTCATCCATATTATTTTGCAGTCACTGTGTTTAATAGAATGGCGCTCCAGACAAGACACATGTTTAGATTCTGAGTCATCAATATCATACACCTTTTTGCCTCCATTACCCATTTTATGTGACTTTTCTTTATTTTCTTTAATTCTGCACATTTTCTCGATATGCCCTTTTTATTACACTGCCTGCACTCTTTATCATTAAACCTACATTCACTTAGAGTGTGAAATTTTTTTCCACATTTAAAACAAGACTGCATTTTCTTGATGTGCTTAGCTACAATCTTATTGATGCTGCACTGTGGAATCACTTTTCTCTAAAGTTCCACGGCATCTTTTGGTGCCGTTTCCATAGAAATCACTATTTCCAGTGAGTGATGTAATGTTAATTCTCTTTCTGTGAGAAGCCCTTTCTGTATACTCTTGTTGTGCAGCCCGCACACAAGTCGATCTCTAAGTGCGTAGGACACGCCCTCACCAAACTGACAGTGCTCTGCAAGCCTCCTTAGCTCAGCAATATAGTCAGCAATTGACTAATTTTTCTGTTGATCCCGTTTATGAAAACTAAACTGCTCAGCAATAACCATCAGCTTCGGGTTCAAATGTGCTTGCTATACATCCACAATGTCTTTAAATAATTTTTCTGCTGGTTTCACTGGTGGCACTAGACTGCGCAACAAATTGTAAGTTTTTGGACCCATTACACTTAAAAGCATGGACACCTTTCTCTCATTCCCACTACTGTTTGCAAGGCAGTACTGCTCAAGTCTCTCAATATAAGTAGCCGATTCCTCCTCTGTGCTGTCAAAAGCAGCTTTTTGTCCTACACATCTGTACTTTTTGTTTCAAATTCTTAAACTTTCTCTAATCACTTCTCTGTTTTATCCGAATCTCCTCTCGCAAGCCCGGGGTACTCTCTTCAAGACACCATGTGGAGCATTGTAGACACTGGTAATTCACTCAATTCAAAGCTGAGAAGTTCAGGTTGTTTTAAATGTTTGGCATGCAACAGTTTTTTTTCTTTCCCTCGTCACCAGTTCTGTTATGTTTTTACATGTTGTGGTGGATGGCCGGAGTCCTTGCCTGGCTTGGAAGCTCTGACCATGGAAGGACAGGGGAAGGGAGAGAGTATTTCCAGAACAGTTTTTCCCCCAGCCTGACAGAGGGCAACCCTCTTGGTTTCCAGCGGGGCCACAGGTCATGAGCATAGGAGCTCAACCCTGTTGGGGCCTGTGGCCACCGCCAGGGGGCACATTGACATTTCCAGGGCCTTATTTGGCCACACTTCCACCACACTCAGAAGTGTGGTCAGAAGAAGTTTGTTGGGCAGCTGGAGTCCCAATAAAGGAAGCCAGTCATCACCACTCAACCACCAGAGTCAGGAAGAAGAGGACAAAGCCTGAACAGGAGTGGAGGTAGATGGAGTGGCGGCAAGGAAGAGATTGTATATTGCCCTATTGGTGATTTGTGCACTGTCTGTAGGACTGTGGGGAAACTGTAAATAAGACGGGTGTAGTGTGGCAAAACACGTCTCTGTCTCTGTCTGTGTCAGAGTTAAGGCAGCTGTACGAGCCACGGGCTTCACAACGTACACAAACAGCAAAACCAAAGCATTAATAAAGGTGCAGCAATTATCAAACTTCTGTTATTTTACTTAATGAAGATACATATAACAAGTTCCAGCAAAAACATGCGCATTAATGCTCAGGTGCAGGCACATCACGTATTTTATGCAATTGTTTGGTAACATAAAATAGTCCTTATATTTAGTATTCAATTCTCACTTATACATAACAACCGGGAAACACGGAAGAATGAATGAGGCTTTTAAGAACAGTGTTCATTGTTTTCCACCCAATTGTGAAATCTCAACTGAAACAGCTTTTAATATCAATTTCACGAACTGCATGCGCATCGACACTAGCCTGTTTCATTTATCACTGTTTGTAAATGATAATGTTTGATGCTGCGTTGAACTATCGATGCTCCTCGCCCCACCTTTTGATTCTGATTGCCCATTTATTTTTGGCATCTTTTAAAGTGTGATGTTGAATTGAAATTAAATGCAAACAGAGCAGCCTCTAAGTAAAATGCAATATATCTGCTTTGCTTTTAGTTATGACATGCGATGTATGGATGAATTAAAAGGCAATGTGCCTTTGTATTGCATTTTAAACTGACATGAAAATTGTGTGCCGTAATAAAAAGCAATCGATCGTTTGTTTGACATGTTTTTAATTATGACATGATAAAAATATGCCAAAATTAAATGCCACACTTGCATATATATTGCATTTCAACACAAGTTATTGCAAGTTAACATGTTGGATTCCATTTCATTTTAACATAAATATTATTCCATAGCATTGGTTGGACACTAAAAAATTGAATGCAAATACAAAGATGTGTTTACCTCATGGATCTCTGGGCAGCATTTTTTTTTTCTTATTAGAAACGTATACCAGTTACAGCATATTTTTGCACAGGAAACTCCAGAATAACATCTGCAGGGAGGAAGGCAATTTCAAAAAAAGTACAGATTTAAAAATGATATGTCTAGTAATTTCTTAATTAAAAAAAAAAATCTATATATACTTTATAGATATATTTTTTTCAATTGCACATAAATTCAATTTGTAAAATGAACCAAATATAAGAACCCTTTATACTTTTCACCATTCTACAATGGATAATACTATTTATATATGCATATACCAATGAAAAATTAATAAGTTATGTCCAAAAGATTAAATTAAAGAAATTAAAATGGTTTTATGGCTCATCACTTCACAAGTACCATATTAATAACACAAGTAAGAGAATATAATATTTAGGAACCATTTCAAATATAGCAATTGAGGGACTTTATAAAATAATTAATAATCTGTGCAAACTAAGGACAATTATAGGTCATGCGGAAAATAATGAAGTACATGTTTTACATTTGTCTAAAATTGTGTTATTCAAGCATTGCTTTTTTTCGAAATGTCAAAAAATTCACCATGTATTAAAGTCTGGAATTAAAAATGGTTGCATAACTATTATTATGATTACTAGCATACTGATAATGAAGTCATTAAATACAGGTACAAAGGTGTATTTGAAGTTTATATAATAATTATTGATGTATGTTACAATTATTATTTTAATGTGCATCAGTTATTCTGACATAAGAATTATTCTCTTAATGTTTTAAGTTCTGCAGAACCTTTTAAAGAATCTCAATGAAACTTGGAGGCAGAGTGTTCGTGTAGTTATATCATGAATCAGTCATCTTGAGTTCAAATCCCATTTCTGGTTGTTGCCTGCTGGAGTTTTCTTTTTCTTGGTTATCTGTTAGGTTAGCTAAAAGTCTGTTGTTCTTTTGTGGATGCATGCATGAGTAGGTGCTGCTATGGACTGGCACCTTATGAGAGTTTAGTTCTTAAAATGGCCCTGACTTTTTTGCCATAAGCTTCAGGACCCCTGTTTTAGGGAAAGTAAACAGCTGACAAATGACATGTCTGGCATTAGTATGGCAAATGGTAATAATGTTTATATTAATGTGTTTGGTTAACTTTTGAACTCAACCCTGTATCCAGTAGAGAGCGTGTTGTAATTGCGGCATGCTACATAACCTAAATCTATATAGATTACAATATAAAAATTTATCCATCCATCCGTCCATTATCCAACCCGCTATATCCTAACTACAGGGTCACGGGGGTCTGCTGGAGCCAATCCCAGCCAACACAGGTCGCAAGGCAGGAAACAAACCCCGGGCAGGGCGACAGCCCACCGCAGAATATAAAAATCACATAGGAGAAATAACGTAGCTTTGTTTAATGACAGCTTACGCTGCATAATAGACAAAGAAGCCAATGGCAAGAACCCAGTTCGGAAGTGGGGGCCCGCTAGAGTATAGAGTCTGCCATTTTCATCACTGCAGTGGAAGAATTTTCAGGATCAGATGACATTATTTCCTATCTGTCCCTCGGCTTCAAAGGTGTGCCGGGCAGTGTTCCAAGGTTTTATACTCTTTCTTTATGTGCCGGCCCCCACTTAGGTGAAACATGCCATTCCAAAGAAGGCAAAAGAGGATACAGTTTCATGCTGACTTTGACACACAAAAATAGTATATAATGGTCATCAGTCTGACAGCCCGTTTCCAGTGACATATTAAACTTATACACATATTACACATCTTTACCACATTAATGAAAGTCACAAAAGCCTCATACAATACATGCGTTCTTCCAAATGATCATAGACACATTGCCAATATTTATGCCTGATTTATAATGTTTCTTTCATTCTAACCTGTTTTCATTAAAATAGATTTTGGAAAATACTCCTGCAATATACAACATGGTCAGTAGGCTGCATCAGTTTTACTGCATGTCTTCCTTTAATGGTTATGTGTCTCTTTTGTTTCAAGCTTATAACACACACACTTCATGAAAGTGTTTTTTGAATCAGTAAATCAAGATGACTATACAGCCCCTTCAATGAAAAAAAAGCATACACATGTTTCAAACTAATTACACAAAATAAACCTGTTCCTTTCACTTTCACTAGATAAAGTCATTATTTACTCTGAACTTTGCTGGGTTTCACAGTATAACTGCTTG
Source organism: Polypterus senegalus (assembly GCF_016835505.1). Taxonomy (NCBI): domain Eukaryota; kingdom Metazoa; phylum Chordata; class Cladistia; order Polypteriformes; family Polypteridae; genus Polypterus; species Polypterus senegalus. The sequence continues at coordinate 53,580,762 of NC_053160.1, forward strand.
GTGTTATTTTAATGGCATGTAAAATTTTCCCTAGTTCATATAATTAAGCATCGTCTAACTTTAGGGTCATACATCGCTAATCCAGGTGTTGAAAAACTTTTTGAAATAATGTCAGTAAGATTTTTTTCTGCTGTTTTGTTTTTAAGAATTGAGATTGTTCTGGCTTTTTATAGTTAGCATAGATTTCTGTTAAAACAACAACTTTCCTCAATGTATTTCTTTCATCTGTTAAGAGTAATGTCTGTGAACAATGTGAATCGAGAGCAGTCGTGATGTGATCGGCATGAATGTACAATGTAAGTAATCTCCCTGAAAAGAAATGATGAAAGGTGCATATGGAAAAAGGAGCGATTGTCTAAAGCTGAGTACATGTAATTTGTTCCCTTCTGCTTTGATGTAGTGGGCATTGTCTCTCAGGTTTTCATACAAAAAGAAAGTGTATTTGGACAGCATTACTTTGACGTGTTAGTGATATATTTTACTAAAGATGTGAGAAAGAGTCTGGTACTAGGGTTGACCTGCTGTCCCCAATCCTATCTATTTTATACAACTTGAATATCTCTAGCACATCTTGTCATTTTTTCTCTTACGTTTATTGAAACCTCAACACATTCAAAAGATCTGTCATTGAATAAACCATTGAGTATCCTGACGTAATAATTTTCGATAAGCACATTGCTGGGACTGGACTTTGACTTTGAACTGGAATAAGAACATCTGAAAATAGATGTGTATAAACATATAAGGTATTGCTAAGAGCCCAGAGACAAACATATTTAACAAAAATATTCATAAACCTTTGCTCAGGTTAGAGGAATACTCCACCCAACATGATATAATTCATATGCTACTTTCCTCATGTAGTTTGTACTAATGGCTGAGAAAAAAAAAATTAATGTCATGTTTTCATGGCACATGGTGATAACAGCATTTCTCAACCTATGGTGACCAGCTCAAAAGCAAAAATATCAAGACGTTCGTGTGTCACATAATCCACATATCAAGTATTTCAGTTGTATGGTTACAACTTGCAAAACTTACAGTATATATTTTTTCTAAAATGCTGGTTAAGAAATATCTCCATAAAATGAAAGTAGTCTACAAACAGGAAGCCCCTTCACACGGGGTTGCACTTTTGAACTGAAGGCCCGACTCTTGACCAATGAATTAGGGGGCGATGGATGCTTGATTCAAAAATGTTCAATTTGTGCAATTTAAGTTTGTCAAATGATCAAACATTTTCTTTATTATATTGCTTTGCTCGCCAACCCCCAGGGGCGGGTGCTGGGCACCCACTATTTCGCAGCTGAGTGACTCTAAAGGCGTCGGGCTACCCCTCCATTAGAGAAAGCGATTGTGTTTAAAGAGCTGGTACATAGGAGAGTATGCTGGGTGCAGGAGGAAAATGGTTTGGCCCTTAGTTATTATAGATAGAAAATCAGTTACTTAAATATTTCACTATAAATGTCTATTTTAAATACCAATGAATAATAAAACATTGCAAAAAGTAAAAGTAGAAAAGTAAAACGTAATAAAATGTAATAAAAAGTAAATAAAAAATTAAATTACATTAACACCTCTTCAAAAACAATATTCTGAATTACTTTATTCTCTAACTGACGTTCTATAAACGTTGCTTTAGTTACATACTGTTCAGGATGTTTTTCTCTTTTTCGTTTACTGGATGATTCTCTTTGTTGTTACTTTTTATTATATGCAGCTCTGTTTTGTTCATTTTCTTTTTTTCGACGTTCATTATCAGCTCTTGCCGCACTTTTTCTATCGTGTTGTAAAATTCAACGTTCTTGAATAGATAATTTGCTTTTCTGCCTTGTCATTATAACCGACTGCGTTGAAGGGTGAGTTACCACTGAGAGTGTAATGTGGTTGTATGGAGAGAGGATGTGTGCACTAGAAATAATGACTTGGCGAGCTTTGTGGAGGGGAGTGATCAAGGCTGAATAACGCAGACACGACAGAAAACGTCTTTAATATAATAGAGAGACTGAATGATTCTGTTCTTTTTTTCTCACCACCTACCTTTCAGTTAGAAAACTCAGGTGGTACTGTAGCCATCTCCACTTTAAGATTACACCTAATCATATGTTTCCAGTAGACAGCAGCTTATTGTTTGTTTGTGATAAAGCAGTTGTTTCTTGATTAATATTTTAAGAAAGAAAAAGTAACCAAGTTCATTAAATATAATGTTGATTTTCCAAAAAAATATTGGTGCTCAAAATTGTAGGAAATTGTGAAGTGCCAAAATAATTCAATGAAGTGTTCTTTAGCAGCAAGGACAAATTTCTGATTAAGAAAACATTTTGGACAAGATCTTCCAGCCATCCAGGAACTGAATATGTTGCAGCTGTTCTAGTTTCTACAACAGGGGTGTTCAGTCAGGGTCCTTGAGGGCCAAAGTGGCCAGTGTTTTTAACCTCCTTAATGTTACATCTTTTCTCAAGAAAAACATGTAAAAAGCATTGCATTTTTTGGCTTGAAAAATTACATTTTTATTAAATCTTATCTTTCTACTGTAAAACATAAAAAACAATAAAAGTGCAAAATCAGAAGTGTAGAAATTATAATAATAATAATAATACCATGAACAGCACACTGCACATGTGCGAGTGACACGAGTGACACTTTCAGATTTCCAGAATCACTTTCGCTTTCACAGTCCGTTTCAATTTCACTGCCTGAAGACAGATTCACTTCACCATTACTGCTGATGCGAGGAGTTTCTTATGAGACGCCATTATGAGGCTTGGAGAAGACACGCCTACATCGTTACCTGGATAACGCTTGAGGCGAATGATTATGCAAGATATGCCTTTACTGTTGCCAGAGTAATGCTTAGTACTAATGCTGTTGGGCAGCACGGTGGTGGAGTGGGTAGCGGTGCTGCCTCGCAGTTAATCGACCTGGGTTCGCTTCCCGGGTCCTCCCTGCATGGAGTTTGCATGTTCTCCCCGTGTCTGCGTGGGTTTCCTCTGGGTACTCCGGTTTCCTCCCACAGTCCAAAGACATGCAGGTTAGGTAGACTGGCGATTCTAAATTGTGCTTGGTGTGTGGGTGTGTGTGTCCTGTGGTAGGTTGGCGCCCTGCCTGGGATTGGTTCCTGCCTTGCGCCCTGTGTTGGTTGGGATCGGCTCCAGCAGACCCCCGTGACCCTGTGTTCGGATTCAATGGGTTGGAATATGGATGGATGGAGTAATGCTGTCGCCACTTTATAGCCTGAGTAAACCTCGAGTCTTATGCAAGACACGTCAATACCATTGCCCAAGTGAAACTCACTTTTACTGTTTTTACAGCCCAAGTGACGCTCGCATTTTAATGCTAACGAGGTTAATTGTCAATTTGTGGGAAAAAAAACAAGCTTTCATGGTTTGCATTTTTGGGCTACTTTTTTAAAAACAACATGAAATTTTTGGGTATTTTTCAAACCACCTCCGCTGCATTTTTACCATGTTTTTCATTCATCTGCCAGTCTTTCACCTGCTATTCACACCTGTATATGTTCTTTACTTTTCTCTGAAATATCTCTGAGGGACCCTCTTTCCACAGGTTTTCATGGCATGTACCTACCCCTCTCACTCTGACACAGCTCCCCTGCTTTCCAGTGTGTCATTTTGGCCACTGGACTATTTGTTTGGGCAAATTCGCTATTTTTAAGTTGCCCTTGGGCTATAGATTTTTTAGGGATTTGGAAACCCTGATAGTGGCTGAGCGTTTACCACAATGAATCAATTATTTGATTTGACAATTATTGATTTATGGCTTAATACCAAGGGATGGATTCCCTTTTTAGAAACACCTCAGCTTCTGGAAAGTCAGTAAATGTGACAAAATAATGTATTATGAATGCAATATCATGAATATGGCTCTTTTCCTTTATGTTCCTTTTTTTTAAAGTAGACACTCCTGGGATCATTTCATTTCTTCTTACCAGGGTAAAAAAAGAGCATAATAAGAATATGCAGACATTGAAAGACTTCCAGAGCTGGACATGGATAAATTGGACACCACAGGGCTGCAGTCCATCTGCTAGAACAGCCGCATGTCCAGTCCATGGTGATAATTTTTTAACATCTTTGCAAAACCATTTTGTATCACTTCACTTATCATCTGTCAACAGTCAATGAAAACTGACTGGCCCGATATCAGTTTAGATTTATGATAGTTTTGATTAGAAGGCAGATTTTAGTCTGTGCTGAGATTCATTAATTTTTTACCCTGTCATTTCTCGTGCTTGGCAGCATGCTCCAGTATAGCCTAAGGCACAGTACAACTTTTCAGTACTTTTTGTCAGGATTGCAGGGCGCATATTGAACAATTTTTACACTTCATGCATTGAAGACTTCTCTAATTTAGAGCTCTAGTATCTGAAAAACACGGATGTCATTTTGACACCTCTGCTAATTTTTCTCTGAATGCTTTACTTCATGTATATCTGCTGAGCTAAGCAAAAGAAACTGTAAGCTGTTTTGTGTGTAACTTAACCATCACTTCACTTCCTAGGAAATACTATCTTTTAAAACCCTGTAATGTGCACTAGATAGGGTGAATTTCAAACTCTTTTGCCAAACGTGGTCATAGGAACTAATCTTTAAGAAGATGCCAGACCATTTTAAGGCATGCTAATTTAATAGTTTTAGATAGCCACATGGTGTTTTTTTTTTATGGGGGGTGGGGGTTTGGCTGAGGGCAACCAGCATTTAGAAGTCATATTGCAAGGTATGGTACTGTGGCGAAGTTCTGCAAAAAAGCAAAACTCTTCTCAACATAAGACGTTGAAGTGTTAAAAATAACTGAACTGCAAAGAAGGTTATTTGATTTACACAAACTGAGGTTTCCTGTTTCTCACAGTGGTTGGTGCTGCTGCCTCCTGGCTCTGCAGTATCAGGTCGACAAGGATCCACCTTGTATCCAGTGCTGTTTAGATACACTTTAGACATTTCAGTTGCAATAAATAGGTGTGGTGCCCAGTGCAATGCCATTGTTGCACAGTTTCAGTCTCCGGGCACCAAGAGCTGTAACCGAACAACCAGGGGAATTTTACAACACAGTGGAAGGAACACACGTTGGTTTCTTTAGTGGCTTTTCAGATTTAGTGCTTTCTTCTTCAACAGAGAGTGCAAATCATTGTTTATTGCAATGTCTTGTGAAGGATTTAGTCCTGGTTTTGATTTTGGTTCAGCTTTCTTTTTTTCAGGTTGCTGTGGCTACCTTTAAGGGGGCAAATGCTACTGGACTTTTTGTGCTTCTTCACTTGAATGTACTGCTTGGGCAAGACTGGGAAAAGCTTGCACCAGAAGTAAAAATGTGTAATTAATAAATTAATACATAAATGGGAGGTGGCCCCGTGTTTAATACAGTTGATGACCTTCAAGCTCTATCAGTAAACTGGAGAGTTCAGTCTGCACATGCATGCACATAAAACCAAGGGTATGGTATATAAAACACTGCAGGGAAAATTGGTTTAGCCCCTCAGCCATAAACAGGCCTGCACCACCCAGCACAAGGACACTTTCATATATTACAAGAAGTTATGCTTTTCTAGATAAGTACAAATATTTTACTAATAAGCTCAATTACTGAGGGAAGCTTATTAGTTATGTTGCACATCATTTGGTAGAACTGTACCCTACACTAGAAATTTAAAAGCTGTAAGTGACAGAATGCAAATATAACCATCTTTTGAAATACTATATAATTCACTGTGTCAAATATATGAGTACGAAGAATAATTATTAATACATTTCAAAAGAATATTCAATAAAAAGCTCCACTTTCACAATGTGAAAGCTTGTAAGCCATTTTCTAATATAACTATGTAATGATGTAATTCCACACAATCCCTTGCCAAGAAGATTTAAGGCTTTTTTCATTTTTTTCTTCTGTAATGCACTCATTGAATGAGTTAGTAGGGACTGTTTTAAATATGAGATTATATTAATTTGTAGTTTCTTTATGCTTGTTTCATCACACTGATTCACTGAGGGAAAGTTTAAGTCAGATTATCAGACAAATGTTCAATGCAAAAATAAAAACGCATGAATTTGCCCTCCATTCCAGCAGCCTAATCCACCCCAGTTTACATTTTATGGCAAAGGGAAATACCTGAGATCTGATTATGAATTAAAAAAAAGCATCTTAGGTTGATGTCGTAGTGCTGTGTCATAAACGTGTGTAGAAATGTTTGCAAATATAGGTCTAATATATTGACTATGCCTAGAATTAAATGTTTGTGGTGGTATTTAATAATATCCTATTTTGGGGTAGGGTGCAATAGGTTGAAAGTGAGGTGTTTTTTAATGCCACTGGGGAGAGAGGGGAGAAATCTAAATACCTCATGATCTGCTTCTGTCTCTCGTCATGAAGGAATCAGAATCTGTAAGTATGGGACTCATTCCACAGAAACTGCTAGAAATAAAGAGAATTTGTACACCTAGGAATGACCAGACTCTCCTCCTCTAGTGTCACCCCATCTGGATCAATAAAAGAGGATACGAAAGAAGAATTGGTAAAGTCACAGAAGGCACAGTAAGTCTACTTGAGTGGTTTCTCTGGGCCCTACTGCATGTGTGGAGAATTGTGACTATAGCCATGTTTGTGGATTGTGTATCAAAAAATATAAACATACACAAAACTCAGATATTCACTAAAAATACAGGCAGTATGACTTGTATTACCCATGTTGTCTGGTATATTGGCCAACGCCAATCTTATTTTTGCTACCTTTTCTGGTGAGCCTTGATAGGCAATTAAATCTGGAATATGAACTAGCTTGTTACAGTAATCCCTCGCTATAGCGCGCTTCGACTTTCGCGGCTTCACTCTATCGCGGATTTTATATGTAAGCATATTTAAATATATAACGCGAATTTTTCGCTGCTTTGCGGGTTCTGCAAACAATGGGTCTTTTTACTTCCTGTACATGCTTCCTCTGTTGGTTTGCCCAGTTGATTTCATACAAGGGACGCTATTGGCGGATGGCTGAGAAGCTAACCAATCAGAGCATGCAGTTAAGTTCCTGTGTGCTGACTGGCTCAGCGATGGAGCACCGAATTCGATTCCGCGGCCTCGGAAGTCTCGTCTCGCTCATTCAGCATTAACGTGTTTTGCTGTGTAAAGAGTTAACTTTTGTGCTCTTTTATGTTTATCTTTGTGCGTAGTCAAGCCCTTCGTTATGGCTCAAAAATGATCTGCTCCTGCTACTGCTTCAGAGGCCGTGCCCAAGCGCCAACAGAAGATGCTAACGATTGCCGAAAAGGTAAAAGTTTTGGATATGTTGAAGGAAGGGAAAAGCTACACCACTGTAGGACGCCATTACAGCATCAATGAGTCTACGATTCTTTTTATTTAAAAAGTAGGAAAAGAATATAAGATCTATGGCCGCAGTGTCCTTTTAACCAGGGTGCAAAACGAGTTGTAAATGGACGTAATAAGGCAGTAGTCTGGATGGAATCTGCTTTAGGGATTTGGATTGAAGACTGCTGGAACAAGAACAACGGCGGTGCTACACAGTCACCTGAAGAGGCTCCTTTAGAAGGGCTGTAACACTCTCCTTTGTTGTGCAGTAAAATTAAACTCATCGTTATCGGACAAGTCGTCGTGTCATTGTTGGTGAGTAACCAGAATTAATTTTCTATTTACAGTACTTAGTACATGTACATACGTTTAGTGTCACTGTACACACACTTACTGTATACAATTTTTCTTGCATTGTACGTATTTATTGCTTGTGGTCTATCGTAATGTCTGTAACATGTGATATCGGAGACGCTCGATATCTTTAAAATAATATTTAGGTTTTACTGTATATAAACAGTGTGTTTACATACATAATTTCAATGAATCTTACCTAATATCTAAGAGAATACAAAGGGTTTATGCTGTATAACTGTGCAGGGAATATTTATAAACAGGAGAGTTTATAAGGGCTTAAATTATATAAAAATAACCATACAAACATATGGTTTCTACTTCGTGGATTTTCACCTATCGTGGGGGGTTCTGGAATGCAACCCCCATGATCAAGGAGGGATTACTGTATATTTTTTAAAATTTGTGCTGGTAAGAATACATAATACAGGGTAACCCTTCATCTTAAAAAATGCTGTGATGATTGTCTTCAAACCGTAATCACTGTGTTAAGAATTCTGACAAGTTGCAAATCCCACTAAGCCAATTATTTTCAGATAGATAGATAGATAGATAGATAGATAGATAGATAGATAGATAGATAGATACTTTATTAATCCCAAGGGGAAATTCACATAATCAAGCAGCAGTATACTGATACAAAGAAACAATATTAAATTAAATAGTAATAAAAATGAAAAAATGAAAAAAATTAAAATAAAATTAATGTTAGCAATTACTCCCCTGGGTGGAATTGAAGAGTCGCATATCGTTGGGGAGGAACGATCTCCTCAGTCTGTCAGTGGAGCAGGACAGTGACAAAAATCTGTCACTAAAGCTACTCCTCTGTCTGGAGATGACACTGTTAAGTGGATGCAGTGGATTATTCATGATTGACAGGAGTTTGCTTTGTGCCCGTCGCTCTGCCACAGATGTTAAACTGTCCAACTTTAATCCTACAATAGAGCCTCCCTTCTTAACAAGTTTGTCCAGGCGTGAGGCGTCTTTCATCTTTATGCTGCCACCCCAGCACACCATCGCGTAGAAGAGGGCCCTCGCCACAACCGTCTGGTAGAACATCTGCAGCATCTTACTGCAGATGTTGAAGGATGCCAACCTTCTCAGAAAGTATAGTCTGCTCTGACCTTTCTTACATAGAGCATCAGTATTGGCAGTCCAGTCCAATTTGTCATCCAGCTGCACTCCCAGATATTTAAAGGTCTGCACCCTCTGCACACAGTCACCTCTGATGATCACAGGGTCCATGAGGGGCCTAGGCCTCCTAAAATCCACCACCAGCTCCTTGGTCTTGTTGGTGTTAAGGTGTAAGTGGTTTGAGTCGCGCCATTTAACAAAGTCTTTGATTAACTTTCTGTACTCCTCCTCCTGCCCACACCTGATGCAGCCCACAACAGCAGTGTCATCAGTGAACTTTTGCACGTGGCAGGACTCCGAATCATATTGGAAGTCTGATGTATATAGATTGAACAGGACCGGAGAAAGTACAGTCCCTGCGGCGCCCCTGTATTGCTGAACACAATGTCAGACCTGCAGTTCCCAAGACGCACATATTGAGGTCTGTCTGTAAGATAGTCCACGATCCATGCCACCAGGTGTGAGTCTACTCCCATCTCAGTCAGCTTGTCTCTAAGGAGCAGAGGTTGGATGGTGTTGAAGGTGCTAGAGAAGTCCAAAAACATAATTCTTACAGCACCACTGCCTCTGTCCAGGTGGGAGAGGGATTGGTTTAGCATATAGATGATGGCATCCTCCGCTCCCACCTTCTCCTGGTATGCGAACTGCAGAGGGTCGAGGGCGTGACGGACCTGTGGCCTCAGGTGGTGAAGCAGCAGCCGCTCCATGGTCTTCATCAGATGTGACGTCAGAGCAACAGGCCGGAAGTCATTCAGCTCACTAGGACGTGATACCTTTGGGACAGGGGTGATACAAGATGTTTTCCAAAGCCTTGGGACTCTCCCCTGTTCCAGGCTCAGGTTGAAGATGCACTGTAGAGGACTCCCCAGTTCCAACGCACATGCCTTCAGCAGTCGTGGCGATACACCTTCTGGACCCGCTGCTTTGCTGGCATGAAGTCTTTTCAGCTCTCTGCTCACATGGGCTGCTGTAATTGTGGGTGGGGATGTCTCACCTATGCTGGTATCAGCAGAAGGATGGTTGGAGGATGCAGTACTCGAGGTGAGAGTGGGTTACTGTGATCAAACCTATTAAAGAAGTTGTTCATTTGGTTTGCTCTCTCCACGTCTGTCTCGATGGCGGCACCCGCTTGAGCTGCAGCCAGTGATAATCTTCATCCCATCCCACACTTCCTTCATGCTGTTGTTCTGCAACTTCTGCTCCAGCTTTCTCCTGTACTGCTCTTTCGCCCTGAGCTGGACTCGGAGTTCCTTCTGCACGCACTTGAGCTCATGCTGATCACCACCTTTAAAAGCCCTTTTCTTCTGGTTCAAAAGGCCCTTGATGTCACTTGTAACCCATGGCTTGTTGTTAGCATAGCAGCATACTGTTCTTACTGGAACTACAATGTCCATACAGAAGTTGATGTAATCAGTTGTGCAGTCAACAGCCTCTTCAATGTTCTCACTATGTGACCCAAGCAATATATCCCAGTCTGTAGTTCCAAATCAGTCTCTCAGAGCCTGCTCTGCCTCAAGGGACCACTTCCTGAATGAGCGTGTAGTTGTAGGTAGCGCCCTCACTCTTGGTTTGTATTGAGGCTGAAGCAGAACCAGGTTATGACCTGCTTTCCCAAGGGCAGGCAGCGGGGTGGCGCTGTATGCGTCTTTAACGTTTGCATACAGTAGGTCGATAGTCCTGTTTCCCCGAGTGTTACAATCCACATACTGGGAGAAGGCAGGTAATGTTTTGTCCAGCATTACATGGTTAAAGTCTCCAGCGATTAGCACAAGTGCCTCAGGGTGCTGCGTTTGTAACTTAGCAACTGCGGAATGGATGATGTCACTCGCCATCTCCGTGTTCGCTTGAGGGGGGATGTAAACAATAACAGCAATCACCTGTCCAAACTCTCTGGGCAAGTAATAGGGGCGCAGACTTACGGCCAACAGTTCGATGTCCGTGCAGCAAGTGGAGATTTTAACGTTTACATGTCCTGAGTTGCACCACTTTGTATTGACATAGAGAGCGAGTCCTCTTCCTTTCTTCTTTCCGCAGGTACTTGTGTCTCTGTCCGCTCTAACTGTGCTAAACCCGGGTAGCTCCATGTTAGCATCTGGGATGGTAAACGTTAGCCACTATTCACTAAAACACAGCAAGCTGCATTCTCTGTAGGTTCTGACATTTTTCACCAGCACAGCCTGTTCGTTGATCTTATTTGGTAGTGAGTTTACATTTCCGAGGATCACAGAAGGCACCAACGGTTTATAACGCCATTTTCTCTCAAGTTGTCTCGATTTAATCTTATCTTTTATCTTTGCACCGGCTCGGCTGCCCTGATATTGTCTTCTTACCTCGTCAGGTAAATAAGGAACCACACCGGCATAAGCATTTCTTCTCAGTGCTTTAAGCTGACTACTTGAATAGGCGATTCTCGGAGTGTAAAAATCCATGTCAAATAGTAAAATAGTAAAAAGTGTCCAGGGAGCAATTCCACACAAAAGAAAGTGGTAGAAGTGATCAGTGAAATAGAGAAATAGAGAAAAATAGAGATAAAAAGGTAAAAAGATAAAGTCATATATGGAGCTGCTGGAAAGGCTGCCACTCGGATGCGGCGCTGGAAGTTAAAGTTTCACACACTATTCTTAATAAGAAATCTATAAAATTGTACTTTTAATAAATAAAAATGTTTAAGTTGATAGACTTTAAATTTTCTTTATTGGGTTTTACACTGTTAAAGGAAGATCAAATACAGTATGCATTGGGTAAAACATTATTTATAGTATTTAATCACATGAAGTACTACATATGAGCTGTAAGAGTTTTCTGGCTACTCTTTTAACAGGTTTTTTCCAGAATACCTGTTTAGGCAGCTTATGCCATGTAAACTTGCTAGACATTCCTGTTTTTATTTTCCCAAACCTTCCTTCACAACTCTCAGCAGACTCTCTGGTGCACTCTTTCTAGGCTTCATCTGTACATATGTTAAGTCCAGACTGACAGTTCTGTTTGGTTGTTCTTTCACTTATGAGGTTCAACTTTGGTTGCTTGATTTTAAAAGCACAACCCTGAATCTATCCAGATATCTTGTACCCTTTCATCTCTACCATCACTACTGCAATACTCTCTTTTTCTGTGTAGTTTTATACCCCATGCCATTTACTGTATCAACATGCAGAGTAATACCAAGGAATACCAGTTCTCATGTAAATGATGTGTTTGTTAAATAAAGCACAAAAGGATGAAATAATTACAAGGCGAGCACAAGGTAATAAAGATCAATCTCAGGTGTGTTGGGATCACATCACCAGCTTACTTTCTCTAAAAACTTTAAAAACGCTCTTCCATTTCAACACATCTCTCTCTCTCTTTCATTCATCTTATTTTTAATTCATGTGTTTATTCCCAATTAATAGTGTTAGTTTTTATTGTTTATTTTTGAGTATTATAAATGTGTAAATAGTGATGAGAGAAACACCAAAGCTTTGTTTTACATAGTTTTGAAATTGCTCTGACCCCAAGGGGTATGTGAAAATTAACAAATTCCTAATACGAGAAATTGTATAATAAAATTCACTTTAAATTAATTCTAAATTGCAAAATTCAAATCTCACTAAAATGAGTTTTTTGAGGTTGGGATGAAAAGCAAGTACAATTGCTCCTTAAGAGATACTCTGCTCCCAGAACCATTGTATCCTTCCTCAAATGACCTCTTGTTCTTTTGCCTCACACTTTCATGGCTTCTTCCATCCACTCTCATTTGCCCCATGCAACCTCCTTGCCTACAGAAATATGCCGTCGGTTCCACCTCACATTGCTCATTGAAGGTCACAGGCTACAAAATCTGCTCTCACTTCCTTCAATTCTGTAAGCTCATTCAAGTCAGGATCCTTCCAGAGAATCACCTCTGACCACATACCTAGCCAAAAGATTGTAGCAAAAAAGAAGTGGCCTTGAAGTGCTTGCAGGTACTTGCTCTCTAGACTTAACTCACCTTCAGTGCTCTGCACCAGAATGCATTTTTCCATTCTTTTGTACATGGAGGGAAAAGGTTGTGGATGACATTAAAAATATATGTGCTAATCGAACAAACTTCACTATCTGTGATACATTGTTTATTTCTCAACTTTTTTTCAATTTCACACAAATCATTTAGCTCTTCCTCATTTACAGTCATGTTTTTGACATCATGGCAGCTCCATTTAGTTTTTGTTAATTCCATCGGGGCAACACGGTGGTGCAAAATAGTAGCACTACTTCCTCGCATTAAGGAGACCAGGGTTTATAGCCTTCCATGTTCTCCTCCCCGTGTGTGTGTAGGTTTCCTCTGGGTGCTTTGATTTCCATCCACTGTCCAACGTCATGCAGGTTAGGTGAATTGGCGATGCGAAATTGGTCCTAGTGTGAGATTGTGTGGTTGCCCTGTGAAGGACTGGCAAACTGTCCAGAGTTTGTTCTTGCCTTGTGCCCTGTGCTAGCTGAGATAGGTTCCTGCACCCAACGTGACCCTAATCTGCTTTAAGCAGGTTATAAAATGACATGAAATAATTCCATCTGTCAACACCATTTTAGGGGTACTGTTTCATGGCATTGGCTATTGTGTTTACAGCTTTCATGAACTTCCTGTGTGGTACTCGGTTTGCCGAATATCATGAAAAAAACATCTCTTGTTGTGTATGATTAGCTATGGAAAGCATGTTAGTCAGGTTTTTGATCTTTTGCATTGCTACTTTAAATTCATTTTTTGATTTTGGCAATTATTTTTACCTTTTGTCTGTTAACTGACTATACAACAGTTTGCTCCTTAAAATAAGTTCATCTCCTGGTCACAAGATTGTCATTGGCAGAAATTTTCAAGAGCTGTGTAAGCGTACTAAACAATCTCTCCCTCCTGCCATTTAGCCTGCACCCCACCTCTCCTCTTGACTACAGACCCACATTTTAAACTCCTTCCTGTTGTCACTTTTGAGCATCTCTGAGGTTCAAGTGACCGCCTATGGCCATAGAGCTCCCTGTAGTCACACATTTTATCCTTGCACCTGCAACACATAAGAAGTCCACCTTTCTAAGGTGGCTGCTTGTTATCTTAAATAGGAAACATGCTCCTCTCTAACGTCAGTATATATAAATCAATCCCACCCTGTAATCCACATATTCCATGTCTGCCCCCTAAACCCACTTAATGCAACACCTTCCAGACTCACACTGGAGGCTTTAATGATTACAAAGTGATAATAATAACACAAGTGAATACAATATCAGCTCAAGGGATCTATTTGAGACATTGTTAATTCTTACTATGGACAGCTCCAGGTGGATTCAATTATAAAAGAGAAAAGCAGCAGTGAATACTAATATGTTTTGGAGATTTCCACCTGGAGGCTAACAGGATCTTGGCAGGAGATGAGTCTACAAAAAAAAAAAGTACTGTGCTCTGATAATAAGAAAAAAAGGTACAGGAGCCACCCGACAGAAGTAGTAATTACCAAGAAAATGAATATTAATGTAAAGTGCAGAGGATAAAAGTGTGTAAGATGGAGGAGATAAGTGAAGTCCCTGAGCTAAATACCATAGAATACAGCAGAATAAGCAACACCTTTGATGGAGGAAGGAAAATAGTCAGACAGATTAGTGGTGAAAAGGAAGTTTGTTGTCTAAAACTTTGGCAATTTGGACCTATTTTCATTCTTGGTCACAGGGTCACCTAAATTGCACTCATGGTCCAGTAGTTTTGGTGCAGGGCCAATGACCCCTATGTTTTCCAGCCAGGTTCCCACTAGGACAGAAATGCAACTATAAGCTCTATTTTGAAACACAAAGTTTCTGAAATGCCAAGTGTAAATGCATATATTTTGATTCAGTGGGTATTTTGCTAATACAGTGGTACCTTGGTATACGTCCTTGGACTTATACCAAACAGGACTTATACCAAACAAATTTTTCCCATAAGCAATAATGGGAAAATGATTAATTCGTTCCCATGAAAAAAGAAATCCTATTGTTATTGGCATATTATACATTTATGGGGTTGTATAAAATAATTTAAACACTGCTTAATACTAAAATACATAAATACAAAAGCAATTAGATGAAATAAATGAAAATGACTTGACTCATAACAATGAGTTTAATTTTACTGCACAACAAAGGAGAGTGTTACAGCCCTTAAAGAAGCCACTTCAGGCGATTGTGTAGCACTGCCGTTGTTCTTCTTCTGGCAGTCTTCAATCCAAACCCCTAAAGCAGATTCCATCCAGACTACTGCCTTATTACATCCACTTACAACTCGTTTTGCACCCTGGTTAAAAGGACACTGTGGCCATAGATCTTATATTCCTTTCCTACTTTTTAAATAAAAAGAATCGTAGCCTTCAACAAATCCAAAATGTTTACCTTTTCAGCAATCATTAACATCTTCCGTTTGCACTTGGGCACGGCCCCTGAAGCAGTAGCAGATCGTTTTGGAGCCATAATGAAGGGCTTGACTATGCACAAAGATAAACACAAAAGAGCACAACTCTTTACACAGCGAAACACGTTGATGCTGAATGAGCGAGAAGAGACTTCCTGGTTAACACTGCATTCAGCATGCAGGAACTTAACTGCGTGCTCTGATTGGTTAGCTTCTCAGTCAGGAGAACTTAACTGCGTGCTCTGATTGGTTAGCTTCTCAGTCATCCGCCAATAGCGTCCCTTGTATGAAATCAACTGGGCAAACCAACTGAAGAAGCATGTACAGGAAGTAAAAAGACACATTGTCCACAGAATCCGCGAAGCAGTGAAAAATCTGCGTTATATATTTAGTTATGCTTTCATATAAAATCCACGATAGAGTGAAGCTGCGAAAGTCGAATCGCGATATAGCGAGGGATTACTGTACAGGTTAAAACTTGGCCCTTTTTTTGAAGGCGCGCGCCCGGTATACCACACGTGTTGTTCTAGCAAACGAGTCATTATTCCAAACAAAGGTCGTATACCAAGCAAAATATTTCGCCTCTAAACAGGACGTATACCAAGTTGGACTTATTCCAAAGCAGACGTATACCGAGGTACCACTGTATTACGAGATCATGGGATACATTGTTGTCATGATTGGGTATTATACTGTTATTTAGTACAGGGAGTCCTCGGATTATGACACAGTTCCATTCCTACAACAGTAAGTCGAAACACACCCTAGCCTAAGTCACTTACCTGACTTACTTTACAACACATTTGTAAAATCATAATCTAGAACATAAAAACACAACTAAGCCACAGAAAAAGGAAAAGGACATAAATATACTGTACTGTACACTGTACTGTAGTAACAGAAAAAATGCCAAAAAATGAGAGTAAAAAAATGTCCTTACCTTTATTCCTTCTGATCTCTTTACAATATCTAATTTCACTTCCATCATGACAGCTTTCCTGTTCTTCAAAGCATTACCATCTGAAGACTCTGAATTTCATTTAAGAGCCATGATAAGGGCCAAAAAGTCGCCAAACAAAGCAACACAAACAGAACACTTGTGCTGCAAGGCAGCCAAACTAGTTTGCCAACTCCCTCACTCATACGCTGCGTTACTGCGTATTCTTCCGCTGTGCGTAACCAAACTAGTTCGCCCACGTAGTTTGTAAGCATGACGCTAACGGCGTAAGCCAAAACACACACGTCTCAATTTTTTTAAGTTTTTATGGGAGTGAGCGTTATAAACTCGAAACATCGTATGTCTAGATGTTGTAACCCGAGGACCCCCTGTATACTTGTATCGGGGGTTATTAAGGTTGAGGATTCTGTTTTTTTCATTATTTAAATTTTGCAATGATTCAGATGTTGTGTCTTGTTGTGTAATGCCTTGGACGCCATTTTTGGTCCTCAATCGCTGGCATTTTTTAATCCTGTTGTTAGGGCTGCTTATTTTTGGCCTCTGAAGTTGTGACCTGTGCTCATTTGACACAACAGGATAAAAGGACACCTGGAAAGCTATGTCCTTATCCAATCTACGTATACCTACATTCTCAAAAAAGCCTTGTGCAAAACTTTGTGTGTGTTATTTTCAGTCAAAATTTGGTGTTCTCTCAACCTTGAATCTTGTCTCTCATTTTGGCTTTGGTTTCCTTTTGTTCTTGTACCCTTATTGTTTTCATACAAGCATCTTCCAGGCGTGCTCTAAAAATGTATCGACCAGTGTGCTAAACTATTGTAGTTTCTGCTCCAGACATTTTATTCCGTCAATTCAGCTCCAAGGTTGCAGGTGTACTGCCCTGAATAGTCTGGTAGTGAGAAAATGGAAAAAAAATAGATCAGGAAAGCAGTAGGCAAAGTAAAAGTCAAAACGAATGTACCGTATATACTCGCATTTAAGTTCTTCCGCAGATAAGTCGGGGCTTGATTTTACTTTATAATGTCGGTTGTATAAGTCGAATGTGGAAAACTCATGTTATTGGTCCAAGAGATTATGATATGCTACCGCACACCTGAGAGAGTAACCATGGAACACACTACCTTTTTTTGTATTGTGCCTACGTTACCACACAGTAATACCCAAACTATTCTGAAACAATGTTCACACTATTTTGTGTGTTTCTCACATCCTCATACACCTTTATCGTAAGAGCATCCCCTATCTATGATGGAGCATTCGATCAGAAGAAAATATTAAGCTGGTTTTAAATAAAAAGTTGTTGACTGCTGCAACAAAATTCGATGTTTCTGAGAAACTGGTGTGAGATTGGAGGAAGCAAGAAGATGTAAAAAAAAAAAATCAATTGTCGCATATTTGAACGGGTGTATAAGTCTGGGTCTGATTTTATGATTGATTTTTCAGGTTTCAAGACCGAACTTATACGTGAGCATATACGGTAAATCAAAGTTAAAAACAAAAAGTGCCAAGCATTCAAAGCCCAAAATAGTAACAAAAAACCTCAAAGCACAAAATGGTCAAAAAGGGTGATAGACCTCAAAAATGATCTGAAACCCCAACAAGGAATTCACTGGCATGTCTCGGACAACTTGGCCACAAACGCAAAAGGCCAGCGTCAAGGCCTGCACAGGCTCAAAATGGCACTCAGGCTTAAAAATTTTAAAACAGTTTGAAATATTCCAAATACAGTACACAAAAATATCCTTCAGTGGATATGATAACCTGCACCTTCTGGCTTGAAATGACAGCACAAAGCAGGGTTCCTTATATTTAAATTATTTCATTAACAAAAAAATAAACAAAGGCAAACACATTAGATATATCGGTTTGGTCTCGTCCGATGCGAGAGATGGACGTCTGAAGTGGAGCTCCGCTAGCAGTGGTGCTATTTTTCATATTATTTGCTTATTATTCTGAGATATCCTGTATTTATTCAACCCGAGAGGGACCGCTACAGTATATGTAAACACATATAAACATGGCCAACAAGAAGGGGGGTCCGAAAGAATCGAAGACTAAAGCTACATCCAAGCTGCGATCAGCAAGCCCTAGTTCGAGATACGGCCTCTCAGAGACAGACCTGGATCAGATGGGCGAAAGTACAGACTCCTCGGGACCACGGTCCGCTACATCGTCGCCTGCTGAGAGCGAAAAGGGGAGCGAAGGTGCGATCGTGAGTGCAGATGTGGATAGCTCGCCGATTGGAGAGGATTACCTGAAACTGGAAAAGGCCGGGAGGTCCGCGGCTTCAGTTACGCAATCACGCGGGACTGGAGCAGCGGGGACACCGGCTTCAGCAGAGTCTGCTGCTTCATCTACGGTACAAGAAGGCACATTTGAGCTATCTGAACTGAAAGTGTTGCTCGCTGACCTCAGGCAAGATATAAAGAAAAGCGAGAAGGCTAATGAGAAAGCAACGGCAAAGGCACATGAGAGACTGAAACAGGAATGGAAACAGGAGATGAAACAGGCCAATGAATGTCTGCGACAGGAAATCCAACAGGCAAATGAAAGGCTGCGTCAAGAGGTACAGCTTGAACTTCGACAGGTGCTGGGTAAAATTGAAGAGCGCATTGAGAAAAACTCGCTAAACTGAGCACGCTTGCTGATCGATTGGAGCATCTTAGTGAGACATTCACGAATCGGATCGAAATAGCCGAACATCTAGCTGCCAGTGCCGAGGAAAGAGCAGTAAATGTCAGTTCGGAATGTAAAAAACTCGGAGAAAAACTTGGAGACAGACTGGCTGCTTTAGAAGATGGGAATAGAAGGTATAATGTCAGAATTGAAGGCTTGCCGGAGAATCGAGAAAGTTTAAACCCGGTGAAATTCGCAACTGAACTTTTTTCTAAAATAATCGGGGGCGACTTTAAAGCAGAATCTGAGATAGCAGCGGCTTACGCGTCGCTGATCAAACACCGTCAGACCCCGACCAAGATCTTTTATAGTCCGTTTTGAACGATTATCATTTAAGTTAGAGGTGATGGAACTCCTCAGGAAAAAAAGGAAGATATTATATATGAAGATTGCCACATTCGCGTCTTCCCTGACTTCTCTCCAGCAACAGCTATCAAACGCGCCTTCTATAATATTAAACAGCGCTACGGCAAGCCAATGTCAAATACGGCCTCCTGTATCCGCAAAACTGAAAGTGGAATGGCAGGGTCATTTCTATGTTTTCGCTAGCAAGGAGGAGGCAGAAAATGAGTTAAGAAAGCTGATCCGGGACTATTCTGATACATAATTGTGAGTCATGGCGGTAAATGATAAAGCTAGGATTAATAATCTACTGTCTGATCTATTTGTTTTAAAATACGGGTTTTTATCAGCATATATTCTCATATTCTTATATTATTATTACTTACTTATTACTTATCATTACTTAGTATTACTAGGGCTAAATGTTTATGTTTTATTGTGCTTAATTACGTTTTCCTCCTCTTTTTCTTTTCTAATTATTTCATGTGTACCCTAAATGAGACTGTTCAATATCATACCCTTGGTTTGCTGTTATTGCTATTACTGCATTAAGACTTGTTATGCTTGTTTTGGACACATCTTTTAACACCATCACCTGGGTTTATTATCTGGGGATATCATCTTAATGCACTAAAATTGATGAAGATTATATGTATGTATGTATGTATATATATATATATATATATATGTATATATGTATATATATATATATATATATTAAGTGCAAAATTCTTTTCTTTCTTTTTCCTCTTTTAAAGACTATATTGGTAACAGATATCTCTATCTTTTAACCTTAAAGCGCCACTGCATGGGGGCTTGATGTGCTTTGGACGTGCTCTGTCTCTGGGTATGTCAGAGGACTGGGACTGCATGAAGTGGGTTTTAGCCTCACCTGGGGAGGCAAAAAGGGAGGGTGGGGGGTTAAGGGGGGAAGAGAAAGAGAGCAGGCTTGATCTATATCTAATCTATCATCTCAATCTTTATAATTATAACTATCAACGTAATAATAAGCTGCATGGCAACAACTCTTGGGGGAATAGGAAATTAAGACCTAAACTATTTCACTTCCAGTTAAGACTATAATATGACACCAAAAACTCAGAATCAGTGTCTCCATGATGGGACAGTTAACTCGTAAGCTGGAATGTTAAAGGCCTGAATCACGAATTAAAGAGAAAGAAAGTACTTTCTCACCTAACAGGTCTAAATGCTAAAATAGTATTTTTACAGGAAACCCACTTACTAAGTAAGGATCAGTTCCGCTGCAAAAGACTGGACTGGCCAAATGTTCCATTCTAGTTTTACAAAGAAAACTAGAGGGGTGGGAATTCTCATACATAGAACAGTACCATTTGTAGCATCAGATGTAGTATTGGATCCTGAAGGGAGATATGTGATGGTCATGGGAGACTTATCTAACTGTAAAATGATTTTGATAAATGTTTATGCACCTAATGTTGATGATAAGGAATTTATACAAAATTTATTTGCATCCATTCCCAATCTGAACACTCATAAACTTATAATGGCTGGGGACTTTAATTGTGTTCTAAATCCACTTTTAGATAAGACTTCCTCCACAGGGGAACGCAACTAACACCGCAAAGATAATTACAAAGTTTATAACTGATCACAACTTATCAGATCCCTGGAGGTTTTTAAACCCAAATTCAAGAACATATTCTTTCTACTCACCAGTACATCATTGCTACTCAAGGATTGATTACTTCTTTATAGATAATAACTTCTTGCCTAAGATTAAATCTTGTAAATACGATGCTATTGTTATTTCAGACCATGCTCCGATGATCTTGGAGCTGAAATTACTAAGCCCCATACACTCACCCCGCAGATGGCGTCTCAATCCGCTTCTATTAGCTGACGAGAATTGTACTGAATTTATATCCAAACAAATTGAATTCTTTCTAGAGACAAATACATCCCCTGAGATCTCTGCAGGAACACTCTGGGAAACTCTTAAGGCCTTCTTAAGAGGACAGATTATCTCATATCTTTCCCACAGAAATAAATCCGCGAAGAAAGTAGCAGAGATAAAAAGCGAAATTACTAAAATAGATGAAGAACATGCCAGACTACCAAGCGAGACTCTACATAAGAGGAGGCAGGCTCTACATTCAGAATTAAACCTCTTGACAACTAAAGAAACCGAACAACTAATTTACAAATCCAGACATCATTATTATGAACATGGAGAGAAAGCTAATAAGCTTTTAGCGCAACAAATTCACAAGCAAGAAGTGCGCAACGCAATCTCGGTAATTACTAACACGAATGGAGATAAAATCATCGAACACAAAAATATAATGTGCACTTTTAGAGACTACTATAAATCCCTATATACTACTGAGTTTAAAGAAGACAATATACAATCTAATGCATTTCTGGATAAATTACAGATACCACAAATTGACGCTATTAGTGTGGAGGAGCTCGATAAACCTCTGTCATTATCAGAATTACTGGATGCTATAAAGTCACTCCAAGGTGGAAAAGCAGCAGGCCCTGATGGCTACCCTGCAGAGTTTTACAAGAAATTCTCCGCTCAGCTAGCTCCCTCCTATTAGCAACATTTACAGAAGCCAGAGATAACCAATCTCTTCCACAAACCTTTCGCCAAGCACTAATCACTGTCTTTCCAAAACAAAATAAGGACTTATTACAATGTGCATCATACAGACCAATTTCACTTCTGAATAACGACGTTAAAATACTCTCTAAAATCATAGCTAGAAGGATGGAGAAAGTGCTCCCTCAATAATATCACAAGACCAAACTGGATTTATTAGGGGCCGACACTTATCTTCAAATCTTCGACGCCTGTTTAATGTAATATACTCACCAACTAAATCAAACACCCCAGAAATATTATTATCATTGGATGCAGAAAAGCATTCGACATGATTGAATGGAAATACCTTTTACTATTTTGGAGAAGTTTGGGTTTGGCCCAACATTTGTGCATGGATTAAATTACTGTATACTAACCCAGAAGCTTCAGTTTGCATCAATAACATTTGCTCAGACTACTTTAAACTAGAACGTGGCACAAGACAAGGATGCCCTTTGTCACCACTGCTGTTTGCAATTGCCATTGAACCACTGGCAATACATTGTCGAAATACTGATCAGATAAAGGGGATTAGCAGAGAAGGACTGGAACAGAAAATCTCATTATATGCAGATGACATGGTACTGTATATATCGGATCCAGAAAATTCTGTGCCTGCAGTCTTAGCAGCACTCACAGAATTTCAAAAGCTCTCTGGTCTCAGAATTAATCTGAATAAAAGTGTACTCTTTCCGTGAATTCGCAAGCATATAATATTAGATTAGACACCCTTCCTTTTATCATTGCAGAACAGTTTAAATACCTCGGGTAAACATCACAAGTAAACATAAAGCTCTTTATCAACAAAATTTCGTCGTCTGTATGGAAAAAATTAAACAAGACTTGCATAGATGGTCAACCCTTCATCTCACACTAGCTGGAAGAATTAACACTGTTAAGATGAATATTCTTCCTAAGCTCCTTTTTATTTCAAAACATACCAATATACATTAATAAATCGTTCTTTAAGCAATTAGATTCAACAATAACCTCATTTATTTGGAATTCTAAACATCCACGCATCAAAAGAGCGACCCTACAAAGACAAAAGGCAGAAGGCGGCATGGCTCTACCTAACTTCCAGTTTTATTACTGGGCGCAAATATACAGTCGATAAGAACCTGGACACAAATAGAAGAACATACACAGGCATGGACCGCAATAGAAGTAAAATCCTGCAGTACTTCTTTGTATTCCTTGCTTTGTGCTCCAATAAACACACGTTATCGGCAATACACTAATAACCCAATTGTGCTCCACTCACTTAGAATCTGGAACCAATGTAGAAAGCATTTTAAGACGGAGAAGCTTCTTTCTGTGGCACCCTGCAAAAGAACCACCTCTTTCAACCCTCACAAACATATGCAGTTTTTAATATCTGGAAAAATTTGGAATTAACTTGCTTAGAGATCTTTATATAGACAACGTCTTTGCATCCTATGAACAATTACGTTCCAAATTTAACATTCCAGCTACAAATTTCTTTCACTATCTTCAAATCAGGAACTTTGTTAAACAGAACCTTCCAGATTTTCCTCATCTTGCACCCTCATCCACGCTGGAAAAATTATTGCTCAATTTCAAGGAGTTAGACTCCATCTCTACAATATATAAAATCCTTTTACAATCCCTTCCTTTCAAAGATCCAAGAGGACACTGGGAAAATGACCTCTCAATTAATATATCAGAAAAGGAGTGGAAAGTAGCAATGCAGAGAATTCACTCAAGCTCCATATGCGCAAAGCATACAATTATACAACTCAAAATTATATATCGAGCACATCTGTCTCGACTAAAACTCTCAAAATGTTTCCAGGGCATGATCCAACCTGCGAACGTTGCAACCAAGCCCCAGCCTCACTAGGTCACATGTTCTGGGCCTGCTCCAAATTAACATTATTCTGGACAAAAATTTTTAATTACCTCTCAGACAGTCTTGGACTCACAATCCCTCCTAACCCATTAACAGCTGTGTTTGGGGTTCTTCCAGAGGGTCTTAAAGTGGAGAAAGACAAACAAACTGTGATTGCATTCACTACACTGTTGGCACGCAGACTTATTCTGATAAACTGGAAGAACCCAAACTCTCCTCTTTAAGTCAGTGGGAAACTGATGTGTTATATTATTTAAAATTGGAAAAATCAAATACTCAGTTAGAGGATCTGTGCAGACTTTTTTCAAAACATGGCAGGATCTAATCAGTAATATTTTGAAATGATTTTATAAAGCACAGAGAATTTGTTGATTTAGGTATTTTTAAAAGCCTTAAATTTTACACCGTTTGGCTTGCTCTCTCTCTCAAGGGTGGGGATCGATCTGTTCTTAGCATAATTCTTTTTTTTGTAAAAACTTGATTGCTATGTATTGATTGTAATAAAATTAATAAATAAATAAAAAAAAAAATATATATCTAAACAGGAAACCCAGCGCAATCAAGTCCAATCCATAATCTAGAGACTAAATTCAAACACAAAAGCAATAATTCGCTAAACCAGAAAAGTGGAACAGTACATAGAAAATGCTATTGAATCCAAAAACCACAATTAGCAAAGACACTCTGAAGGACCAGTCTCTTCATCCTCAATTTAAAGGTTTTGGGTGGTCCCTTAGTAGTGATGTCAGGGTTCCACCCACAGAACATAAAGAACAAAGTCAAAGAATATTAAACACAATACTTAGAAAATAAATACTTAAACAATGCAATAACAAAGCAAAACATAATATAACATAACAACAAACCTGAATTAATAATAAAGAAAATCTTATTTTTAAACAAAAAAGAAAAAAAATAGAAATAAACTTAAGCCAGGGCAGTAACTCTAGTTGATCCACAACACAAACGTCACACATGGTCCCAGCTCCCTGAATTGAGACTTACTCCAAGGCTCCATCCTTGATATGATGTTAATCTGCATCCAGCCCTGCAAGTAGGCCCTCCAACCTGCAGGGAAAACATGGGGGTTGGTGGCAGAATTGGCACTCCAGCCAACCATAAAAAAAACCTCACACTGGTTCAATTCCATCTAAACTAGTGTGGTGCTGAGGTGTCACCCGTTGTATGGCTGCACTCGGGTCCTAATCTGGGTCATGTGGTGGGTGCAGCAATGCACTGTATCAGCACCTGCTCCTAAGCTCTCTCTCCCTTTAAGTAGAACCGTAAAAGTTTTGTTCACTAATCCAAAATTTTGGCTGCTGAGAGTAGTGCACTGTCATCTTAAATACGCTCTGGGCAAAGATGCCACATGACTACATTTCAGTTTGTCACATGGTAGCAACAAAACAACAGAACAATGTTGCTAGCAACAACATGCAACTGATCTGAAAAAAAAATACAAAAAGGAGCTGCAATTTATACATAAAATAAAATTCTCAGACCTGCTTAATCCAATTTATGTGTGCTGTAAATTGGGATATGCTATCAGCTTTGGGTGTAATACAAGAACCAGCCAGAACTGGAATATTTTTTGTGCTTAAGATAATTTCTTTCTCCAGCTTCAAGGTTTCCCACAGTTTTGAGCCATGTAGAATCAGAATCTGTTTTTATTTTGTGCATAATATTGTATTTAAATAATGTTAATATTTATATTATTGTTTGTTTATTTTGTGGCACCATTTCATTTTTCAGGGTTGCCAGCATTTTGTGGCTTTTTCATCAAGGATATACTGGCCAGTTGCTGAGGTTGTGTTCCTGAAGGTTTCAGTCTGTTAAATCACAAAGTCAAATGTTAATAAATCAGAAATTCATTCAGAACTTTATTCAAGATTGTGTCGAAAACCTCCAAACGTCTGTTGTGTCTTATATTGTGGTAGTTTACTGAGGCTTAAACTTATTGCCTGATATTTTTCGCCTTTGACTCTAATATGCTGATTTGGTTTTGACCACTCAATTTATCAATCTGTCCTAGCTTTGACTTCTGGTCTGTTCTCATTTATGAGATCATTGGTGTTTTAGCTGCCATTCTGACAGTACACAGCCGAGGACAGGATGCCAGTCCACTGCAGGGCATTGCCATGCACACACCCATATGGGAATAATTTAAAGTTGCCAGTTAGCCCAACTTATATTTTAAGGGATATGTGAAGGAGAACAGCTAGAGGAAATGTACATAGATATGAGGATAACGTTCAATGACCTGGTGCCAGATTAGAAGCCAAGACATTGGATCTGTAAAACAGCAACATTAACCGCTACACTACCATGCTATCCCAGTTGGCACTTAGTACTTAAAATGGTGGGTCTTTGATTTATAATTTGATACACAGACCTTTCAGCTTTTCATGAATAAGCAAGCGCAAATGCTATTAAGAAGGATAAAAAAAGGCAAACAGCTTTTTGCAGCATGTTTTTTCCAGTATGTTTTTTGAAGATTTCCATTCAGTTCACTTGCAGGAGTAATGGAAATTTTTGTCACAGAAAGACACGTGTTCAGAAAAATAGCTCTCATGCCATCTGATAACTCTAAATACTTTTTCTGTTTGTGTTCAAACACACACACCTCCATGAACGTATACAGATATACATGGAAAAAAAGTCTCTAAAGCAAACATTTTAACAAAAATATGAAATACATTCCCATAAACAGTCAAAGGAATGGAGATCACCTCTGCATGACAAAAACATCTTGGTGCTGGAAGCTGACAGCTTTAGCTAATTTCCCATGACCACTGTCACAGTCAGGTTATCTGAGAATTTGTTTAACGCTGACACAGTTGAGATAAAAAAAAGAGAGAGAGAAAGGAAGAAAGAAAGAAACAGTGGACGTGAAGGAGAACCAATTGTCATGTTAAAGACAACCCACTAAACCAGTTTGCCTTTATCACAGCTTTAATCAGAAAGCCTCAGGTACTCAATTGTTTTTACTCTCCTGGTAATAATGGAAGATTTCTGCGGGGCAGCTGTAGGGGAGCACCGATCAATGCTGAGGAAATGAGATTATTCATAATTAAATGGCTTAGTTTTATGGAGGAGGTGTACTTCCGTATTTTAAACACAGTTCTGGTGACATTTGAAAGCGTTATAAAAATGAAATTAATAAATTAATTAACTCTTCACCTTTTTTATGGGCTTGCTAGCAAGCTGTGTCTTCAGTGCTCTTTACAGTCTCTTTGGGAACACCCATTCTACTCAGTAAATTACAGTCCGCCCCCATGGCAATGATGTTGATTCATTTTATCTTTCTTACAAAAAGAAGAAAAGGAAAATATAGATCATAGCTCAATTTAAAACAATAACCTTGGGGTCATTACAAAGTGGTGCACTAATCAATAGATTTTTAGTGAAGAATTCTGCTTTTGCTTTAATGTGTGACTTCCTAGCATATATAAACCATTACAAAAATTGTCACGATAGGCTTCACTTATTTTTTGTGCCTTTGCAAAATTCATTCTGGCACAGACTTACAATTACAAAGAATTCAACATTTAGATTGTTGGTAATAATCCGTTATAACAGAGTATGATCCCTATCAGCATGCTTGACCTTCATACATAAAGCAAATCAGGCATGCCAGTGAAATTAAGGTGCCAGCGTTTTTCATATCCTCATGCAACATCTGCAGACCTTATGCAAATGCGTCCTGTGCATTAAGCATAACAAGAAGAAGCTAATAAATAGACCCTCCTTCACGTGAATCATTAAAGAAGCTTGTATAATGAAAGCCACTGAAACACAAAAGCTATGAGCACCAACTCAATTTTTTTTTTCCATGCCAGCTTTTTTTTATTTCTCCTTTCTGCCTGGACAGCCTGGAAGTCGGCTAGATGTTCCATGATTTCAATGACATCTAATAAGATTCTTGGATGTCTTAGCACAATTTGTGTTCAAATGTAGTCCTGGAAAGTGTTTACTTGTTTCTACTTTTATAGGATTATGGGAGCAGGTCTGGGCAAAATCAGGCACTGTCACGATACGGGTCAGCTCGACGCTTGAGGTTGCATCCCAGGGGCCTCTGGAACCCACCAGCACTGATTGCGTACCCAAGGGATGACCCAGCAGATGAGGACACTCACACACAAAGCAAGAGGTCGGTGCTCCAGTGCTCCAGTGCTCTTATTAAAAAAAAAAAAATCAAAAATCAAAACAGTGTTCAAAACAAAGTGGACTGCTCAATGAAAAATAAATAATCCAATTAAACAAGTGGAAATCTGTGAGGTTAAAAATCAGAATTAAAACGAGAGTAAACCAACAGTCATCGGGTCCTTCATGCTCAGTCTGATGAGCACAGCGCAACTCTCTCTGTCTCCCCAGCTCTCTGCCTAGATGGCAGAGACACTAATATTAATAATAATAATAATTTATTACATTTATATAGCGCTGTTTTCACTACACAGATTGCTACCAAAAAGTCAGAACCTGGGACATGAATCCATGATCTCTTTACTGCAGTAGCGCCTCACCTTCCAACCCCATCTTAGCTACCATAAGCGGGTTCAGCCAGACCGTTCAGGGTCAGTTGTCCTCCCATCTTCCCTCTTGCTCCCCTGGCGTACCTCAGATCCCAGATCTCAGGGGTAGGACTCCCTTTTGATCACCCCCACTCCTCAACAATATTCAGCAGAGATGATCTGCCTCTAAAGTGGCGATCTTTCGCTCCTTTGTGGGCCTCACACCCACATTGCCCTTCGCCGCACTGGCTGGCTCATCCTGTCTCTTCCCTATCATGCTGTTCTCATGGCTCTCTGCTCTCTTTTCTTTCTCATTCTTTTTCCCCACTTTCTTGTGCCGGCTCCCCGTTATATGCCTCCGTGGGGGCAGCACCTCAGTCGCACACTGCAGAAGGCTGATGAAGCAACTGAGACAGATCACACCCTCAAATGCAAGTGTGTCTCACCCCAATTACCTCACCAAGCGAGCATGCATAAACACACAGAGATTGAGCCAGTTATTATTTATTTATTTAAAAGTGGGTCCGTAAAATGTTAGGCCACAGACCCGCTATACCACAAACACAGGGCAAGAGCAAATCACTGTACATCATTTCATCAGAAGACACGGTCATGACTACACTGACATTGAGCCAATTTGAGATAGAAAATAACCCGACCAGCATGGACAGGAAACAGGATTAACCAGATGTAATATATATGAACATATAAGGAAGATACAGATTCTACGCAGATTGTGAACAAGCCAAGAAAAAAACAAAAGACAATAATGCTAACCAAAACAACACAAAGTAATATCTACAGTGCCTATTAAAAGTATTCACCCCTTTGAATTTTTCATGTTTATACAACATTGCATGGCAGTGGATTTTACTTGACTTTTATGGCACCGATTAAATTAAAAAAGATTTCATCAAAATGATC
The DNA here is from genome assembly GCF_016835505.1 of Polypterus senegalus. Taxonomy (NCBI): domain Eukaryota; kingdom Metazoa; phylum Chordata; class Cladistia; order Polypteriformes; family Polypteridae; genus Polypterus; species Polypterus senegalus. The sequence continues at coordinate 53,609,859 of NC_053160.1, forward strand.
TAAACTAATTATAAATATAAAACACAAAATAGTTTGATTGTGCAAATACTAATACAACAAATTGGTTTTAAAAATCACATAAGTAGTTCAATAGAGATCTCCTGTCTGTAGTCATGGGTTAAACTGACTGCAGTATAATTGCATATTATCAGGAAAGTCCAAGTTGTGGAGAATTAGTATGGTGGCCTAAATTGACACAAAAAAGACAAAAGAACATTCCAAGCAACTCCATGGAAAGGCGATTAAAAAGCACAAATCAATTAATAAAATGAAATACCCAACTGACTAAATATCCCTTAGAATCCAGTTAAATCAATCATGAAGAAAAGGAAAGAGTTTAGCACACCAATCTTTCAAGAGTACAAAAATAATTGTGTAAGAAGAATTGTGAGGGAGGCCACCGAGAGACCTATGATAACTCTGAAGGGTTACAAGCTACAGTAGCTCACATCGCAAAGACTGTGCGTTCAACAAATGTTGCCTGGGAGCTTTGCCAGTCTCAGCTTTATGGGAGAGTGGGGCAAAGAGAAAGCTGTGAAAAGAAACGCACATGACATCTCAGCTGGATTTTACCAGAAGCTACATGGGAGACTCTGACATCAGCTGGAAGAAGGTCCTATGGTTTAATGAGACACAAATTGAGCTTTTTGGCTGTCAGACTAAATGTTACAGTCATGCCCATAAGTATCTGAACAGTAACACGGGTCTTTGGATCTCATATTCAGAGTTTACAGTGACAGCTTCCAAAAGCAAATTCCACACTTGGAATCAATTCCAGGCTTTTTACCTGCTCAATAGTTAATGAAATAATGAGGGAACTGCTCCAAAATGGCTATGGAACAGCTTGGCAGTCAACTGTCCAAATAATATTGGCCCCCTGAAAATAGAGAGACCATGTATAAAACATGTCTGTCATTCCTAAATGGAGGTCTAAACTTCAATCACATAATGATTTTTTAATTTCAAAATCATTGTGATGGTGTACAGAGCCAAAACTATGAAAATTGTGTCACTGTTCAAATACTTATGGATCTGACTATATACATGAACACTGCACATTATCAAAAACATATCATGCCGACTGTGTTGGCAGCACCATGCTGGGGGGATGTTCCTTTACAGCAGACCTTGGAAGGCTTTTAAAGGATGAGGGTAAAATGTCAGGGTCATGTATTTTTCTATCCTGCTTAAACCAGACCAGGGTCACAGGAGCTACTGGAACCTATCAAACCTAGACAGGGTGCCAGTCCATCTCAGGACCAACACACACACACCCAACACCAAACACACACTAGGGCCTTGAATGCAACAAAATAGGAAAAGCTGATGGATTCTGCAAGACACCTTAGGAGAAAATTTATTCTCCGGCACAACAACAAACACAAGCATAAAGCCAAAGCTACACAGGAATATGTTCTGGAGTGGCTGAGCCAGAGTCCAGAGATCAATATAATTTAGAATTTGTGGTAGGATTTTAAAAAGGCTGTTCACTCACAATCCCCATGCAACCTTTATGAAGCCCTGGGCACATACAGCCCCACTAACCCCGAAACAGACAGGCTGGGCACAAGCGTGCCACACAGCACACAGTTTATTTACACGTGGAGGCGCTTCCTTTGCTCCCCACAACACAGTACCAAATGGAACACAATGCTCAGTCCCTTCTTTCTTTCTTTCCTTCTCTTCATGTTCACCTTTACTCCTCCTGGCAAGCTTTGTCCTTCATTTCCCAACTTTGGCTACCTGAGCTGTGGCTGCTGGATCCTTTTATAAGCCACCCAGAAGTGCTCCAGGTGCTCATTAACATAGTTCTGGCGGCACATCCAGGTGTGATAGAAGAGCTGCACTCCAGGGCTCAGTCGCAGCTGCAGCACCCCCTGGCAGCGCCAACAGAACCCAAAAGGGCTGCATCAAACTCTGTAGGAGTCAGAGGCACTGCTGCAAACCCAGAGGTGGAGAGGTAGTTCTCTGGATAGGCTCCCTCCCCTAGGCAAGGGCCCTGGCCATGTGCCATACCTTACAGAACTGGTGGAGTTTTGCAAAGCCGAATGGGAGAAACTGTAACTGATCGAGGCCTGTGCACACAGACTCAAGACTGTCATGGCGGATGGAGATGCATCTACTAAATACTGACTTAAAAGGGATAAAAGCTTATGCTATTAATTATTTTGTGTTTTATATCTGTAATTAATTTACATCACTTTGCAGAGATCTGGTTTCACTTTGACACTGAAGACTTTTTCTGTTGATCAGTGTCAAAAAGGCCAAATTAAATCCACTATGTTTCAATGTTGTATAACAATAAAATGTGAAAACCGCCAAGGGGTGAATACTTTTTTGAGGTATTCTATATAGTTATGTGATAAGAATGGTGTTGGAGGTGTGAAGCTTATCCTGGTGTCAAAATCTGATGCTGTGCAGTGTATACTCACCCATACCCCTACATTCCATTATTTAGAGTAAACCAATCCTACACCTGCCCTTGAGATGTGATCAAGGAACCTGAATACCTGGAAAAAACTCCACAAAGGCGTGGAGAAATTGTACAAAGCCTACATAGTTACCTAACTATGATTTAGTGGTGCTAACCTTCGTGCAACTTTAAAGCCATATGATGATTTTAACTTTATTTTAAGCAATGCTAACGGATGTCTTGTGTGCTGTTTATTTAACTGGGTTAGTACTCCTGTATACAGATGTTTTAAAGCTATGTGCATTTCTGTTGCTGCATTATACAGTATTTATAAATCTGTGCAAGCATGCCATGCCCATCCTCAGTGATGAGAATTATAAAACAATAATGTGCCTCAAATCAGACTATTTGTATTATATTCTGAAAGTAAATGAATCGCTGAGCTGCACAAAATTGCGCAGAAATACTCTTTATCAAGAAACAGAGTAAAACATTTAATGCTCAGAATATATTTGGGGTTGAATATTCTAAAGGATTTACAGTACATTTGTCAGTTCTTTCTTTAGAGTGTCATACTATACTTCAAATCTCCAGTATGGTTAAGATGCTTGAAAGCACTGAACCACATAATCTTGGAAAGGGCATGATGATGTACCAGTGGAGCAGGAAGAAGTTCACTCGTCAAACTCTGCATGACTTCCTATCAGCTGAGTTGGAAATTTCAGAGCAAGATGATTGTAAATTAATGCCTCTAAGGGACAGATTGTAATGTATTTCTTAAGAATCCAATAACAGTAACCATTCAGATCATACTTTGTTTGTCTGCTTCTGGAGTTATGCTTGCGAAACTGTCAGGATATCAGAGGGACATCAAATCAAATACCTTGTTCAATATCGGTTTTACATCCACATGTCTAAGTCAGAAAAAAAATATGTATGCTTGTCAAGTTCAACTAACGGTTTGAGGGAAAGACAGCTTTGTTGTGAGAACAAAAGCTTCTGACTATTAGCCGAAAAAAAAAAAACCTGGGGAGAGGGTGAAGTTTGGTTAAAAAATACTGATCCCTATTCATCCACTTTCAGTAACCCCTTATTGGCAATTAAGATCACTCTAGCACATATTTGCCATATTATATTTGCAAGACAGATGAGGGAAAGAAATCAGTGAATGCCAGTGTCTGTTTGTAGGGACAGAAATTTATATACAACATATCTCAATATTCAATATCACTGTCAGTTTCAGAAATGTAACTCATGCTCTTGTCTGTAATAATATTAATCTTTAATTTCATTTCATGAGCAGTGCCATATTTAGCCATCAACCGATATTTATTCAAAGCAGCATCTTTCATATTGGGCACTACTACAACTTAACATGAACAGTGCTATACATAAACACTTTCCATTCCAAAATGACTTATTCCAGCTAAGGCAAAGAGAGCTTAACTCAGCAGTGTAAGACAGGAGCACACTAGCACATGTATACACACCCTGGACCACTATACAATATATATATGTATATATTAATATATCTTTTATATAAACGTCTACACATGGAAGTGTGTGTGTCTCTCCGGCCCGGAAATGAGAGGTGGAGTCGGGGTAAGGGCTCCACCACTGAGGAAACAGAAAACTAAACGTCTACACGTGGAAGTGTGTGTTTCTGTCTGTCCAGCCATGAAGTGTGAGACTAATACAGCATAATGCTCAGAGAGCCGGAAAGGCGGCCCCAAGTTAACGAGTCGGAAGAAGAAAGCGACTCTGTTGCCAAAGTAAAACCGGCAAGAAAAGAGAGAAACTCTTACACAAGCAAGACGAGCACATCGGCAAAACAGTATCCCTGTTACTTTTCCTCCTGCCGCTAATACAAAACCAAGGCGAGCACGTACGCAAAATAAAACCTAGAAGAGAGATGTCCAGTGTAGTTCCTTTCAATTATCTGACGTCTCTACATTTCAATTTTTTCTCTGATGATTTCAATAGTTTCTAGGACCCCAGGCTTTTTACAGCACGGACTTACACAGCTAATATATATAGTGACACATCATTCACTCTCCTGCACCCAAGAGAAAACTCTAAGTCCAAAGGCTTCAAGAAAAAACAACTCAATTGAAATGGTAGCTGTCATTTTAACAGGATGGTTGAATCCACTAGAACTCATATGTATTATTCTATACTGTCAGCTATACTTTCCAACTCCAAACACTTCATTTTGTATTTTTACCAAATGTTTTTTTTCTTTACTTCATACAACACATTACATTTGCTCAGATTAAACTTAATTTGCTGTGTATCTCATTAGTTCTGAATTTTTCTCAAGTCATTTATATTGATTAGCTGTTTCCAAGGTAGCAATTTAGTTTGCTGAAAATTGAATGAAGTAGCTTGTTATATGTGTTTCAAGAACCTACTGCAGATGACATTATATTCTCAAACCCAGTCAATTCACATCCATCAGTCTATCCATCGGCACTGAGTCTAAAGCAGGAAATAGCCATCAACAAGGCGCCAGCCCATCATAGCATTAACACTTGAATCCCTGAAGCTTACGATTTTTTTTGTTGTCCCTGACCTTCTTAAATTTTATAGAATTAATACCAAGTGAAGAGACTGCATTTGTACTGACTATGCCATTACTTCATTTCTAACAAGAATTTTTACAACATAACTTGTTACTTTAGATTCTTCAAAAATGCTCCTCTTACTCATATTTTGTAACAAGACTTTAACAAAGGCTTCTTTTCTTCTTAATAACACTTAAAAGGCATCGGTAAAATTGTTATCATCGCTGCAATGTATTCTACTAAAATAGTTTCCACTGGTCAAAGATAGCTTAAGTGAGACACATCTCTCTTGATATTCCATATTTCAGTATAAGATATCTGAATAATTTGATATTCACAAGTAATTTTCCAGGCATATCACAAGCTCTTAATATGCCGTACTGCACAGAGATGAATTACCACATTACTGGTACTTCGTAAGTATTATTAAGAGCAAAAGAAGCCTTTTTACATAGCAGTATGTGAGTAATAAATGTGTTTTTTCACCAAAACTAATGTGTTACCTGCTAGGTTTATACTTAACCCACCTGTACAATGCTCCCCACAACCCTGCCACTTGTATTTTAATCATTAGAAACTGTCTGGAATGCAAACAAGGCCTTTATATTGTTGTTACCCCTGAGCTGGTCAAGAAACTTTCCTAAAAAGCAAACCACCGTAGTAAAAATTCATAGATAAATCTCATCCAAGGTTTCCTTCGAGTACGTTTCCTCTAGCCTAGATTATACTTACAGTAGATATCATCCATGACTATACAGCCAAGTATAACAACCATAACATCAAGTTTACTAACAACACCGGAGTCATTATATGTTTAGCAGCATACAGAACAGTGGTAAGGTGGCAGGTGTGACAATAGCCTGGCTCTGAACGTCACCCAGACAACATAACTATATGGGGAGTTGGGGTTGCACAGGAAGTACCTCACGTCATTCAGCATTAAGGAAATAACAGAAGAAATTGTCATTATATTAATATTATGTGGTTCAGAGATATTAGATAAGGTTACACAAGTTGAAGTCACAACACCAATGGGATATTAAAAAAAGCATAAGAATGCCTTCACGTCCAGAGGAAATGTTGGATTAATACAAAAATGCAAGACAAAATACATCCAAGATGGGAAATTAAAAACTGACAGGGATGCCTTGTCAGTCCGCTCTTAGGTGAAGATTCACGTTTAAAGAGTTGGAGTCCCCCAAGACACAACTGGGCAGCTGCAGTATCTGTCTGAACTTTTTCATCTTTCCATCAAGTCTCTTGGAAAGTGTGGTCTTTGCATGGGCCTTTGTAGGAAGAAGACTGACCCTGTAAGCTAGAGTGGTACCAGTACCCCAGGAAGTAACCCTATCAGTGTCATCCAACAATGATGGATGGATTAAAAGGCAGAACTCAACGTGACAATCTTCATCAAGCCCTTCCGTGAGAATCCTAAATCCAAAGAGGACTGTTTCATTTATGTTAGGTAGAATGCCCAGAGGGGACTGGGTGGTCTCATGGTCTGGAATCCCTACAGATTTTATTTTTTCTCCAGCCGTCTGGAGTTTTTTTGTTTTTCTGTCCCCTGGCCATTGAACCTTACTCTTATTTGATGTTAATTAATGTTGATTTATTTTGTTTTCTTATTGTGTCTTTTATTTTTCTATTCTTTATTATGTAAAGCACTTTGAGCTACTGTGTGTATGAAAATGTGCTATATAAATAAATGTTGTTGTTGTTGTTGTTCCTCATCTGTTGGATGAGCTTGGAGTTGGGTGAGCAGCAGAGGCCATGCCTGGAAATGATGAGGAGAAGGAAACCAGTATATTGATGAACAAAATGGCCGGGAGGTTTGGAAGGAATCCACTAAGCTCAAATTATACGTTTAAAATTGTCTTGTTATGCTACAGGAACTGTCCTGTCAGGTGATATCATACTCAGCTAAAAGTCCATTCAGAAGGTTGTGAGAATTGTGTAAAAAAAAAAATCAAAGGATCGGTTTGCCATAAGCTGAAGAATGAAACAGAAATAAATTATGTGCAACTACAGAGGTTTCCAACCATGTTATAAAGGAGGTTTTTACCTTTATAACCTGGAAGATTCTATTATAGCATAAAAATCCAGACAAGCAAGTTCACAGTTTCACCCCATAAGTAATATTGTGAATTAAGAGTGAAATATGCTTATCCATTATAGAGATATAGTGAGGTTTTCTCATACTACACATTTTATTCATTGCTACTATATGTGTTTCTTTATTTGTATTCCCTGTTTTCTCCCTTTTTTACATATTTCAATTTTTCTTTTATTGTTGTGAAATTGTGTAGCACCAGGAAAGAGGAAGTGGAAAGGACATTGGAAGAATAGAAAAGGTCTTTGGAAGATAGAGGATTGAAGATAAATATGAAGAAGACAAAATATATGAAGTCTATTGATGAGCAGGACCGAAAAGATAGCCTGCAGGGATAGCTATTCAAAAGAGTGGATAAGTATAAATATCTAGGATCAGTGGTAGCCCAAGATGGAAAATTAGATGCAGAGATAACCCACAGAGTGCAGTGTGGATGGGACAACTGGAAGATGATATCAGGAGTATTGTGTAATCCAATAATTAAGGTGAGGGTTAAAGGTAAAGACCAGCAATGGCATATGGAGTCCAGACATAGACAGTAAAGGAAGCACAGATGAATTAGATGTGGAAGAAATGAGAATGTGGAGATGGATGTGTGTGGCGTTACTAAAAAAAGACAGAGCAAGAAATGAGACAATTAGAGGTACAACAAAAGCAAGAGAGATATTTAAGAAAGTACAGGAAAGTAAGAAAGTAACAGTTTTGCTCTGGTTGTTGGCCTTCCTCTCTTTCTCATGGGTGGGGCTTGATTTGATTTTAGTTTTTTTTTAAATTTTGACTTGATTGTATGGAATGTTATATGCTTTTAATAAATATAATAAAAACAAAAAGAAAAAAAAGAAAGCAGGTTGAAGTGATATGGACATGTGATGAGGAGAGACAATGAATATGTGGGCAAAAGAGTGATGGGAATGGAAGTACAGCAGAAGAGAAAGTGAGGGAGGCCAAAGTGGATAAAGATCCATCCTCTTCTGCTTATCCAAGGTCGGGTCGTGGGGGTAGCAGCTTAACCAGAGAAGCCCAGACTTCCCTCTCCCCGGCCACTTCTTCCAGCTCTTCCGGGAGAATCCCAAGGCGTTCCCAGGCCAGCCGGGAGACATAGTCCCTCCAGCGTGTCCTGGGTCTTTCCCGGGGCCTCCTCCCGGTTGGACGTGCCCGGAACACCTCACCAGGGAGGCGTCCAGGAGGCATCCTGTTCAGAGGCCCGAGCCACTTCATCTGACTCCTCTCGATGCGGAGGAGCAGCGGCTCTACTCTGAGCCCCTCCCGGATGACTGAGCTCCTCACCCTATCCTTAAGGGAAAGCCCAGACACCCTGCGAAGGAAACTCATTTCAGCCGCTTGTATTCGCAATTTTGTTCTTTCGATCACTACCCATAGCATGGATAAAGATAGATAAAGTAAAAGAAGATTTGAAGGAAAAGGGTCTGACTGAGGAGGGGGTGCAGGACTGAGCTGTTTGGAGAAGGTTGATCAATCACAGCAACCCCATATACTGCTGAATTAGGAAAAGATGAAGTGGAAGAAGAAGAAGTTGTGAAAGTCAAATAAAAAGCTCAGTGTGCTGTTTACATATAGCAATTCAAACTCTGCGTGGCCCAGTGGCGTAAATGATCTTACTGTAGCATAGGTTTTTTGTGTAAAATATACAGCTAGAATATAGTAATTCCTTTTTATATGAAATGTTTCTACTGTAATTTGTTTCAGAGATGTAAATAATACTTAAAATCGCTTTGCAGGTGGGGAGAGGTGGTTTGTTGCGTTTTAAAAATGTTGAGTGTGCATGGGAATATTATTTTCTTACAGTAGTTACAACAATCATTGATTAACAATCTACTTATCTAAGTGAAAGGATTAACAAAGAACCTTTATAGGATTGGCATATGCAGGGTGTAAATTCACAGAGTCCACACACTACCTAGAGTTATGACAATCATTTTTGGCCATATTTATTGCATATGATCTATTTACATCTATACACTAAGGACATTTCAAAATCCCGTAACGAATGCCTTATGCGCCTTGACAGTGAAATGTGTTTTTAAATAGAACTACAAACCAAGAGGATAACCTTTCAACAAATTAACTACTGAACAACCGGTTTTAAATGAGCACAGGAAAGAAATGGGTTATCTGGGGATTGGACTTATTACACATTCAAATTAATTGGCCACGTGTATGTAGAAGGAAAACTTGACAGTAAAAAAATTCTTTTCAGGCTTTTTTTGCAAGTTAATGAAGCTAAAGATAACTCTAAATAAATTCAAACTGTCTCTTAAACAAAAAAAAAACTTACATTTAAAATAAGACAGAAAAATGTCTATCATAATTAGCAATATCTAATTTCAAGGCCACACCATCCCTCACTATTGGAACTTTTTAAAAAAGGCTGCAGAGTGGCAGTCCTCAATCAAATATTCAATTATGTGAGTATTTAAAATTACAGAAACAGTCATCACATTACTTTGCTTTGCCCATAACTCCTCTCTTAGCTTCCTCACCATTGCAGATCATGGGTTGTTTTTGATTTTCAATTACTTGACTTGGGTATCAAAAAAGGGCCAGAGAGATTTATGTTAAAGTTTGAAAAGCTTTCTTCATGCAATCCATGTACCCAAAAATATTAACCTTTTTGAAAATCTGAAATAAAATAATATATATGTTGCAAATGTAAGTACCAAGCCAAATTATTATTTTATTATTTATTTATTATTAAGGCACAAGGTGAAGAGAGAGGTGGCGAAGGCTAAAGAAAAGACGCATGATGAGTTGTATGAGAGGTTGGACACTAAGGAGGGAGAAAAAGACCTGTACTGATTGGCTAGACAGGGGGACCGAGCTGAGAAAGATGTGCAGCAGAGGGTGATAAAGGATAAAGATGGAAACGTACTCACAAACAAAGGGAGTGTGTTGAGCAGATGGAAAGAGTACCTTGAGAAGGTGATGAATACAATACAATACAATACAATACAATACAGTTTACAGTTTATTTTTGTATAGCCCAAAAACACACAGGAAGTGCCGCAATGGGCTTTAACAGGCCCTGCCTTTTGACAGCCCCCCAGCCTTGACTCTCTGAGAAGACAAGGAAAAACTCCCAATAAAAACCTTGTAGGGAAAAATGGAAGAAACCTCGGGAAAGGCAGTTCAAAGAGAGACCCCTTTCCAGGTAGGTTGGGCGTGCAGTGGGTGTCAAAAGTAGGGGTCAATACAATACAATATACACAACAGAACAATTCCTTAAGACAGCATAATAATAACAATTTTAGAATTACGGTTTAACAGTAGATGATATGACATAATTAGGTTTGGATATTTTTAGAGTCCTGGAGACCTCATCCATCTAGCTGCCTCCCCATTTGGCCATGCCACGGCTGAAACGTTGCTCCGATGAAAGGACCCCTCTTTCCCATGATTCCTGTGATCCTCCATCAGGGATGACTTTACCATAGGCAGGCAAACAACTTGGCAGGTGGGCCGTGGCACCAATGGCCACATTTGGGTACCGAGAAAAGAAACAGAATAGGTGAGGGTTAGTATTCAAATATAATTATCATGTTACTTATGTTATAGTGCTAATGACTAACAACAGAGATGCAGTATGTACAGTTAATCAGCAGCTCTAGTCAGGATATGCTAAACTGAAGTAGTGAGTCTTCAGCCGGGATTTAAAGGCTGAGACCGAGGGGGCATCTCTTATGGAAGCAGGAAGACCATTCCACAGTTTAGGGGCCCTGTAACTAAAAGCTCGACCTCCCACTGTTATTTTATTAATCCTTGGAATCCTAAGCAGACCGGCATCTTGAGATCTTAATGTGCTCAGGTTTGTAAGTCATGATAAGTTCAGACAAGTAAGCGGACCTTGGCCATTTAATGCTTTATATGTTAAAAGGAGGATTTTGAAATCTGCCCTAAACTTAACTGGGAGCCAGTGTAAAGATTTAAGAACTGGGGTTATGTGTTCATATTTTCTTGTTCTTGTAATAATTCTTGCAGCGCATTTTGGATTAACTGGAGGCTGTATAGAGAACAGTTTGAACAGCCAGTGAACACCGTATTGCAGTAGTCAATCCTACTAGAGATAAATGCATGAATTAATTTCTCACAATCCTGTTTATTTAGAAAGCGCTTAATTTCCTAATATTTTTAAGATGGAAAAAACATGTTTTGGACGACTTTGTAATATGCGCTTTAAATGACATGCTAGAGTCAAAGATAACTCCTAGATTGCGGGCTGATTCAGTAAAATTAATTGGGATTCCAACTGAGTTAAATGACGACAAAATATTGCTGTGATCAGCGTCATTCCCTCCAACAATTAACATCTCTGTTTTATCTGTATTTAAAGACAAGTAGTTCTCATTCATCCATTCCTTTAATTCACTAACACAACTAATTAAAGACAACATCGGAGAAACTTCATTTGATTTAAATGAAAGGTATAACTGGGTGTCATCTGCATACAGTGAAAATTAACATTATGTTTCCTAATGAGAGATCCCAGTGGAAGCATGTAAAGTGAAAACAGTAAAGGTCCCAGTACTGAGCCCTGGACACCATATTGAACTTCTGTGTATAATGATGGAGTACTGTCTGCACATTTCTGTACATACTGGAATCGATTTGATAAATAAGAACTGAACCAAGCGAGCACGGGCCTGTAAGCCCAACATCGTTTTCTAGCCTGTGCAGTAAAATAGAATGGTCAATGGTGTCAAATGCTGCACTTAAGTCCAACAACATAATTACAGTGGAATTTCCTTCATCAGAGGATATCAGAATGTCATTTACAACCCGTGTTAGTGCCGTTTCTGTACTATGACCAGTGCGAAAGCCAGACTGGAATTTCTCAAATAAATTGTAATGCGTAAGGTGTGACTGAAGCTGACTGGCGACTACTTTCTCTAGTATTTTAGAGAGAAATGGTAAATTTGAAATAGGCCTATAGTTATTTAGTATGTGTGGGTCTAGGTCTGACTTTTTAAGTAAAGGTTTAATGACTGACACTTTTAGTGCATCAGGTACGTGCCATGCAGTAATGAACTATTGATAATGGTTAGAATAGGCTGCAAGAACATTCATTGCACTTTTACTAGTTTTGTTGGCACTGGATCTAGGGAACAAGTAGTGGGCTTCATTTTAGTAATTAAAGTTAAGACTTCCTGGTGAGTTACAGGATTAAAATTATTAAAGTGCTGAATGCAATGTGACAGGGTCTGCTAAGCTAGTATTTGGTTTGTACTGTGATGCTGAGATCTGGGATCTTATATTTTTAATTTTCTCATTGAAGAAGTTCATAAAGTCTGTACTGCTAATATCTGTTGGTATTTTGCACTGTTGATCTGAATTCCCATTTGTTAATTTAGCCACTGCTCTAAAAAGTACCCTAGGATTTTTATTATTGCTATCTATTAATGTAGAATAGTATTCTGAGCGAGCTTTAAAGAGGGCCTTTTTATATTTATATACACTCTCTGTCCATGCAATTTGAAAGACATGTAGCTTTGTTGTTCTCCATCTGCGCTCCAGTTTTCGACACTCTAATTTAAGAGCTCGAGTATTTTCATTAAACCAGGGAGAGTTTCTATGTGCTTTGATCACTTTTGTTTTAGGGGAGCCACTGTGTCCAGAGCATCTCTCAAGGTCACATTATAATGTGATATTAGCTGATCTAAATTGTTTTCCACGTTTACATTTGATGTTAACTGATCTAAATGGTTTTCCACAATTACACTCGACTTACTCAAGGTATCTATAAATTTTGAAGCAGAATTACAATCTAGATGTCGCACTGTCTTTGTTTTAATCTGCGAGTGCTGGCATGGGCAGAACTAAATCAAACGTAATTAAGAAGTGATCGGAAATAACTACATTTAATGGAGTAATATTTAAATTTTGAATTTCAACTTTGTAAGTTATAATTAAATCTAATGTATGGTTATGATTATGAGTTGGACCTTTGACAATCTGACAAAATCCTACTGAATTTAACAAATAAGTAAAACATTTGCTAAAAGTGTCAGTTTCCACATCAATGTGTACATTAAAATCCCCATCAGAACTACGTGATCATAATTTATAGCCAAATCAGACAGAAGGTTGCTAAATTCAGTCATGAACAATGAATATGGCCCTGGTGGTCTGTAGACTAGCACTATAATTGTGTTGGAATCTGTTTTAATATTTAAAATGAATGCCTCAAAGGATGTAAAGTTGCCTAAATTTTTAGGAGTGATTTGCATTTTGTTACAATGAATTATTCCAAGGCCTCCTCCTCGACCAGAATCTCTAGACTTATGAAGGAACGAGTATCCATCTGGTGACGCCTCAGCTAGGGAACAGTGTCACATTTACTAAGCCAGGTTTCAGTAAGAAGACACAGATCAGATTTTGTACTTAATATTATATCATTTACCAAAACAGCTTTAGTGCCAAGAGAGCGAATGTTCAATAAACAGCATTTAAAACTGCATGGTTCTTTCTGAACTGCTGATATATTTTTTGTTTTAATTTGAATTAAATTTCTATTACAGATGCCCCTGGTGGAGGGTCTGGTTTTATCCCTTGGTCTAATTATACACCTTATTTTTTGGTTATCAATTAATTTATGGTTTGTTTCAAGACTAAATTTACTGGATGCCCCACAACAGGGATTATGGGTAACAGCTTCAGGAAAATAACAGGTGGGATAAACAACAGCCTGTGATTTAAGATCACATGACTGCGGCCTGGATGGTGCTCTAATCAGTCAACCAGGCAGTTTTGCTGCCATATTTTGGGATAATACATAAGATCCCTCCAGTTAGGATGAAGACCATCTCTTCTGAAAAATCCAGGCCTTTCCCAAAAATCATCCCAATTGTTCACAAATGCTATGCTTTTATTTGCACACCAGGTTTCTAGCCAGCAGTGAAAGGAATGCAATCTGCTATAAATCACATCCCCTCTATACAATCTTGGTAAGGGACCAGATACAATTAAATTCCGACATTTTGTTTTAGCTTTGGTGCATAGAGAGATGAAGTTCCGCTTTAATACCTCAGATTGCTGTAAATAAATATCATTAGTGCCGACATGCAGCAATAAGGTAGATACTTCATCGTCGGCAACACGGTCCAATGCGGCCTTTATGCCAGAAATCTTGGCCCCTGCAAGGCACTTAACATTAACTGCTGGTTTAACATAGTTTGGAATTCTAACATTCCGCACTATGGAATCGCCAATTATGAGCACTTTATTATTCTCAGTTTCCACAGGCGCTGCGAGAGCTGAGAACCTGTTCTGGGTCCGAATTGGTGACCTGGGTGCTGGGGGACTAAATTTTGGATTCTTAGACCCCGTCTTACTGTTACCCACTCGCCCTGTGGCTGAATTGGTGCTGCTGATTTCGGCCTCGCACTGACTACAGTGGGACCTGGAGAGACTGAAGCCGAATCAGATGTAGCCGAATTGTCTAAACAAACCGAGTCGATCCAATTTTCGGTTTGCCTAATCGCTATCAGATTCCTAACGCGGTCCTCCAATTCGCGTATTTTCCCGACCAACTCTAAATTAACTAAACATTTTTGGCAGGTGAAGCTATCTGCACTGTCGGCCGGAAAACCTGAGCTGTACATACTGCAGGACACACAACATATAAACGTGCCCTCGATGGGCAGAGAGCAGATAGAACTTACATTAAATGTTGAAGTCATCTTTGCCGTTTTTATAGGTGCTTCTGCGCTTTCCGTGTTGAGCTGAATCACCGTCGCTTTAAGTTTCCACCACCCGCTAAGCGATCGACTTTAATTTCTCACTGCCGGTTATTTCTACTGGTCAGCTGCCGGCTTTACCTCAGGTGAACTTCCTCGGGTGCTCGGGTGCTTTCGAAGGGCTACGTGCCTGTGGGAGACGCCGCCGCTCTCTGCTTCCGCTCGCTGAAGAGGACGAGAGAGAGAAGAGGTTGAATGATGTGGAGATAATGAATCAGGAAGTGCAACGGATTAGCAAGGAGGATGTAAGGACAGCTATGAAGAGGATGAAGAATGGAAAAGCCGTTTGTCCAGATGACGTACTTGTGGAAGCATGGAGGTGTTTAGGAGAGATGGCAGTGGAGTTTTTAACTTGATTGTTTAATGGAATCTTAGAAAGTGAGAGGATGCCTGAGGAGTGGAGAAGAAGTGTACTGGTGCTGATATTTAAGAATAGGGGGGATGTGCAGGACTATAGTAACTACAGAGGGATAAAATTGATAAGCCACAGCATGAAGTTATGGGAAAGAGTAGTGGAAACTAGATTAAGAAGTGAGGTGATGATTAGTGAGCAGCAGTATGGTTTTATGCCAAGAAAGAACATCACAGATTTGATGTTTGCTCTGAGGGTGTTGATGGAAAAGTATAGAAAAGGCCAGAAGAAGTTGCATTGCGTCATTGTGGACCTGGAGAAAGCATATGATAGGGTGATATGATAAGATTTTTAAAGGATATGTACGAGGGAAGTGTGACTGTAGCGAGGTCTGCGGTAGGAATGATGGATGCATTCAAGGTGGAGGTGGGATTACATCAGGGATCGGCTCTGAGCCCTTTCTTATTTTCAATGGTGATGGACAGGTTGACAGATGAGATTAGACAGGAGTCCCCGTGGACTATGATGTTTGCTGATGACATTGTGATCTGTAGCGACAGTAGGAAGCAGGTTTTTTGAAACCCTGGAGAGTTGGAGATATGCTCTAGAGAGGAGAGGAATGAAGGTCAGTAGGAACAAGAGAGAATACATGTATGTGAATGAGAGGGAGGTCTGTGGAATGGTGAGGATGCAAGGAGTAGAGTTGGAGAAGGTTAGAGTTTAAATACTTGGTATCAACAGTACAGAGTAATAGGGATTGTGGAAGAGAGATGAAAAAGAGAGTGCAGGCAGGGTGGAATTGGTGGAGAAGAGTGTCAGAAGTGATTTGTGACAAAAGGATATCAGCAAGATTGAAAGGGAAGGTCTACAAGATGCTAGTGAGACCAGCTCTGTTATATGGGTTGGAGACGGTGGCACTGACCAGGAAGCAGTAGACAGAGCTGGAGGTAGCAGAGATAAAGATGCTAAGATTTGCATTGGGTGTGACGAGGATGGACAGGATTAGAAATGAGTACATTAGAGGGTCAGCTTAAGTTGGACAGTTGGAAGACAAAGTCAGAGAGGCGAGATTGCGTTGGTTTGGACATGTGCAGAGGAGAGATTCTGAGTATATTGGGAGAAGGATGCTAACGATAGAGCTGCCAGGGAAGAGAAAAAGAGGAAGGCCTAAGAGAAGGTTTGTGGATGTGGTGAGAGAGGACATGCAAATGATGGATATAACAGAGCAAGATGCAGAGAACAGAAAGATATGGAATAAGATGATCCACTGTGGTGACCCCTAAAGGGAGCATTCGAAAGAAGAAGAAAATTTGTAATTTTTTGCTTGTAATCAAAGATATTTTTTCCTTTGTTTTGTTTTACTGGAAATTTCTTTCCATGATCATTAATCTCATTGTTGGTTCATATAATATTTTTGCTTTTTATATACACATTATTATCTCTTACTCTTTTGTTGCATTTAAGTGTTTACATTTTATGTGGAGTCTATGCAATTGTGACTTATATTTATCTGCTTTTTTGCCTTTAATCTTTAATCTATTCATTTGCTTTCATGTTTATGTTTTTTTCTTATCTCCTTAATAGAGTTGATTGTCAAAATTCGCCAAAGTGTACAGCAAATACCTTGTGAAAATTCAGTGTGTGGCAGACTTAGATAAATTTGTTTTCCCAGCACCCCATAATGCTTTGCGAGTCCAGAGTTGCCAATATGGATGGGACAGCCTAAATAAATAAACGCTGATCCAAGTAGTAGGCGGTATAACAGATAAGATGAAATTCATTTTCCAGTATAGATTTAAAAGGAACTTTTTTACTGTTATGCTAAAAAAATGATGAAAAATTGCAAATATATATTTAAAAACAAAAACAAACCCAAAAAGGGAACATGGAAATGTGTAGTTGTATTCGCGTCTTAAAGGCAATGATTATTTGCTTAGACAATGTGACCTCGATGTAGTACATTAGACCACCCCTTTTTATACTTTCACCTAGATTGCCATGCAGTTGAAGCAAATAGAATTTTGTGAAGAATCCACGTGTTTTAATGTTGTACTTATTTGGTAACTGCAGCAGCGAGTAAATAAACTTGTCACGGATGAAAAAAAAAAGCAACAAAACTGCACTTTTCAGTTCGAGAGAGTGGAGAACCTACTATGGAGTCTCTGGGAGCCAAGCTTCAATTAATTCATGCTTCCTACTCCTGTTGCCACTGTCTGTAAGAAATTTTATTGTTCTGTTATTTAAATGTATTAATTTTATTCCAGGAAGGCACTGTGGTGTTTATAGCAGCCTCACAGTTGAGGTTACTCTTTGGCCACAATAATTGGCCCAGTGATGTTGGCAGACTTTCTCCTAGGCTTAGAGACACTTTAAAGAACATTGCACCATTATAATTCACTCAACACTCTTTCTCTATCCCCATTGACTTCAATGCATTTTGGTACCCAAAGATTTCTGCAATTTCGCTAAACTCAAGGTGAAGCAATCTCAGCAGGATTCACTCATCACTACTCATTAATAAGCAGGCATTTATTCGAATTTGATGGATTTTGAGTTCTTTAGTAAACATTGTTGTTTCAAATTCATACTGCCTTTAATTTACATATTGTGGGGTACAGCCCGGACACAGACAGGTAGACATGTTGGTTCACCACACACGTTTTATTTTTACTGATATTTACAGTGCACAACCCAGTGCCGCAGCACCAATCACCCCTTAACGTCCTGGCCGCACAACAATGCCTTGCTCAGTCCTTCTGACCGCCTCCACTCCTCTCCTTTGAGCTCTGTCCTCTTCCACCCGACTCTTGCCCTCGACTGGAGGGAGGCGGTCCCTTTTATCTGCACCCGGATGAGCTCCAGGTGGTCCCCGGTAATCTTCCGCTGACACGCCCCAGTGTGGCGGAAGTGCCGGCTGTTCACCCGGAAGCTCTCCGGGTGTCCCTGGTTCTCTTCGCCACAGCACTTCCTGGTGTGGTGGAAGTACTGGGGTGCAGGGTTCCCAAGGCACTGGGGCACCCCCTGGCGGTGACCACGGGCCCCTACAGGGTTGGGCTTCCATGCCCTTAACCCGTGGCCCCCAAAGCAACCAGGGTGGTGGCCCCCACGTGATTCACAGTGGGCGTAGACCCTCCTCCCGGCTTGGTCGTTGCCCCTGGCATCCTTGACAGTATAATATAATAATTTGTGCATAAATATAACAATGTCAACAGTTTTAAAGAAAAGCATATCATGGAAACAACTACTCAGAAGACAGATTCCACCAATTTTTTGGACAAGAGCGTTGCTGCTTTAACTGAAGGATTGAGAGTGCTCAAATTTTTTAGACTCGTAAAATGATTAGTCATGTTGCTTTATTTATCTATGATTTAGCACATTTGTATTTAATTCTGAAATAGCAGCAATTTTTATTGATGAGCAGATACAGCCATTTAAAAGCAATACTATTTTCAACCCACATTAAGTGAAAATCTAAAATGTTCACAAGCAACTTCAACTTTTAGTAAAATCTTACAGGATACACATACTGTGCACCCAATTAGATTAAATCAGATAGAACATTATTTGTCCCTATAGAGAAATTTGGCTTTTTACAGAAGCTCTTTCAATAAACAAATATATAGATAAAAATATATATATACACATACTGTATACTACACTTTGTAGATTAAAATATTTAAAACTAGCTGTTTCCCGCAGCTCCACCCGCGTAGTAGTGAAACAGGACAGAAAGGAGGGCCCTGCCCTAATCCCTACTCCTGACATCACGCTCCCCCTCACCTTGGCCTGCAGCCTCTGTCTTGGATTAGCGCAAATATATCTTTCATGCAAGCAAACTATGATTCTTAGCGCAATGATAGAAGGCGCAAAATCAACCGGAATGTTCCAGCAAATTATAGAAAAAAAACCCAGATCTAAATCTGTTAAGTAGTTCTCTCGTTCGCTAGCTAAGCGGAGTTAAGATACACCCCAAGGCTGGTGCATGAGTGAGGAGAGCCCCGTCCCCCTCCACTCAGCCTGCTGCGTCTCTCTTGGATTCGTGCACATAAATTGTTAGCATAACTATGACCTTTAGCGCGATGAGTCACAAAATTAACAGGAATATTTAAGCAAATTATAGAAAAAAAAAACAGATTTAAATCTGTTAGGTAGTTCTCTCGTTCACTAGCTAAGCGTAGGTAAGATGCGCCCCGAGTCTGGCATGTGAGTGATGAGGGCCCCACCCCCCTCCCCTCAGCCCGCTCTCGGATTTGCACAAATAAGTCGGTATTGTAAGTGAACTATAATACTTAGCGAAATGAGAAAAGTCACAAATCAACTGGAATGTTCAAGCAAATTATAGAAAAAACCCGATTTAAATCCATTACATAGTTTTCTTGTGAAAAGAGGACAGACAGACAGATGTTGGATTTTATATACTGTATATACAGATGTTATGATGCTGTCAGGCTTTAAGATTATTCCAAAACACCTTGACATTAATACAACTGAAAGAATATGAGCTTCAGGCTTAACATACAAATGAAATAAGACAAGTTCTCATTAGACATTGAGCTTTGCCTCTGACATCGAGAGAACACAGATTTAGTGTTGTGTTAAACCTCCCTGTGCAAAGCATGATCAGAATATTTACCAATAAGTAGTTTTTTTAATTATTGCATTTTACACAATCTTTGTCATCTTTTTTGATCAAACAGGGGATAGCAATGATAATGTAAATGAATATGCAGCACTAATGTAGGCAGTGAACAGACAGAATTTAGTTAAATAGCACAATTCGATTAAAGCTATTCTGCGATGGTCATGGCTGTCTCCTGCCTTATATCTGCTGTTGCCAGGACAAACCCTGGATGTCCATGACTCCAATGTAAATTAGCAGGTTATATGACAGTGTTCTTGTTGAACACCTTGAAAATGCATTTCATGAGACTTTTAGTGCTTAAAAGCATGCTAACTAACAGTGATGCCCACGCCATCTACCTTTGACCTTAAAATGTATGCACTTAAGCAGGGAATGTGGATCTGCTTTCCATTATTATCAATGACGGTTGCTTAATGAGGCAGGAGGAAAAAAGCAAGATTGTGAATTTTTGTGTGTTTTTTTATTGCATGGTAATCCCATTTGTGTTTTGTATTAAAGCACACAAATAGCCTGTAAACACAACTTAAATAAGTGAAAGCATTATAGTATAGCAAATAGAAAATTTAATATATGTGGAGGAATCTAGTGTTTTCTCTGACTCTTAAAGCCTAGAGTTCACACAAATCTGGAACATTTTTGTTCAAGATATAAAGGTCCTATACCACCCTCAAGCCCGGCCATAATGTCAATTAACCTAAAGATGTCAGGCAATCAAATTAAAAAATGAAAGTAATATTTTACTCATAATTTCATGACTTTTCTACAGTACAAGTAGTTAAGAGAAAAGGTTAACAGTAGATTGCCCCATCTCTGAATGGTATATCATTAGTCTTGAAGAAAAGGTCTAATTGCTTTTTGATTGCTCTTCAGGAGTCAGTCGGTATGAAGATGTTGAATGTCCTTCAATATATTCAATTAATATTTCTTCTCTGTATGTTAGCGATCATTCCAGCAGCTGAGACTTATACATCACCTTGACAATGCCTTCCTGTTCGTCGAGAAAAGATTTGCCAGGCAATTTATATCAGGGCCTGTTTTAAATTAAAATACAATTGTTTCTTTTATTTTTAACAAACTAATTGAATTTTAACTTCATACGTATAAGGCTCAGACTCCTTACAGACCTCTTTTGGAAAGTTCAGGTTTGAAAAATGCATAGGTGGATTTATAGAATACAGTTAGTAAAATACATACATTATTAAATTAATGAAAGCAAACCTAATCATGCTTCTCATTTTATTTCATTTGGATGGTCAAGTGTCACAGTGATCAGTAGTTACAGTTAGCTTGCACTGTGTTGCATTTATTCAAAACCATAACTCTTTTATCATGAAAATATATCTAGGCCTCCATCTACTCATCAGTTTCCTAACTGCTTATCCAGATTAGGATCATCGAGAGCCACTCTCTATCCCAGCATCCCTATGTGCAAGATATGGTATTTAATTTTCAATATATTTATATGAAAATTATTATGATAGGGTCATCAATGTACATCAAAATAATCTGAGGGAAATAGTCAAAATGTGCATGGAAAATAATGCAGTTAATCATACAAAACACAAGAGAGATGTTTAGAGGTAACAGAAATTATCAAAGCAAATGAACAGAGAACACACCATAACTGTGACTGCATAGGGTCTGGTGCCTAGCTGTGAGGTGGGGTGGCTTACCCACTTGCCCACACCTCAGAATAACTCACCTGTGGTAGCATGGGACATACCTAAAACCTTTTTCTAGGGTCAGGCATTACCTCTGACAGTCCAGAGGTTAAACAGTACCCCTTGAGTGTCCACTGGAAGCTCCAGGTATCCCTTTGCTCATTAACTCCAATTTGTCCTTAAGAAGCAGACACTCTTGGTGTCTATCATGATGCCAGTATGCAGCTGGTCTCCATCTGTTCAATGTGGGATACATTTATTGCCACCTAAAAATATGGGATAATTCTCATGATTTTTGACCATTCCCTCATGACCTTTTACTTATCCCTTTAGTACAAAAACAACTATAACAATTGTATAGCCCACAATCACACAAAGAATGTCTCAATGTGCTTTAACAGGCATTTTTGACAGCTCCCCAGCCTTGACTCTCTAAAAAGAAAAGGAAAAACTTAAAAAAAAAACCCTTTAGGAAAAAAATGGAAAAAATATTGGGAAAGGCAATTCAGGCAAGTTGGGAGTGCAATTGGTGTCAAGAAATGGAGTAAATGCAATACACAAAGCAGAACACTCTTCTTCACAGAGATACCCTAGATGGCCAATCTATCATTGCCACCTCAGAAATACAATGGGTGTCTTTGCAATATCTTCTTACAGGGCCTCATTTAAACAAGTAGTTGAGACTTGACTTATCCAAGCAGGCATTTTAAGAAGCTCTCTAATTATCTCTGAGAATTTCCACAGTCCTTTATGGCCTGTCCACTGTGGTATTCCACTCTTCTGCCATGTCAGCAATGGCTACACCTTGTCATTTGGACAGCTTGTTACAATATGCTTTATGTTGAAGAGTTTTATTACTTATTATAAAGGAAGCATTATTTAAGATTTCATTTATTTTCAATCTGCATCCAGACCTGCATGTAGGCCCTTCAACTTTCAGGGAAAAACCTGGAGGTTGATGGCAGAATTGGCACAACAGCCTCCATAAAAAACCTCACGTTGTTCCATTCCATCTGAACTGGTGTGGCGCATGGCTGCACTCGGGTCCTAATCTGGGATCCTGAGTTGGTTTGTCATGTGGTGGGTGCGGCAATGCACTGTATCAGCATGTGCTCCTATCCTCCTCCTCCTCCTAAATCTGATGTAAAACATTTTTATTACTATATGAAAATCTATTTTATTTAATTATTCATCTATTTTATTTAATTATTCAAAAGGTGCATTCCTTATATTTAGTCATTATTATTGTTGCCTAAGGTTAAAAATAGACTGGTCAATGACAAGACAAAAGAAAAGTTAGATAAAGAGATACAAAGGTCAAGGTCTGAAGTAAAAAATAATCTAAATAGTGCCTGTGATTAAAGCCCAAAATAAGATCCACAAATCAAAGTCACACATAAAAGTCAGTTGTAATGCTGAGGACTCAACACTGCACCATGCACATAAGCAGCACTGAATGTCTTTACAATAAACAACATGACTGTGCTCATGAAAAACAACCATAAAATAATGTAATGTGGCTTAAAATAATGTTTGTAAGACAAAATGTAACAGTGAATATAAATAATTGGGGATCCCAGAGGGAAACACCATTTAATTTAAAGAAAAAAGAAGATAATTATTTGTAACCAAAATACAGCTTCTCAAGGTCTTTAAACCAAACAAGTGCCTTTCTTAAGTAAAATTCTAGAAAAGACAGTTTTTTAGCAGCTACAAGGTTATTTGATTAAACATTCTATTCTTGACAAGATTCAGTCAGGTTTTAGAAGAAATCATAGCACAAAAACTGCGCTGGTTAAAGTAGTGAATGATTTGCAAATTAATGTGGACAGATGCCATGTATATCTGTTCTTGTTCACTTAGACTTTACTGCAGCATTTGACACCATTGATCACAGTATTCTTTTAAATCGCCTTAGACAATGAGTGGGCTTCTCCGGCAGCATCTTAAATTGGTTTCAGTCTAATTTAACAGGTAGAAAATGTTTTGTTAGTTGTGGTGATTGTACTGTACTTCACAGATCCAATTGTATATGATGTACCACAAGGATCTATTCTGGGTCCACTGCTCTTTTTCATTTCCATGCTTCCATTAGGTCAGATTTTCTCAAAGCACAAGATGAGCTACCATGGCTATGCAGATGACACACACAGTTTTATATATCTATAGTGTCTGATGATCCTGATGCTCTTGGTTCTCTGATCCAATGTCTTAGACGTATTTCCAATTGGATGAGTAGTAACTTTCTCACACTAAATAAGGAAAAACAAGAAATCTTAGTGATTGGCAAATATGGAAATAGAGAGTGTATTAGAAATAAACTCAATCCCTTTGGTTTTAAAGTCAAGGTGGAGCTAAAGAATTTAGGTGTAATCATTGACTCTGACCTAAACTTTAAATTGCATATTAACCAGATTACTAGCACTGCACTTAAGGAAAAGCAAAAAAGTTACACCTCTTATAACATTACATGAAACTGAACAATTAGTGCACATTTTTAATTTTAGTCGACTAGATTACTGTTATGCACTCCTAACAGGACTACCTAAGAAAGACATCAATCGACTGCAATTAGTGCAGAATGCAGCAGCCAGAATCTCAACTAGAAAAAGAAAATCTGAGTGCATCTCTGCAGTTTTAGTGTCTTTACATTGGTTACCTTTGACATTCAGAATGGACTTTCAAATACTAGTGGTTTACAAAGCCTTAAATAATCTTACTCCGTCTTGTATTTTGGATTGCCTACTGTATCTCCTTACACTCCAAGCCGTAACCTTATATCTTCTAATGGTAGTTTGCTAATTATTCCAAGCACCAAGCTTAAAGAAGTAGTGAGGCAGCCTTTTCCTGTTATGCACCCAAAAACTAGAATACTTTACCAACCCAAATATTGGCATGCTAATGCTGTGGATCATTTTAAAAAACTGATAAAAACCAATTTTTTTAATTTGGCTTTTTCATAGCTGCATTTCAGTTGTACTCCTAATAGAATATATGGGCATAGAATTATCATATCCTTCAGGGATTTGTAATCTTTATCAATCTCTTCTTTTCTTTGCTGTCTTTTCTGGTTCTTCTGTGGTGGCGATTTGTGCCACCGTCACCTGATCAAAGCACAATGCAGACACCTGTGATGCTGGAATGAATGCAGTATGTCCGCAAGACCAATTTTTTTTTGAATCCTGTCAAATGCAGCCTGGAAACAAAGAGGAAGAATTCCCAATGGGGGCTGGGTGGTCTTTGGGCTTTGGAACCCGTGCAGATTTTTTTCCTCACCATCTTAACTGGAGGTTTTTTTGTTTTTTTCAGTCTTCCCGGCCCTCTGATCTTTTCACTGGACTCATCTTTAGAGACTTGTACATCATAATATTGTATATAAGGATGCTGCTTTTCTACTTGATGTTTATTTGTCTTTTAAGATTGTATAGATCTTGTTGTGTTTTATTCTTTAATATTATCCCATAATCTTATTTAGTTTTCTTTTCTTGTAACTTTCTCTTTGACATTTTATTAAGCACTTTAAGCTATAATGTTTGTATGAAATATGCTATATAAATAAACTAGCTGTGTAAGTCTGTGCTGTAAAAAGCCGGGGCTCCTAGAAACCACGGATTCTGGCACTTCAATTAATTGCATTGGTTGTGCATTAGTGGCTAAGTGAGGTTTTCTTTCCGTCCGTGGTTTCGTTTTGCTGACGTGATCGCCTCCGTTGTCTATCAATGGCTAAGCGAGTTTCTCTCTCCACAGAGGTTTCATTTTGCCAATGTGCTAGCCTTGCCTGTGTATTAGTGGCTAGGCGAGTGTCTCTTTTGTCAGTGGTTTCATTTCCTGCGTCATACTGCAGCCTCGCACTTCTGGGCCGGACAGACAGATACACACACTTCCACTCAGACGTTTATACAAGTATATAAGATGTTGTTGTTGCTTCTGGTTTATCGCTGTAAATTCCAAACCACAATTTCAAAAGTGAAATAGTTATAGTGGATATTGAAACATTAAAAACAGCAAAAGAACTAGGGGTTTACCTCACCTAAGCAGGCCAATGCTGTTAGCAGCACTAAGGTTCTTCTTTCTACTATATTGTGCACTATGATTGGCCCCTATTTATCTAACATTCACCTACTGCTACATCCAACACCATCTGTGCACTAAGTGAAACACCTAAATACTGCACAAAAACAGGCACTAAGGAAACAGCAACCTGCTGGGACCATTAAACTGTAGAATAATGTTTTCATCCAAGTGCTAGAGGAGAACAAAAGAAACGGTAAGACTAACAAGTCAAAAACAACCTCAGACTGCTCTTCAGGCTGAACAACATTGATAATACTGTTAAAATTACCACTATGTTGAAGATGTCTTGTTCTCCATCCAGTCTGTCCTTGTTTAGTATCACCAGAGGAGTAAAGCCAAGCTACAATCTCCAAAGGTCTACCTTTACAAGCATACAGCAGTAAATTAAGAAATAAGCAACATTTTGGTTGGGTGCCTAGGGTGCCATCATTTAAGGGGCATATCTATGAAAGTTAAGAGGCGCTCACTCCGTATACTGAGGGGCACTGTTTATGAAACTCAGTTGGCGTGCACTCTGGAATCCCCACTTCTCCCACCATGCTATGGACATGGTAACACAAAGGACTCATGATCATGACACTGAGTGGGACACCCTCACCATAATTGAAGTCTAATGATATTGAAGGCACTCTATAGACACCTAAGGGCTACGTCTAAGCAGCATGTGCTCAAGACTATTCCAACCATCTGTGATACCGACCCTGGGGGGCACTAATTTAGTAACTCAAGGGGCATGCCTTTCAGAAGTCTAACAAGACATCTAGCAACTATACTGAATGTGAGTTATGGACACTGAGGAGTGCCATGTATGTAACTCAAGTGGTGTGCACCATGAAATCTGCCTAGGGCTCCACATGGGCTTGAACAAGCACTGGTTGACTGGCTTATCTGCTAAGAGGTTGTGAAAGAAAATGTAACTGCTTTCAAGCTACTAAGGGCTAAAAGCTATTTTTGCTATAATGGCAGGTTAGTTATACAGGCATCTGTCATAAGACAGGTTGCAGTAAGCTGACCAAAGAACGACAATTTTATTTAGAAAGAGTCCGTTGCACACAGGAAAGATGACTTTTCCTTCTTTAGGGCCCCTTTTGCAATGTACACAAAATAGAAACGGTTACATTGCGATGCACGCAATGTAAGATGAAATACTTAAGTAAACATATTGTGCTTATTGATAACTAAGGGGAAGGGGGAGGGAGGAAAATTATTAAAAATCAAATGACACAGAGGAACTTTGCTCTTCTGCCTTGTAACGTGGAATCATCTGTGACTGAATAAAGACTGATTGATTGAACTATTCCTGTCTTCCTCCTGGGTTACTTCTACAGGGTACCCACATCCTCCTCTTGAAATGTGAACATCCATCCATCCATCCATCCATTCTCTTCCGCTTATCCGAGGTCGGGTCGCGGGGGCAGCAGCTTAAGCAGAGAGGCCCAGACTTCCCTCTCCCCGGCCACTTCTTCCAGCTCTTCCGGAGAATCCCAAAGGCGTTCCCAGGCCAGCCGGGAGACATAGTCCCTCCAGCGTGTCCTGGGTCTTCCCCGGGGCCTCCTCCCGGTTGGACGTGCCCGGAACACCTCACCAGGGAGGCGTCCAGGAGGCATCCTGATCAGATGCCCGAGCCACCTCATCTGACTCCTCTCGATGCGGAGGAGCAGCGGCTCTACTCTGAGCCCCTCCCGGATGACTGAGCTTCTCACCCTATCTTTAAGGGAAAGCCCAGACACCCTGCGGAGGAAACTCATTTCAGCCGCTTGTATTCACGATCTCATTCTTTCGGTCACTACCCATAGCTCATGACCATAGGTGAGGGTAGGAGCGTAGATCGACTGGTAAATTGAGAGCTTTGCCTTACGGCTCAGCTCCTTTTTCACCACGACAGACCGATGCAGAGCCCGCATCACTGCGGATGCCGCACCGATCCGCCTGTCGATCTCACGCTCCATTCTTCCCTCACTCGTGAACAAGACCCCGAGATACTTGAACTCCTCCACTTGGGGCAGGATCTCTCCCCCAACCCTGAGAGGGCACTCCACCCTTTTCGGCTGAGGACCATGCTCGGATTTGGAGGTGCTGATTCTCATCCCAGCCGCTTCACACTCAGCTGCGAACCGATCCAGAGAGCTGAAGATCACGGCCTGATGAAGCAAACAGGACAACATCATCTGCAAAAAGCAGTGACCCAATCCTGAGTCCACCAAACCGGACCCCTTCAACACCCTGGCTGCGCCTAGAAATTCTGTCCATAAAAGTTATGAACAGAATCGGTGACAAAGGGCAGCCCTGGCGGAGTCCAACTCTCACTGGAAGCGGGCTCGACTTACTGCGGCAATGCGGACCAAGCTCTGACACCGTTGTACAGAGACCGAACAGCTCTTATCAGGGGTCCGGTACCCCATACTCCCGAGCACCCCCAGGATTCCCGAGGGACACGGTCGAATGCCTTTTCCAAGTCCACAAAACACATGTAGACCGGTCGGGCAAACTCCCATGCACCCTCCAGGACTCTGCTAAGGGTGAAGAGCTGGTCCACTGTTCCGCGACCAGGACGGAAACCACACTGTTCCTCCTGAATCCGAGGTTCACTATCCACGGACCCTCCTCTCCAGAACCCCGAATAGACTTTTCCAGGGAGGCTGAGGAGTGTGATCCCTCTATAGTTGGAACACACCCTCCGGTCCCCTTTTAAAGAGGGGACCACCACCCCGTCTGCCAATCCAGAGGCACTGTCCCGATGTCCATGCGATGTTGCAGAGACGTGTCAACCAAGACAGTCCTACAACATCCAGAGCCTTAAGGAACTCGGGCGATCTCATCCACCCCGGGGCCCTGCCACCAAGGAGTTTTTTGACCACCTCGGTGACTTCAGTCCCAGAGATGGGAGAGCCCACCTCAGAGTCCCCAGGCTCTGCTTCCTCATTGGAAGGCATGTTAGTGGGATTGAGGAGGTCTTGAAGTACTCCCCCACCGACCACAACGTCGAGTCGAGGTCAGCAGCGCACCATCCCCACCATATACGGTGTTGACACTGCACTGCTTCCCCCTCCTGAGACGCCGGACGGTGGACCAGAATCTCCTCGGCCGTCCGAAAGTCGCTCTCCATGGCCTCCAAACTCCTCCCATGCCCGAGTTTTGCCTCAGCAACAACCGCCGCGCTCCGCTTGGCCTGCGGTACCTATCAGCTGCCTCCAGAGACCCACAGGACAAAAAGTCCTATAGGACTCCTTCTTCAGCTTGACGGCATCCCTCACCGGTGTCCACCAACGGGTTCGGGGATTGCCGCCACGACAGGCACCGACCACCTTGCGGCCACCGCTCCGGTCAGCCGCCTCAACAATAGAGGCACGGAACATGGCCCATTCGACTCAATGTCCCCACCTCCCTCGGGGCGTGGTTGAAGTTCTGCCGGAGGTGGGAGTTGAAGCTACTTCTGACAGGGGACTCTGCCAGCCGTTCCCAGCAGACCCCACAACACGCTTGGGCCTACCAGGTCTGACCGCATCTTCCCCACCATCGGCCAACTCACCACCAGGTGGTGATCAGTTGACAGCTCCGCCCCTCTCTTCACCCGAGTGTCCAAGACATATGGCCGCAAGTCCGATGACACGACCACAAAGTCGATCATCGACCTGAGGCCTAGGGTGTCCTGGTGCCAAGTGCACATATGAACACCCTTATGCTTGAACATGGTGTTCGTTATGGACAATCCAGTCCAATAACAAAACACCGCTTGGGTTCAGATCGGGGGGGCCATTCCTCCCAATCACGCCCTTCCAGGTCTCACTGTCATTGCCCACGAGCATTGAAGTCTCCCAGCAAAACGAGGGAATCCCAGAAGGTATGCCCTCTAGCAACCCTCCAGAGACTCCAAAAGGGTGGATACTCCAAACTGCTGTTCGCGCATATGCACAAACAACAGTCAGGACCCTTCCCCACCCGGCGGAGGGAGGCCACCCTCTCGTCCACGGGGTAAACCCCAATGCACAGGCTCCAAGTCGGGGGGCAATAAGTATGCCCACACCTGCTCGGCGCCTCTCACCGGGGGCAACTCCAGAGTGGTAGAGAGTCCAGCCCCTCTCAAGGAGATTGGTTCCAGAGTCCAAGCTGTGCGTCGAGGTGAGTCCGACTATATCTAGCCGGAACCTCTCGACCTCGCGCACTAGCTCAGGCTCCTTCCCCTTCAGAGAGGTGACATTCCACGTCCCAAGAGCCAGTTTCTGTAGCCGAGGATCAGACCGCCAAGGTCCCCATCTTCGGCCACCACCCTACTCACACTGCACCAAACCTCCTTGTCCCGTCCCATAGGTGGTGAGCCTATGGGGAGGAGGACCCACGTTACCTCTTCGGGCTGTGCCCGGCGAGCCCCATGGGTGCAGGCCCGCCACCAGGCGCCGCCATCGAGCCCCACCTCCAGGCCTGGCTCCAGAGGGGGGCCCCGGTGACCCGCGTCCGGGCAAGGGAAAACGTTGTCCAAAGTTTTTGCTCTTCATCGGAGGTTTGTTGAACCGCTCTTTGTCTCATCCCTCACCTAGGACCAGTTTGCCTTGGGTGGCCCTACCAGGGGCATAAAGCCCCGGACAACATAGCTCCTAGGATCATTGGGACACGCAAACCCCTCCAGCACGATAAGGTGACGGTTCAAGGAGGAGTGAAATGTGAACATACAAAAAGATATTCCCTACATAACACGGTTATCAAATGAAGCCAGCTGAGGAAAGCGGACATGTTTCCTTTATTCCTAAGCAAAGTGCTTGAATGAGCTGATGGGTAAAAAAACAACCTAATTACAAAAGACAGGAAGTATAAATGCAGACAGGAAATGAGTAAGGTGCATCAAAGTGACAGAGTCTGAGAAGCAAGTTTTATGGGAATGCACTCGAGACAGGGAGCACCAGGCAAGAGAGGCTCAGACACACAAGGATACTGAGGAATGGGACTGAATGTACACACATGACAAGAGATAACAAACATTTTTATTAGGGCCGGGAATCGATTAAAAACAATTAACTAATTAATCACATAAATATATGTTATATATGTAATTTAAAATAGAATCATCCATCCATCCATTATACAACCCACTATATCCTAACTACATGGTCATGGGGGTCTGCTGGAGCCAATCCCAGCCAACACAGGGCACAAGGCAGGAAACAAACCCCAGGCAGGACGCCAGCCAAACAGAATCAACACAAAGGAATTAAAAAAAAAATAATGGCATAGTTTAACTTAAACAATGACCTTAAACCTGAACTTTTAATAAAATACTGCTTGAGCAAGTAGAACCTGAATTTGGATGCCTTCCTAAAAGGCAAGTCAAAAAGAAGGCAGTAAAAAAACGTGGCCAATATATTAATTATCACATTGACATAGCATATGAGACACAGACATGTCCAAGTAAAAAATTAAACGATTGAACTGACAGCTGATTTGAATGCACTGCTGAAGACTGATTCAATTGTAAGAATAAGCATCTCTTAAATAGGCATACTGTACATTAAAACTTGTCTTAAAACTCTGTAAATACTATCCTCAATTGTTCATCACTATCAACGACTTGATAATCATACTCTACACAAGTGTATTTCAACTGGTGCACCGTGGAAATAACAATGTAGTGTCCCTAGATCCTGACCTGAGAGAGACACACTCCTCAGGTGGTCGAGATCTGCCTGAGGAGGATGGCACTATCTGAAGAAGCCGACATAAAAGCAGCTCTGTGATCACCTTAACTTTAATGCTCTCAGACTTCTCTAAATCTTCTGTACTCCCTTCCACTTCAGTGTTAAAGCCACGAAGCACACTGCTCTTTCACTCTTGTTCCCTTCAACTCACTCATTTACACTCTGTGCTGTTCGCACACACAGCGCCCTGCTCCTTCTCGTCTGCACTCATGCTGTGGGTGTCACTCTTGTGCTCTGTCACCAACACCAAGCAAAAGTGCTTCTGATCCAGCACCTTCCACCCTCAGACCCATCTTTCGTGCTCCTTCCACCCTTTCTCCCAGCACTTCCTCATCTCGCTCTGATGTTTCATTTGCAAAACACAGTGTGCTTTCTGAAAGTACAGTGCTCAGTAACTGTCCACCCATATGGCTCTCTGCATTTTCAGCCTGATTATTACAATATTATTGTTTTGCAATGTTAAAAGAAAAAACCATGAAAACGCCGTACTGACCAAAACACTGCCTGAGGAGTTTGCCTCGTTGCTGGCCATGAATGCAAAAATATTTTTTAATGCATTAAACAGGTCACATTAATCACAAAAATGAATGTGTTAACTTTCACAAGCCTAATTTTTATATTTATTGTATTACCTGTCCTCAACTTACTGTAAATGAAAAAGGTATGGAATGACAAGAAGAGAAGAGATTATGTATAAAACTAGGGAAAATATGCCTGCAAACCTGTCACTTGGGTCTGGTGAATTATATAAAGAGAGACTGTAATATTTGTATGTTTATAATTCTGTTTTTTATTATATCACAAAAATACTATGGAAAAAGTGCACCTTGGCATTATTACATTTTAAACAGGGAAAATGTATTACTAATTGCCTTTGTTAGCACTGCAACATGTAGGATTAATGGCTAATAGTATAGTTAAAATATTTAGATAGACATTCCATGAACAGGCTTGGAATATTTTCCAAAGACCTCTTAGTCTCCTGATAAATATATGAAGGCATTTTCTGGATGAATCCTTTCCCGGAACTGAAGACTGATGCAGCTTATTATTTGCTACATCCATTAGAATGCAAGCGATTACTGTAACTGCCTGCAATGTGAAGCAGCAGCAGTTGGTGAGAGAAGGCCGGATTGACATAAGTGACATTGAAAATATTTTAATAATGCAGGAGAAGGGCTACTTTTGTAAGCAGTTATTCAATCTCAATTCATCAAATGAATCTCAGTGTGTGCACAAAATGCTGCATAAAAGTAGTGCAAAAAATGGTTAAATGTCTGTTAAATATTAAATTCATGACAAAGCATTATTCTACATAATTTGTTACCATTATTATTTTTAATCTGCATAATCTGGGATTAACCACAAAATGTACCCTCTATTACAAGATCTCCTCCAGGGTAAAAGAGTAGGAAGGGATTTAAGATCAATCTAGGGCTCTGTTCCTGTGAATTATTACACAACGCAGAAATGGAGACTTACCAAACATTAACCTTGATTGTGCAATATCTAATCTGTCTTTTTCCATCATTCTTTCACCTGTGTACCCTGAACTGCATGTTAGCATTTCTAAATTTAAACAGTAGCTTGTTTGATTTTTGAATGTCCTGAATGCAGTTCTAAGAACGCAAACGCCCAGACAGTCTTCACAAGACAGCTTACCTGCTGTGAGCACCAGATGGCTTTTATGATCATTCTTAAGTGCTACATATCACAGCTAATGATGTGACACCCAAATGCTTTGTTTTAAAGCATATCCATTTTCAAGGCCAGTATTGCCCTCAGGTTCTAATTTTATGTACATCTCCATTTAGGAAATGAATGCTTTTGCTTGCATACATTGAGTCAAATGTACAATATGAAATAACAAGTCAAACCAACAAATGCATGTATTGTTAATTGTAAACAAAATTTAACTTACTGTATTTATAAATGAAAAGGTATGTAACATATAAATAAATACATTACTCTACTGTATGTATAAATACATATATAGTCATACTCATGTGCTTGGGAGACAGTTTACAGACTCAAATAGATACATTTACCTGCCAAAGCAGGGGTTGGCGCTGTCTTGTAACTCTTCTTTCCTCTCTCCTGGCAGAACTGAAGAAACCATCCAATAACATCACTTCCGGGTCCAACCCTCAAGATCACGCCTCTTCCTAAACATCAGTTCCAGTTTCAAGCATTAAGATCACGCCTCTTCATCACTTCCTTTAGACCCACCTATATATACTACCTTAATTTTCTTTTGTGCCAGTTCCATTTTAAACATCATTTCCTTATTTTTTCTGTGCACCAGTATATGGAATATGGGAGATCCCCCAAACCATTGACATTTTTTGTGCTTATTTTACAATACATATGTATGTGGTGATGGACGGCACACATGAGCAGGTGGCACGACCGGGATGGAGCATGGTTCCTTAATTGGATGGGAGGCCAGCTTGAGGATGCCACAAGAAACAGGGTGAAGATCTTCCTGTTTCACCCAGAAGACAGGCATACAATGCCACTGTAACAGTGGATGTGCTGGCGTTCCGGCCAGGGTGGACCCAGGAACAATACTTGGTCAGGAGGACAGAGGGAGACAACCCCGAAGGACCATGGGCTTCCCCAATGCAATAGGATGTAGCCTCCTTAGGTGGTTTTACCTGCGCAGATACCTGCAAGACACACTGGATGTTGTATTCCTCAAGAACAGACTTCTCGGGTTTAGTGGGGGCCATCAGGGGGTGATACAGGGATTCCTCACCCCTGGTTTATGGGTCTTCCTTTTGACCCAGAAGCACTTCCATTCGGGCTATGCCCTAGCACCAGAAGTACTTCCAGGTCCAGGATAAAAGAACTGACTTGACCTTAAGTAGGCGAGTCAGAGTTGGGGGATAAAGTGGACAAAGCTTGCCTGGGAGGTGTAGAGGAGGATAAAATACATGGAAAAAGTGAAGAGAATTGTGTTTACAACACCACTGAAACCTTTATGGAAGGTAGTTCTAAAAATTAACCAGTTTTATTTAAACAGGACTTGTATGTATATATATATATATATATATATATATATATATATATATATATATATATATATATATATATATATATATATCGTCAAACCACAGGAGCCTTGTGAGTGCCTTACCAGGACAGATTCAACTGTGCACCAGGGGACTGCAGAGGGATTTATACTTTCTATAACACTATTTTCCCTGGACACAGGAAGTTCTGCCCAGAGACAAATGACATCACTTCTCATCCACTGACCACACCTCATCCACCTCAACCTCCGAAAAATCAGACCTCCTCAGTCACATTGACTAGAACAGTCAAGAGAACATATGTCACCTAAGGCTTTTCTGCAAATAAAACAGAGGTTTATAAATGACATATTCTCAATGTTTGTGCACTACCCGGTAAGAAGCGTTTAGCAGTGCTCCTTGAGTGCCAAAGTGATCATGGTGCATTTGTTTTGTTGAGCGTGATGTGTTCTGATTTTCCCTCAAGTCTCTAATGTCCCCCTCTTTCTCTTCCCCCTATAGTTAGATCAAAACACGTGCATATTACTTATTTCTTTGCAGCTTGCACAAATTAATACAGAACAACACCTACATATTGATGGAAAAAGGTCAGGAGGTTCAAAATTGACATGTTTCACGTTGCAATGTATTGCATGTGTTGTGAACTGACAGTTCATCCTGAAGGGTTAATTCTATAATGAGGACCAGGAAATTAAAGTACCAAGATAAAAGTTACATAAATGGGCCAAGGTCACTGGAATACAAATAACTCTTACAAAAAAGCACAAAACATAAAACAAAATCCATCCTTAGAAATACAAAGCCAAATACTGCTGCAACCTAAGATTCCTTTCCCTAAATAACCAGAGATCATGAATTTATTTTTAAATTTCTAGAAACTTAGACACCAGTTTTATTTCTACATCATCTTAAATAATATCTGTAATTAGGATGTTTCACGTGACTGCCAACATATGTCATTCTCAACAGACGTAGACTGTCAATTCTGTCACCATATGACTTCAACATTATGATAAATAATAACCACATATGAAATTGCAGAAGGAAATGGAGAGCATGAAAATCCATAGCAAACACCCACAAATGATCACAGGGCTGTCATCTTTCTAATGAATGAAATAATATACAGTACACATGAACTCCACTGCTTGGCATCCCACATTTTCTGCACTTTGTATTTTTTTCTCCATCAGTGACTGCTGGAAAAAGAGGAAGAATCCCTGAATCAAATGGTTAGAGACTAGACAAAATATGGATGCCAGGAGATATCAAAGAATGTTTAAAACTCAGAGAGACACATTCCCAAAGCAGAGTTAAACAAAATATTCCCAGCAAATTCTGCTAATGGAAGCGACTCACATCAGTTTCTTTGACAAGAATATACAGTACACTGAAGGAGCTTTTATAAATCTTGGTTGATCCTTTGTGTCTGTCTATTACTCTGAAAATTAAAATCAGAGGTATGGTTAACAGGTTTTCTTCACAAAAAAACACAGAATTTCAAAATAAATTGAAGGACATGATCTGAGATACTTGCCTTGTGAAAACAATATGGAAAATAAAAAATTTTACTAATCTTTCAACAGTTTAGAATTTCTTTAAGGGGATGAAGTGACCATGTTTTCAAAAATCTGTCTACTACTACAAGGAATACAATGTTCTGTCAAGAAGAAGGCAGATCTGTAATGAAATTCATAGATTTTTCTTTGCAAGAACACTTTAGTGGGGGGATAGGATGCAGAAAAAACAATGGAAGTTGTGAATTTGCTTTGGCATAATTATAAATATTACAAACATGGATGTCAGACTTAATTTCTTAATTTAAAGGATACCAAAAAATTGTATATTTCTATTATTCCCAGATGACCAGCAAGAAGAGAATCATTCTCCCAGAGTATGATTTCCTTCTTGACTTGTTCTGGAATAAACCAGAGACAGACGTCTAAACAAGCACCAGTTGTTGGGCGTTTTTAACCTGAGAGAATAAATCCAAAGGATTGCCACCCAGAAACAGCTGCAACAAAGCATTTCTCAGTTCAATAGGCTCTTCCGTATTCTCTATTTCACAACAAAGAATATCTGCTTATTTATTACTTTTACTGGATCTATACAAAAAATAACAAATTTAAATCTTTAAAAAAGTGACCATCTCACTTGTTGAGAATTTAATCTTTTGGAAGATTTTAGGTAAATAAAATTTTTATCATCAGTGATGATCATTTAGGTGTACTCAGTCCCTTCAGGTTAGTATCTCCTTTCTTCAAGTGACAATTTTATTGCTAATTCTCTATTTCTGAATTCATAATTTTCTTCTGTGGTTATTATTTTTTTGCAGTAATAAGCACTGGGTTGGAGTTCTCCAGTAACCTTAAAATATTAAGATAAAATTCACCCTACCCCTAAATGTGATGTATTAACCTTTACTTCAAAAGGGACAGAATAATCTACATGACAGAGAATATGAGAATTGGTAAATCTTTTTTATTTAATTTGGCAAATGCTTCCTGAATATCAAGTGTCCACAGAAAAGCAGAACCACTTTATCCTGGTTAAAGTGGTGATAGGGGTAATTACCGGACTAAAATTCTTAATAAAACATAGATAATAATTTGCCAATCCTACAAATCTCTGACATTGCTTAACAGAGGTTAGGAAGCCTCCAGCCTAATACGACCTTAAATTAGGAAAGGTCTATACTTAAACATTTAAAGACCCTTGCGAGAAATCTAATTGCCCAAAAATAAAACTGTCATCTTGCGTAATTCACACTTCTCAAGTTTCATGTATAAATGACTCTGATGAAGTCTAAAGAAGATCCTAGTGAGAAGGTGCACATGACTCTTCATATCTTTAGTATCTTTAGTAACGATTAGAATGTTGTCAAAATAAACTTTACATATTATTCTCAAATAGCTCTGAAGATATCATTAACTTACAAATGGGAAGCCTTTGATGTGTTAGCTAAGCCATTGGACATCACAAGTTAAGTGCCCTATAAAAAGCTGTTTTCAATGTGTCTTTTTCTATTATTCTGTATCCAGTTTAGTGAACACTGTGGAATCTGAGTGAAATTAAAAGCAGTTGTTTATTTCTTTTTTTGTTTATTATAGTTATTTTATTCAGCCCCCAATAATCGATACAAGGATACAGATAACCATCTTTCTTTCCTGCAGTGAATGTTATTACAATTCATGTTGTAAGACAATATAATACTTCATCCCAACGGCCTAATTTTAGAGTATGAATTTGGAAATTAAGGCACTGGTAGGGGGGATTAACAGAGAATAGTTGGATAATTAGGCAATGGACAAACCAGGAACAAAAACAACTCTTTCATCAAAACTCAAAATATAACATAAAATAGGTCATTTAAAAAAAGCCAAAACTTTTTCCTAAATAAATTTCCCTTCCCCAAACAACCATGGTAGATCATGAAATGTTTTCAAATACCCAGAAAATTGGACAGAAATGTTATGTCAAAGTCATCTTAAACTGTATCTGCCATTCTGACATCACATAAATAGTGTCATTGTCAGTATTGTGACTGGCGACTGTTGTAAGGAACAGTCAAAAACATAAAAAATGGGTTTGAGGCCTCTTACGAGTCCCACAAAACAGGCTAGGACCTTCACCAGCCTGCCCAGATATGGCCTCACCCCAGGCAGCCAGCAGCCTACTACCAGAGACAGGTTTCTACTAACACGTTTAAATAATGAGGCACTGGTTTTAAAAACATCTAAATGCACACAAAGGAACTGTAAATCCTCTGGCTCAATGAGACCATAAAGAATCTTTGTAACAAAAATGTACTTAAATAAAAGTGAAAAAATACAAACAGTAGTCAAGGACAACTACAATTTGACTAAAAGGCAATCCAAGATGAACAAATTCTAGTACATTTTCCAAACTCAGAAATTAAAATTACAGAAGCAAAAAGTTCACAAAATCAGATCTCAAAAGATGACAGTACAATTTGAAAACTCAATGCTCCACTGCTGGGACTCCCTCTCTGACCCAGCAGCAGTGACCTCACGGTGGCCCCAACTCTCCTGGGGTTCCACTCAAAAAACACAAGGAATGGAGACAAATTTAAAGATATAGTACATGAATAACAAAAAATAAGCAAACTTAGCAGAAATTACAAAAACACACAAACAAAAAATAATTCAAAAACAAAAATAAAACAGAAAACAAATTTAAGTCAGGGGAAAAAATGCTGGTCGACAGCAATGAGCTTCACTGCAACACAAAGAGCAAAACTCAAAAAGAGGCACAAGATGAAATCACTGACATGATCATAAAAAATAAAAAGAACATTATTATTAAAATAATAAGAACATTATTTTAATAATAATATTTATTATTAACATTGTTTCTATTATCTATACTAATAAAAGGCAAAGCCCTCACTCACTCACTCACTGACTCACTCACTGACTCATCACTAATTCTCCAACTTCCCGTGTGGGTGGAAGGCTGAAATTTGGCAGGTTCATTCCTTACAGCTTCCTTACAAAAGTTGGGCAGGTTTTATATCGAAATTCTACACGTAATGGTCATAACTGGAAGCAGTTTTTCTCCATTTACTGTAATGGAGATGAGCTTCAACGCCGTGGGGGCAGAGTTTCGTGTGACATCATCACGCCTCCCACGTAATCACGCAGTACATAGAAAACCAGGAAGACCTCAAAAAAGCGCTGAAGAAAACATGCATTATATAATTGAGAAGGCAGCGAAACAATAAAAAGCGAGCGAGTGACATATACAACCATATTCATGAGTTCTGCTACTTCGGAAACAAAGCACGATGTAAACCTACACTCTAAATTAAGTTCATAGACAGGCTGCCGCTGGCGTTTGTAATTTAGTGCCTGCCCATATTAGGCCGTCCGTCAGCTGCAATCCAATAGCAAACTGCCACTGGTAAATATTCACGGGTGAAGGACTGTGTTTATGGAGAGGAAGATGAGATGGTCAGGGTGGTGTTTGACACAAACTCAGCGAAACTGCGAGAGAAAGTTTTAAGTGCCAGGACTAAGGTAACATTAAATACAGCCATGGACATAGCACGAGATGGCACCAGCACAGCTGGGAACCTTCGATGCATGTACACCGAGTGGCTCACGTGAACTGACGCAGTGCACAGATAAAAAGCAACCGTTCCAAAGAGCGCTGAACAAAAACCGAATTACACAATTGAAAAGGCAGCAAAAAATATGAAGCGTCTGATAAGCATATTCATAAATCCAGCTACTGCGGAAACAAAGCACACGGTGGAAAAAGTCAATGTCCCGCTAAAGGAAGACAGTGTAAAAAAAACCCGTGCATGCAGTGTGTCAGGTCTCAGATAAATAAGAAGACGAGCTGTTTATTGATGCAGTAAGAAACGAATCGATGAATGAAACCTGTCATCTTTACAACGATTGACAAACACGGAATGTAACTTGAACACAACACATCCTACAAATACGAACCTGATTGAAAGAAATAATGATAATCAAATCCTTGATGACAGCAACACTCAGTAACACTCACAAAACAAATAGTGTATATTGACAGTCATGTTACGTTATTTTTAAAATGTTCCCTTTTCTTTTTCATAGCTTTTTTAACACACTACTTCTCCGCTGCGATACGCGGGTATATATATATATATATATATATATATATATATATATATATATCCCGATCTACATACTCGAATAATGGATACTTTATTTGCCATCAATGATTGTTTTGGTAAAGCCATACTCAGTGTATTCATTAGATGAACGGTAAAAAAGTAAGAGCGAGGGGAGGATGACTCATTGAGGCATGCAGGCTGTAGTGTCGTCAACTCTATCTGAATTGCGCGATCACATTTGAAAAATATATCTTTTCAAGTTCTATTTAGTCCATATGTGTCAAACTCAAGGGTCATGGCCACATCCGCCCGGCGTGTAATTATATCTGGCCCGAGATCATTTTATATACTGTATTATTGTTATTAAAGCCCGGGTATATGAAGCGCTGGTAACACAATAAACTACAGATCCCATAATGCAGCGCTTCAGCTGCCTTGCCGAACACTTACCGCTTACTAGAGTTATTGCACTGAGTTTGCACGGCGCTTTGGTGACTTTGAAGAACAAAAAAAGTCCGTCTACATGCGGCTCGAACCTTGTGCATGTTTGGTACCACATATCTGTGTGAGAAGCTCTTCTCAGTGATAAAGACTAACAAAACAGCACACAGGAGTCGCCTCACTGATGAGCACCTGCAATCCATCCTGAGAATCTCCACAACACAGAACCTCACACCAAACAGAAACGAACTTGTGGCCAAAAAAAGATGCCAGGCGTCCAGCTCTAAAATGACATATGAGCAAAGACAACTGAATGATTTGATTTGTTATTGCACGTAAGAGCGGGAGTCAACTGTTTTAACAAACAGCGTATTGCACTGATACGAAATAGCTGTGTGTGTATATATGTATGTATATGTATATATATGTTTATATATGTGTATATGTATAGATATGTATATATATATATGTTTATGTGTGTGTGTGTAAATATATATATATATATATATATATG
Source organism: Polypterus senegalus (assembly GCF_016835505.1). Taxonomy (NCBI): domain Eukaryota; kingdom Metazoa; phylum Chordata; class Cladistia; order Polypteriformes; family Polypteridae; genus Polypterus; species Polypterus senegalus. The sequence continues at coordinate 53,650,726 of NC_053160.1, forward strand.
ACAACAACACTCATCACTCACAACAGTGACAAAACAATTACATTGACAATCAGGTTACGTTATTTTCAAAATGTTTCCTTTTCTTTTCATTGCTTCTTTAACACACTACTTCTCCGCTGCGAAGCGCGGGTATTTTGCTAGTCTGAAATATAAAATAATGTGTCAAACTTTTCCCTAAGGACAAAAAACTGTCAGTTTCAACATAATGTTAGCCAAAGATGCAAATAAGCATTTCAGCATATTCTTTCTCCTTCATTGTGCTCCCAGTATGTGCACTGAGCCGACTGCCTTTTCAGTCTTTCACCCTACCTGGCCTTGTTTATTATCTGACCCCACACTTTGCTCTCTGGCAAAGAATACTGCCAGTAAAAATGTTGCAGTGCATATTTTTAAAAGAATCTTTAGCTTTTTTATGCTATATCTCTCTTTCTCTGAGTGATATCTCTACATGTTGCTACTTACTTAAATGTGAGTGTACTTTTTAGTGAGTTCAACCTTGTTACAACAACCTACAGCCCCATGTCACTTATTAGGTGATCAGCCTTCACAGAAACTCTGCTTCTATCAGGTATTTTTAAGTGTAAGCATATTTTTGCAGAGACTTCTTTCTTGAGTTACAGTAGACCTGCAGTTAAAATGTGGCTGTTGATGTGGAGCTGTGTCTGACATGAGCAACTTGGCGTTCCATAGCTATGGTACTTGGTGACAAGCTTGACAACTTACAAGTATTGGCACTAAAAGTAAACTACATGTGCAAAATCAGGAAGCGAAGAATCAACTTGCAGTCAGCATTTGATTCAGGGCTCAGTTTACTAAAAGAAGCTCATCCATCTCCAGCCTTCATTCTCACAGATGATGAGCAAAGCTTAGGCAAATTTGCTTAAAGTAAAAAAAAAAGTTTGCTTCTGTTGACTTTAAAATTGGACAATGAATAAACCAATACACAGATAGATGTCCCAATTCTGACTTTAAAGACAATGTGATTATCTCCTAGTCTAAGCAGGGGTGGAAATAAAAGATTTGAGATGGCTGAAAGTAAAGAAAGAGTGGTATAACAAAAAAACTGCAGGGGCCAGCTATAATTTAGAGTAAAGGTGGTCGTCAGCTGATAAACCAGTCTGAAACTGCAAAAATAACATAAAAGAGGGCAACGGTGAGAAGGGGGAATAAAACTTTTATAGCCCCAAGCAAGAGGTTTTAGTGTAATGAAGGATATAAAAAGGTGGTTATTTAATCTAACTTTGGAGAGAAGGGAAATCCAGCAAGAAAATAAAAGGGAGACATGTAAGAGTGCATCTTTAGATCAATCCATGTACACATCTGACAAGAATATATCCAGTGTTCCTTGGTATGTCATCTTTGCAGTTCTTGAAAGAGAGTAGGGCAAATAGCTGCAATAATGTGACAGGGTATTGTGGTCTAGACTCTATGTAACTATTTACTTATTTGACTGATACCTTTATCTAAGGTGACTTACAATATATATGATACATTTGGTCCCATTTCTTTTTTGGTTTTCCAATTGGAGCACAGTCAGGGGCAGTGCCATGATCAGGGTCACACAGTGTCAGTAGCAGGACCTGAATTCACAATTTCAGGGTTTAAAGTCCAAAGTCTGCTCCTATTGCTTTGCATATAAATTAATGTTTTGTGCCCTCTGTCTCAAATACACTTTTTCTCCATTTCTAATTTCTAACTGTTCCACTACATCAGCACCACATGGATTAGTCAGATTGATGCGTCAGCCATCAACGGTTAGAGCAGGATTAATTATGAAGATGCCATGGTTGTTCATCTTCTCTAATTACAGAAATGTTAATTGAAAAACAATCATAAATATAGGCATATCATTGAAAAAAAAAATCCCTATTTCATGCACTATTTTTGAATAATTTTGTGGTTATGTGGGCAAAGTTTAATAAATTGTTCTCCTGGTTAGTAATACTCTACCCAAAGGTCATGTGAAAAGAGTATTTCTCCTAAGGCATTAGTAAAGTTTATCCAAAAAAAAGAAAAGTTTTTTAATTAGTTACCTCATGTGATTTGTTGTGGTGGCACAGATATTTTTTAATCTTATGTGCTCATGGAGAACAGAAACAAAACAACACATGTTGTTTTACAAATATATGTAGTATATAAATACAGTTTGAAAATACTTTTTGAAGGTTGCCGGTTCAAATTCCATTATTGCCAGAAGAGATCGTACTCCGTTGGGCCCTTGAGCAAGGCACTAAGCCTGAAAATTGCTCCTTAGGTGCTGTACAATGGCTGACCCTGTGCTCTGATGATCAAAGTTCATGCGAAAAGACAGTTTCCCCTCAGGGAATAATAAAGCATATATAAAAAAAACAAAGTAGACCACAAAGAGGAAATCCATTCTCTTGAGATAGTGCTTTTGAATTGAAGACAAGACTCTTGACCAAAGAATGAGAGGGAGGGGCGGGTCTTCAGTTCAAAAAAGTACTATCCCGTGTGAATGACTTTTCTGTTTATGGACTAACTTCACTTTCCGGAGGTGTATATTGAACAATATTTCAGTAAAAAATACATGCGTTTTGCACATGGTAAGTATACGACTGGTTAACCTGACTTATGGATTATGCAACAAGAATAATGTCAGATTTTTTGAAGGACATTTTAGATTTTGAATTGCTCTCCAGCCTTGTTCACCATTGAGTTCCATTCTATCAAAAACATTGTTATCTCCTTTCTCTGTGAAAGCAAGTTTAAAATTTTTCTGGCCATCACTACAGATCAAGTGGGGTAAGTAATAAAAAAAAAGATAATTTTTTTGTGGAATATTGCTTTGAGTGGTTGTGTACATGTGTATGAATGTGCCACATCAAAGCCTTTTCAAAACTGGTGTCTGCACTGGACTCAAAATTTAACTAGATTAAGTAGTGTAAAATGAATAGACCTTGACACCAAAAACAGGTTTCGGGCAGCTACCTGTATACTTGAATAAAGCTGCAATAATGAAGATTTGGTAACAAAGAAGTGTACAGTTTAGTCCAACAACAGAACTGATCACAAGTGGAGGTTATCTGTTTTTTAAAGTAGGTCGGCAAAAGTGACATCATCTGGGAGCTGGAACTGGAAGTGAGTTCTTGGGGCCGGAACCGAAAGTGACGTCATCGGGCCAGAACCGTAAGTGTTGTCGTCAGAATCAGGCAGAATTTCCTGTGTCTGGTCTGCAGAGATAAAGAAGATAGATAGATAGATAGATAGATAGATAGATAGATAGATACTTTATTAATCCCAAGGGGAAATTTACATAATCCAGCAGCAGTATACTGATACAAAGAAACAATATTAAATTAAATAGTAATAAAATGAAAAGAATTAAAATAAAATTAATGTTCGCATTTACTCCCCCGGGTGGAATTGAAGAGTCGCATAGTGTGGGGGAGGAACGATCTCCTCAGTCTGTCAGTGGAACAGGACAGTGACAAAAGTCTGTCACTGAAGCTACTCCTCTGTCTGGAGATGACACTGTTAAGTGGATGCAGTGGATTATTCATGATTGACTGGAGTTTGCTTAGTGCCCGTCGCTCTGCCACAGATGTTAAACTGTCCAACTTTAATCCTACAATGGAGCCTGCCTTCTTAACAAGTTTGTCCAGGCGTGAGGCGTCTTTCATCTTTATGCTGCCACCCCAGCACACCACCGCGTAGAAGAGGGCATTCGCCACAACCGTCTGGTAGAACATCTGCAGCATCTTACTGCAGATGTTGAAGGATGCCAACCTTCTCAGAAGGTATAGTCTGCTCTGACCTTTCTTACATAGAGCATCAGTATTGGCAGTCCAGTCCAATTTGTCATCCAGCTGCACTCCCAGATATTTAAAGGTCTGCACCCTCTGCCCACAGTCACCTCTGATGATCACAGGGTCCATGAGGGGCCTAGGCCTCCTAAAATCCACCACCAGCTCCTTGGTCTTGCTGGTGTTAAGGTGTAAGTGGTTTGAGTCGCACCATTTAACAAAGTCTTTGATTAACTTTCTGTACTCCTCCTCCTGCCCACTCCTGATGCAGCCCACAATAGCAGTGTCATCAGCGAACTTTTGCACGTGGCAGGACTCCGAGTCATATTGGAAGTCTGATGTATATAGACTGAACAGGACCGGAGAAAGTACAGTCCCCTGCGGCGCCCCTGTACTGCTGCACACAATGTCAGACCTGCAGTTCCCAAGACGCACATATTGAGGTCTGTCTGTAAGATAGTCCACAATCCATGCCACAAGGTGTGAATCTACTCCCATCTCAGTCAGCTTATCCCTAAGGAGCAGAGGTTGGATGGTGTTGAAGGCGCTAGAGAAGTCCAAAAACATAATTCTTACAGCACCACTGCCTCTGTCCAGATGGGAGAGGGATTGATGAAGCATATAGATGATGGCATCCTCCGTTTACTGCACCCCACCACCCCCTGGGATGGAGTGTAATTACCTTTTTTTGGTCCTTCTAGCTGTCTCCCATGCGCACGTGTGTGACAGTAGGTTTGAAGATGGATGGATTCATTTCAATATACTGCAATACCGTCAATATTGTTAACAAAAGTGCCTCAAAGTAATTTAACTCCCTTTTCTTTTTTCCTTGAACCAAAGTTTTGGATAATCATTGCATAATAACTGTAAAGAATGATTACTTTTTTACCAATACAAAATCTTTTAAAATTTCTTAATAACATTTATTTATTCAGCTTTTCATTCCTTTTCAGAAAGAAGTCAAATAACTACAAAAGCAGACAGTTAGTTTAACAAAGCTCACTAAAGATTTTTAAACTCCTTTTAAGGAGAAGATGGTTTCCATAATGTACCACTAAGCAAAGGCATACTTGTACTCTATCACATATGAGAATACTGATTTTGAAACATTGTGATCATCTTGGGGGCTTGGAAGACTGAATTTTTGGAACGCAAAAAATAAACCCCATTAACTAGGTGCTAAACTAACCTCAGGTGGGCACAATTGTATGACTGGGCATAGTTACTAACATTACGCTAGCCCTAGAGTTCCAATCAACCAAAACTGAAATGTGAAAAAAGTGCAGTTCCTTGGGAGACCTCACAGAAACTGATCCTCAAGCCAATGTCCTCTGACCAGTGCTAAGCATTGTACTGACTTGTGTCCTTCAATCTTTTTAGCCCTGGCACCCAGTTGTGTCTATTTTTGTTCAATGATGAGCCTATATTAGCAGTCATTATAATGTAAACTAGCCAACATTTTCCCCCAAAAGAAAAATATATTACACAAATAACAGTAATTACATATTCAATAATTTAATACAGTGTACATAACAGATGAAATGCACACAGTATTCATCCAAAAATAACTTAACACACAGGTGCGTAATACTGAATAAAATAAAGTGTCCATTTGTCTTTTTAACTGATAACCTGGGCTTGTCTGATTTTCACAAGTTTTTCGAAAACAGGCTTAAGTGAAGGGAGTGCAGAGAGGAATATATTTTAGTTTGGTGTGATTAAACTCATCGAGAATTTCTTTGCACGTGTCCATTAAACAAAGCAAGACGAGAGGTTCTGTGATTGTGTGAGCTTATATTTGGCAATTCAATGAGCAACAAGACAATAAATGGAGTGCCTGCTGGCTTGTTGTCCAAACACACTAGAATGTTTTCTGTAAAGCCTCAAGATTTTTTTATTTTTTTTTTGCTTTGCGCTCTCCCCCAACATAACCTATTGTCTATGGGGGATGGAGTGAAAGCTTCATCCAAAATTTCGGTCTCTGGTTTTCGACAGATCTTGTTTTAGGGTCCCATGATCCAAACCCACTGGATCCAGCTGTAGACCTCCTCAGTTCCATGATTCAGTAGTTCCGCTGGATAGCCAATTGAATTGCAGGTTTTTGTCATCTGGTTTACTTGACTTGCATAAATCACTCAAACAAGCAACTTTCCATCCATTTTAGCCTTTCACTTTAAAAAATGAAATTATTAAATACAATGATAAATTTATTGTGTTAGGTAATTAGAAAACACTCTTTAAATTCAAGTGTTTGCATACACGCATAGTTTGATAAACTAAATAAACCAAAAACCTGTAGTCAAATGTCCTTTTCAATCTGAAAATACATTTGAGATGTGACACCACAGTAGTGGATTTCAGATTATGGTTTCTAACTCAACTTTAAGTGAAGTGTTACAGCAAACAAAAAGAACCTGTAAAACTTCCAAGTAGATGTTTTATTCAGCTGTACATCTGTTATTAAACCTATTTAACCCAGGAGAGTATTGTGGAAGCTTAGCCTGTTCTGGTGGTACCTTGTTGCCAGCCCTTTGATCAGCAAAACAATGCAGGGCTAGTCTGGAATCACCAAGTGACCTGTTCCTGCTGTTAAAATGCCATAATATCCAGAGAACAAACATGTAGAGATTGAGGAGGGATGGAAACTCCACAAAGAGAGTGACCAGGCCAAAGAGTCTTCATTAGTTCTAACCACTGTGCTAATTGTGTCTTATGCAAATTTTCAGAATTTAATTCCAGCCGAACACGAATGTCATTGTGAAAGCTAGGGGGTGTCAGGGAGCCCCAAACCCCGAACATGAACACACAAGACAGACCTGGGTTCAAGCAAAGGGTATTTTAATATTAAAGTACCTTTTTTATACAAGCACAATTCACAAGTCACCTTCTCTTTTTCATCTCCTCTCTGTACTGCACTGCTCTTCTCCAGTCAAATGTTGCTCATCCCCCTCCCAGCTCCGACTCACCTGAACAAGGAAGTACGGACCCTTTTATTGAGGACCTGGGAATGCCAGCGCTGTTGCACGGTGGATGCACTTCTGGGTCACAAGGAAATGCCACATAGCAGGGAGTACAACACCTTGCAGAGCTCTTTTGTGGCACCTACAGACTCCAGCAGTGCTGTGTTGCCGGACTTCAATTCCTGGAATTCCCTACTGGTTTCTGGACAGATGCCGATATTAAGTGCCACTGCCATCTAGCAACTGGGAGGAATGAACATCCCCCAGAAACAGTCCTTCCCTGACCTCCTCTTCTATCCAGACCAGGGATGGTGCTACACTTATTTCCAGTTGGGACGCCTGTCCATTTCTTTGGGGCTTCCCGTCAAGGTAAGGAACCATCTTCCCTATTGGTTGGGATGTCTGTCCATCCATTTAGGGAACTTTGTCTGAGTATGACATCCTTCCCCCTCTCAAATCTGATACTTTTCTGTCCAATCAGGGCTTCCTGTCTGGGTAATGTATCTTCCCAACTCCTTGCCACGATGCCCGTGTGCCACCAACACCATTTATTGTATTTACTGTACTGTAGTAATTTGAATTAAATCATTTAAATGAAACCATTGTGGAGCACAGATTTAATTAAGAAATTATAAAATAATTGTTAACTAAATACTTTTTATCCTTCATTTTTGTGTTTCATTATAGCTATGCCTTTTTTGAGTTGTTGTTGCAGTTCCATCCTGCACACTGTGTGTGAGCTCTGCAGGCAAAACGTTTACACCAATGCACTCTTCTTAAATCTGTAAACCAAAGGTACAGCAGAATGTGCGCACTAACCACTACCGGAAATGCCATCTGATGTTACCAAAAGGCAACTTTGAAATTCTCAGGGCTACCATCATGACAGAAATGAAGGATGATAAAAAATTAGTCAATATGATTTATAAATGCAAGATTTATCCAAATAAGAAAATCAATCTGGTGAGCCTTCTTCTTGCTTACAAGGTAATGTGTGAACAGGATTTGTGATGCTTCTCTTATTCATTTCAATTCTAGGGTCTCAAAAGCTTCCATCAATTTAGTTCAGTCCATTTTATACAAAGTGCATTTGCTTTGGTTGAAGCCAATGTTTTTTTAATGCTTTCTGCTTAAACATACACTTTCATTTAATATAAAAAACCTTAAAAGAACACATCACTTTAATGTTTGCTTTAAAACTTATCTGAATAGGTGTATGCAGTAGGCAGTATATTGTATTTCAGCCATAATGGTGAGCGATTAAACAATGACGATACATCAAAACGCAACTCAAAAGTCTAGCCCTCCAGCCCTCTTGCCAAATTATCCGGCGCCTGCCACTAGTGCTTTGACAAAGGCTCTGCCCCTGGGGACAGTCTTGAAAGTGTCAAACATTGATAACCTTAATTAGTCTGTCAAAGTGTCACTTTGCCTCGCTGGCAATTTCAAACCAGTGAATTGCACTTTTTTTTTTTCAACTACTGTAGTGCAACACAGTCTTTATGCTACAAATAAGGTATGCTTATGGCTGTTGGTGTAGCAGTTTTGAGGGGTGCAATAAAATGATGACATGCTGCAATGAAAAATATCAAAAGATTGTATTCTTACAATGTTTTTAATTACCAGAAGCAAAGGAGTAGCTTTGACGCTAGTTCACAAATGTCAAGCAAGAAATAATTACAGAGAGAATAATTATTTATAATGATTCATTTTGAAAATTAGCTTTAAATCAATATCTTGTTTGGGTGGCATTGTGCCTTCAGCTACAGTGGGATGCAAAAGTTTGGGCAACCTTGTTAATAGTCATTATTTTCCTGTATAAATCGTTGGTTGTTACGATAAAAAATGTCAGTTAAATATATCATAAAGGAGACACACACAGTGATATTTGAGAAGTGAAATGAAGTTTATTGGATTTACAGAAAGTGTGCAATAATTGTTCAAACAAAATCAGGCAGGTGCATTAATTTGGGTACCGTTGTCATTTTATTGATTCCAAAACTTTTAGAACTAATTATTGGAACTCGAATTGGCTTGGTAAGCTCAGTGACCCCTGACCTACATACACAGGTGAATCCTATAATGAGAAAGAGTATTTAAGGGGGTCAATTGTAAGTTTCCCTCCTCCTTTAATTTTCTTTGAAGAGTAGCAACATGGGGGTCATAAAAAACTCTCAAATGACCTGAAGAGAAAGATTGTTCACCATCATGGTTTATGGGAAGGGTACAGAAAGCTGTCCCAGAGATTTAAGCTGTCTGTTTCCACAGTTAGGAACATATTGTGGAAATGGAAGACCACAGGCTCAGTTCAAGTTAAGGCTCGAAGTGGCAGACCAAGAAAGATTTCGGATAGACAGAAGTGACGAATGGTGAGAACAGTCAGAGTCAACCCACAGACCAGCACCAAAGACCTACAACATCATCTTGCAGCAGATGGAGTCACTGTGCATCGTTCAACCATTCGGTGCACTTTACACAAGGAGATGCTGTATGCGAGAGTGATGCCGAGGAAGCCTTTTCTCCGCCCACAGCACAAACAGAGCCGCTTGAGGTATGCTCAAGCACATCTGGACAAGCCAGCTTCATTTTGGAATAAGGTGCTGTGGACTGATGAAACTAAAATTGAGTTATTTGGGCATAACAAGGGGCGTTATGCATGGAGGAAAAAGAACACAGCATTCCAAGAAAAACACCTTCTACCTACAGTAAAATATGGTGGTGGTTCCATCATGCTGTGGGCTGTGTGGCCAGTGCAGGGACTGGGAATCTTGTCAAAGTTGAGGGATGCATGGATTCCACTCAGTATCAGCAGATTCTGGAGACCAATGTCCAGGAATCATTGACAAAGCTGAAGCTGCGCCGGGGCTGGATCTTTCAACAAGACAACAACCCGAAACACTGCTCAAAATCCACTAAGGCATTCATGCAAAGGAACAAGTACAACATTCTGGAATGGCCATCTCAGTCCCCAGACCTGAATATAATTGAAAATCTGTGGTGTGAGTTAAAGAGAGCTGTCCATGCTCGGAAGCCATCAAACCTGAATGAACTAGAGATGTTTTGTAAAGAGGAATGGTCCAAAATACCTTCAACCACAATCCAGACTCTCATTGGAACCTACAGGAAGTGTTTAGAGGCTGTAATTTCTGCAAAAGGTGGATCTACTAAATATTGATTTCATTTCTTTTTTGTGTTGCCCAAATTAATGCACCTGCCTGATTTTGTTTGAACAACTATTGCACACTTTCTGTAAATCCAATAAACTTCATTTCACTTCTCAAATATCACTGTGTGTGTCTCCTATATGATATATTTAACTGACATTTTTTATCGTAACAACCAACAATTTATACAGGAAAATAATGACTATTAACAAGGTTGCCCAAACTTTTGCATCCTACACCCCTTTGTTGAGTGTGCACATGCACTGTGGGCTTGTATAAATTTTTCTCCGGGTTTCCTTTCAGCCTCCCAAAGACATGCAAGTTAGCTTGATGGTCAGTTCTAAATTGGCCCAATATAATTAATTGTGAGTAAGCCTTGTAATGAACTGGCACTTTACCCTAGTCTGGTTTCAGTCAGTGCTGCTGGAACTTTAAGTAAATGGAGTAAGTGGATTTGGAAAATGAATGAACTTTTGCCTTCAAATCATGTGAAAATGTGGCTTTCTGACTGCCACACCTATCCCTTTCACTAAGCAAAGGTTTTATCTTTTGATACTTACATTACCCTTTGGACTACAGCCCTTGAAGAGCTTTGGCCTCCCTTATGATACTCTGTCATTCCGATCTATCGGCTGCCCTCCTTCTCCATATCCTCACACCTAACTTCCTAATGTTCTCCTCCACATCATCCTTCTGTCTTTTCCTGAGTCTTCCTACTTTTCTTCTTCTTTTTTGTGATTGGGTTATTTGTCATTCACTTTAAATGCCCCAACCATCTTAATCTTGGTATATGAATATTGCTTTTTTCAGTTATGGTTGCTCCCATGTATCTAAACTCACCTACCCTTCCAAGCTCATATTGACTTATCCTGACTCAGCAAATTTGTGCTCATCTTTTGTGTTGATCATATATTTAGTTTTATTATTATTAATAGCGAGTCCCCCCTTCCAAGTTTCTTCTAATTCATTGAAACCCTCTTCCTCTTGTTTCATTGCTGGCTATCATTTCCATATCATTGGGATAGGCTAAGACCTGGAGAGACTATTATTATTTCCTATGCTTCTGACTGCCGTCACACACAAACAATTGGAAGTCAACCTCAGGGCTTGTTTGATAGTAGTTACTCTCTGAACCACAGGTTGGCACTGTCATCTAATGCCTCCTTTCTACCTCCATCTGCAGAAAGAATGATTGATGTACTGGCCTCCAATGATGTCACTTCCATTCTCCAGTCTACCAAACCTGCCTCATCCTCTGCATTACCTTAAAACCACCACCTTGAAGCAGTCAGACCGATGACATGTTTTTGTACAGCATCATAATATATGGGATCACTTTGATGCCCCAGACCTTAATGATCTTTTGTTGTCTATTATTTTACACTGCTTTCTCTAGACACAAAAGAAACAATGAGCAGCTATTACGTCTCCCTGTCTTTGTCTTGTTTTTACTTGAAAGCTCTGAGATATTTTATTTTGCATCTAACCTCTAGCTCTGATGTTTATAAAGGTCATTTCTTTTAGCCATATGAATTTCCTTTTAACTCCATATTCCCAGATTACTGGAAAATAATTTGTGCCTAGACACAATGCCATATGTTTGCATACAATCTATAAATAGCTGGTGCAAACTGATGTCGTCCTCATAAAATCTTTCTAATATATTTCTGACAGAGAATATACAATTGGTGGTGGACCTTCCACCTCAAAATCCACATTGATAGACACAACATTTCTTTCCTGTACATGGTGTGAGTCTGTAGGCAAAAATCTTGGATAATATTTTATATGTTACATTAAATGGGAATATGCCACGGTAATTCTGAAAATTTATTTTTGTGGATATGCTGGATAATGGTTAGTCCCAATCCTTGGGCATCTAGTCTTTATTCCACATTTCTTTAATCAATGTGTTTATCACTGTTGTCAGCTCATCTGTGACATTCTTCAAAAGCTCAGGTGTTTTGAGGTTCTCCCCTGGGGCTTTATTATTCTTAAGTTCCCCTATGGCCTTAAATGTTTCTTCATAACTTGGTTCCTCGAATGGTATTTATGGATGCTCCACCAATTCATCAATCTGATCCAATACATCTAGTCAATGACAATTTCTCAAAATATTCAGCCCACCTATCCATAATTTTTTCTTCATTTCCAGATATACCTCCATTCTTCCTTCTAGAAAGCCACCCTTGGTTAGAAACCTTTTTTTATTTGCCCTGTTCTTAGATACATCTTCCTTGATTCCTTTCTTTCCACAAGCTGCTCTGTCTCTTCCATATCATTCTTCTCTTTCACTCTGTTTATTAAGCATTATCACCCTTGCTTTATTCCTTTTCTCAACTGCCAAGCCTAATGCTTTTTCCGTTGTAGTTGTTACTGCCTGCTTAATTTTTCATCTATTAATAGTCCTTCATTCACAAACGTTTGCTCTAATATTTGCCTCCATATTTTTGGTATCTCTTATTTACAATGACAGTTTTTAACTTATCTTTATTGTACTTCTTTTGTTGTTGTCCTTTTATCACTTTCGTCAGGGAGATGTGCTGCCTGTACTGCACACTCACCAGAAAGTGATCTGCATCACAATCAGCACATCTTATACTGCTCAGTCTGTTACGGCAGATACATGCCTTTTATTAATCATTATGTGGTGTGGTAAGAAATTAAGTAGCAGACAGAAAAATATTTGGGGATGGCCACCCATATGCTGAAAAATCAGTAAAAGGAGAAAAAAAACCCGTCTTTACAGATCGGAGTTCACAATTAAACTGAGTGACAGGTTGTGTCTTATCTATAAATATGGTGGATAGGAGGAAGAGTTGGATTCAGGGTAGCTGGAACAGGAACTGATGTGGCAGAAATGTGGATTCTGGGTAACGGAAATGATGTCATCAAGGTTTGCTGGAAGTGATCTCAATAGTGGGTGGGCTGGTGGTGATGTAATTGAGAGGTAGGGTCTTCGGCTGAACTGCACAGGAAAAAAAGGAAAGATCAGATGAGAGCACCAGCTCACTGGTCTGGCTGACGAATAGCACTATTTGAGCCTGTAAACTGTCCCCCATGAGCATGTGACAGTGGTTAATTTGATTCCTGGTTGTTTGATCTAGGGAATACCATGTTACTTTATGGATTCTTTTGTGCCGAAAGCTACTGTACGTACTGCTAATTGATACTTATAAAGTAATGCTGCTGTGAAACCCACAGTCTGATTTCCATTATCATTGCAGGTATCATGAGTACGTCTTTTCTATGGTTGGTCTATATGCTTCCTTATCGATTAAAGCATTTAGATCACCAATTATTATTTTAACGTCATTTTCTGGAGACAAGACATAGGCATATTCCAGCAGTTTATAAAAACTTTCTTAGTCCTCTTCACTGGCCTCTTCTAAGGACGTGTATACATGTATCATGTTAAAGAACTTCGCTTTTATTCTAAAGATACAAAACCTTTTGTTTATTGCCTTAAATATGAGGACTTACTAACTTTGCTGCCAGAATAAAGTGAAATGACAAAAAAAAACCAATGTGAAAACAATAAAGACCTACACCATGTTGCATAGTGGCTGTAAGTAAAATGTCTGAAATACAACAACAACAACATTTATTTATATAGCACATTTTCATACAAACAGTAGCTCAAAGTGCTTTACATATTAAAGAATAGAAAAATGAAAGACATAATTATAAAAAATAAATCAACATTAACATCGAATAAGAGTAAGGTTCAATGGCCAGGGGGGACAGAAAAAACAAAAAAACTCCAGACGGCTGGAGAAAAAATAAAATCTGTAGGGATTCCAGACCATGATACCGCCCAGTCCCCTCTGGGCATTCTACCTAATATAAATAAAACAGTCCTCTTTGGATTTAGGATTCTCACGGAAGGGCTTGATGATGATGATGGTCACGTAGACTTCTTCCTTTTAATCCGTCCATCATTGTTGGAGCATCATGAAGCTTTGAGTAGGTGGAGGTGGCACAGGCCACCACCACAAAGAAACCGGAAAAAGAAACAGAAAAGAGAGTAGGGGTCAGTACCGATTTTAGAGCCACCATGAATAGTTGTTATGATGAATTGAACATACAGAGTATCAGGATTAAGTTAAATTACGATTAAAATGAAGTTATAAAAAGGCCATGTTAAAGTAATGTGTTTTCAGCAGTGTTTTAAAGTGCTCTACTGTATCAGCCTGGCAAATTCCTATTGGCAGGCTATTCCAGATTTTAGGTGCATAACAGCAGAAGGCCGCCTCACCACTTCTTTTAAGTTTTGTTCTTGAAATTCTAAGGAGACACTCATTTGAGGATCTGAGGTTACGATTTGGAATATAAGGTGTCAGACATTCCGATATATAAGATGGGGCGAGATTATTTAAGGCTTTATAAACCATAAGCAGAATTTTAAAGTCAATTCTGAATGACACAGGTAACCAGTGTAGTGACATCAAAACTGGAGAAATGTGTTCTGATTTTCTTTTCCTAGTTAGGATTCTAGCAGCTGCATTCTGCACTCGTTGCAAACGATTTATATCTTTTTTGGGTAGTCCTGAGAGGAGTGCGTTACAGTAATCTAGTCGACTGAAAACAAACGCGTGAACTAATTTCTCAGCATCTTTCAGTGATAAAAGAGGTCTAACTTTACTTATGTTTCTTAAGTGAAAAAATGCTGTCCTAATGATCTGATTAATATGTGAAATAAATACAGAAACACATACTAACCAAGCAGGCAAATAGGAAGCTGCCTGAAATAACATCATAAGTGATGAAAAAGATGACTAGTGTGATATACTAAAAAAACACCAATAAATGTATGATTGTACTGACAAATTTCAGATGTGCTGTAAATGTTTGTCCATTGTTATAGAAACTGTTCTGCCAAAGATTAGAAGAGTGGAATATGAGATGAGACATGGTCCAAAACAGTCCAGAAAAGCTTGATTGTAAACATCAAAACCAAAAAAATAAACAAAATCAAAGTCAAAACTTCAGAAAATATAGCATCAAGAGCTAAACACACTGAACAACAATTAAAATATAATAGAAAGTTTGGTTGCATCTGCAGTGTTGCCAATACAGGGTGGTCCAGATCTAATTATGCAGATCCAGATCGTCTGGACGATTTTAGTTCGGTGCAAAGACAATTCTTCATGTTGTCAGTTCGCACACTTCTCGATGGTCCGGGATTTTTCGGGGGATTTTCTATGTAATGAACTTAAAAAGTTATAGCGTAATGAAAATTGCATTAGATCTGGACCACCCTATATTTATACCATGAGAGCAGTAACATCATGAGCTACTTGTTGTTCTCATATGGCAATGGGATAGCAGCCTCAAACAAAAGCTCATAAAAAAACCCATAAACAAAACTAGCATTGCAAAAGATGGGAAATTTTTTAACAACTACAAGATGAAAACAAAAGTTAAAATAAGGCATAGTAATAGGTTTTCTATAGTAAAAACCCATTATTAATACAAGCACACAAAAAGGAACTCAAAAAAAAAAATAAAACAAAGGCTGGTTATAACACAAATACAGTAAAAAAAAACTGGCAGCTAAATAAATAAAATAATGAAACAAAACACTCAATAGGTACCTGTACATTTGCTGCATGATGCACTCTTAATGAATTTGCATGTTTATGAAAGACACTAAACAAGGCCAGTTATTGTCTTTTAACACAATCTCCCAAAGATGTGCAGGTTAGGTTAACTGGTGATTCTAAAATGGCTTCATGTGAATACTTGCGAGTGAGTCTATGCAGACCCTGTGAGTGGTTCTGCCTTACACCTCATGCTGCCGGAACAGGTTTAGGACCTGAAGTTCTCACATGAAAGACTTAGAACAGTAGCATGCCAGCAAATTAGTTATAGCCAGATTAGGGAATTGGTTGAAGCAAAGACAACATAGACAATATTTTTATTCTCTATTTTAAAATAGTATTTTTAAGATTGGTTAGTCCTCAACTGACCTCAAATATCAGTTAAAAAAAAGGCACAGAGAAGTCACAGAGTGAGGGTATTTAGTCACCGTATCATGTTACAGTCCAAACAGATTGCCCAAGTGTTTGCTTTTTTAACTAAATCTCACATTATTGCAGGCAGATGGGAAGCATTCCTGATAGGACAATCCTCTTGTGCAATGTTACTTATTGCACTAAACCAATATGCACTGAGAAAGATGACCTATTTGGTTTCATTCAGGAGATAGGAAGGGGTTAGAGGATACTTTGCTAAAATTAAATTGAAAGGTTATGGTGTTACCAAATCTGGGAAATGACAAACCATATAGTAATTGACAGCTATATTCTTTCTTTTGATTAGCTTTCAATATAGGCAGAGCCATAATAAATATATGGTGTCACAAGGTGGGGGCACTATATGTGGGAAACATTTGTTAAAATGTGTGTTTGTTAGAATCAAGAAGGAATTTCTTTTTAATTTACTTATACTAACCCATTTTATACAGGCAACTCACCTGACATGGGAAAGGCTTCAGACTGCATTCATCTAATGTTTGCTCCTTGACCTTAAGCAAAATGATTTGTAAATATTCCCATTTGCAGTACAATTTAAGCATTGCAAGAATATGGACCTGTTCTTCTTGGCTTCAAGTACTACCATGTTTACTAGATTTTTACCACTTCTAAACATCATTAAAATGGTCACCATTTCATCTTCTGTAAAATCTTCCACAGTATTGCTTATTAACAAATGTGCTAAGATCACTACATGATTAATTATGGCAGATACTATAATAGATGGTACACCCTCTTTGAATGATCATGCCATCTTGTCACCTTTGTTACATTACTAGCTCAATGTCCAGTCTTAGCAAGTCAGAAGAAGCTCACAATATCTTTTAGTCCATGATGATTTAAACATGGATGATAATGGAGAAAAGAAAACTCAATTAATGGGACTCAGTGGAGTGATTTTAAATAATATGGCTGTCTATGTAAAACTGGTAACATATTACTTCTAGTCAGAGGGTTTGTCAAATGAGAAGACTGATCTCTTTGCCTGAATATATCAGATTACATGACTAGGAATCCCAAGGCATGACAAATGACATGACTCTGTGTAGACTTTCCATCACAGTCTCATTTTCAAAGTATTGTAAGTTTGTCCCTTTTTCCAATAACGTGCTGTCTGACAGAACTGGTTCTGTACAAATGCTTTCCAGGTATGGCAGACAGCCTCAATCTCTTTTTTTCTTTCTTTCAGTAATGGTACATAAAACACAAGCATCTTTTATGTTTATGAGGTTCAAAACAACTGCATTCCTTATTCCGTGTAGCTGCATTACATATATTGTGCTTCTGGCTGAGCACTCATTGGTTCTCAACTCTTGTAGACACAGAGTATAGAGTCTTCGAAATGTAAGAAGAAAATCAGATTATCCAAAAAAATCCCACATAAGACAGGGAAGAACAGGCACTTTCCATATATATCATGGCAGAGTTTGAATCCGGAGTAGTATTAAACAATGTATTATGGTGCAGCTGCGGTGGGTTGGCACCCTGC